>NC_136073.1:660320676-660904577 GCF_964261635.1 Lissotriton helveticus | reverse complement strand
GCCTGGGGGTTGGGGTAGAGGGGGCAGGGAGCCTCATCACTATTCAGAACATGTGTACCCTGAACAACTGATCTTGCACAAACTGCTTAAATTCAGAGGAATAATTGTAATCATTATTAAGAGTTACACTGCATGGGTGTGATGTTTCAATAGTTTCTGGCCTCTGTGCCCTAGGTGCTACTGCTAGTTAAAGTTAATACAATCTAATATGTAATGAAAAATGTGTTGAAAAATGCTTTGTTCTGGCCTTTCTGTCTCCCAAATTTTCTTGGGGGGAGAAGTTCAACCCCCCAAACTCCCCCTAGTGGTTGCTCACGGCGCTTGCTTGCTACACACCATGTGGGGGCTGGTCTCACTTTTACTTTGTTCTCTCTGATTCACTACTTGTGTCTATTTTTGGTGCTCTCTGAAAGAATGCCTATGGGTAACCTGATGTTCTTTAAGGTCATCATCTCCTGTTTACTGTGCTTTGAAGGTTGATACAATTTGCATAAGTAATGAAAATGTGCTGTAAAATTCACCATTTTGGTCTGTCGTTTTTTCAAAATTTCTTGGGGGAAGAATCCCCCCAAACCCCCCTAGTGGCTGTCGGGCTCGCTCGCTGCGCTCGCTCGCTACGTGCCAGACGGGGGCTGGCTCGCTACGTGCCGGATGGGGGCTGGTCTGGCAAAATTTGCCAGGGCTGCTTTCAGTTCCCAGTCCGGCCTGCAGCCGCTCCCGAGTACTTCACAGGTCTTTAAAGACCATTTAGATGTTAACGAGGCTTTGTTTATTTTTTCACCCCTTCATCGCTGAATGGGGAAAGGCGACAAATCCTTTCTTTGACGACAATGGTAACCTTTGGTAACCTTTGCCTAATGTCCTGCTGTGTTGATATTTCTGTTTCTATGCAGTGTAGGAGAAAATAAGTTTGTTTATTCCTAATCACCTTTCCTGACCCCTGCACTGGCTTATCACATCAGGGTGTGACACAAAGTTTGACCAATAAAGTAGGTAAGAGAATGTGTTACAACATTTTTTTCTTTTTAAAATGTGCACAGGCCCATCAGGACCCATACTTTGTGTGTGCTTCATTTAAACAGTTTTTATCATTATCATGGCCAATGCAGGACAACAATAAGACAATACAAAGTGCCCAGATAATGCTGGTGATTAATGATCCTGCTGGAGAGCAATCATTTGTCTGTTAAAAGTTTTTAAATGCAGATGCACTGTATTTTATGTGGATAGCTCAGTGGGTACTGCCTTTGTGACAGAGATCCTTGTGTTACTTGCAGTTCAGAAGTTTCAATCCTAACATAGGACAGTGAACAATGAACTGTCATCAAAGAGCTGCAAACAAACATAAATGGTATAGTTAGAACTTCGCTTTTATTGTTTTGTGTTATAGTTAGAACTTCCACAGTCTTTCGTTATTCTAATGTTGCTAAAATGAGTATGTTTGTTCAGATATACATTTTTATCAGTTAAGCTGACCCCCATGGAATACTCTTTAAGTCCTAAGGTTGTGTTTCCGCAGACCAAACCCTCTTAAAATATACTGCCCACCAGTATGGATGACATGTGATTCCTACACCTTGTAATCCTCATTGGCTTATGTGACAGTCCCTGTAGACTGATTTACATACTTGTATGATTCATTGTCTCTGTATAATGTGTGTGTGGTGTAAAGTACTGACACACACTACACTGATATGAGTAACGCTATACAACAAATGAAATGCATATGAGAGAGGGGCTACGTAAAGATGAGAAGCGCTGGTGGAGGGTGGCAGTGAGGGAATCCGAGGAAGAGGTCATGGGGTGGAGGGAGAAGCTAGGGACAGATAAGGGGCACTGATGGAGGGTGGTAGTGAGGGAGTCTGAGGAGGAGGTCATATGGGGGAGGGGCTAAAGAGAGATCAGGGGTCTGGTGGAGGGTGGCAGTGAGGGAATCCAATGAGGAGGTCAGTAGGGGGGCTATGGAGAGATGAGGGGCACTGGTGGAGGGTGGTAGTGATGGGGTCCGATGAGGAGTTCAATGGGGGGGCTACGGAGAGATGAGGGGCACTGTTGGAGGGTGATAGTGAGGGAGTCTGAGGAGGAGGTCATGAGGGGGAGGAGCTAGAGAGAGATGAGGGGCACTGGTGGAGGGTGGCATTGAGGGAATCCGAGGAGGAGGTCACAAGGGGGAGGGGCTAGGGGGAGATTAGGGGCACTTGTGGCATGTGGCAGTGGGGGAATCCATCCGAGGAAGAGGTCAATAGGGAGGCCATGGAGGGATGAGGGGCTTTGTTGGAAGGTGGTAGTAAAGGTATTTACGGAGAAAGAGGTTATTGGTGCAGCGCCAAAAAATACTTTTGCATCTGTGCTGAAGCCAGCCCTGTCATGGCCTTTCTGTTTTTGTTTATTTAATTAGCAGTCGGGCCATAAGGGCTACTGTGGAACATACTTTAAAGTGCGTGCTAATTATAATTACTGCTATATTCAATGTTTTAAGTATGAAGGTGATTTTACTAATGTTTATACCCGGAAAAATGATAGTGGAGCCCGATGGTGCCTGATATGGGGCTGGGGTCCAAGGTCATCTGTGAGATAAGGTGCACTGGAGAGGAATAGTGGCTAATCAAGCCTGTAAGGGAGTGTGTTGCAGAGTCCGTGGTCAGGTGGAGGTAGTAATGAAGAGGGATTCTCCCCGAAGGCTCGCACAGAGGGAGCCCGAGGAGTGTCACTTGCCTGATACTACCACTCCAGAATCTCCTCTTCCCATCAGAGGAACATTACATGGAAGAAACACTTTTTGACAGTGATAACATTAAAAAGAGATTTGGAAAAGAGCGAGTTTTACTGGGCCTTGTAAGACTAAGTAGAGACAAAGGGGGGCCCTGACGCAGGCCTGCCTAGACACATATGCGACAAATCAAGCCCGCAGGGGCCCACCCTGAAGCACCATTGGCCCACCCAAATAAAAAACCCTGGAGCCGGGCCTGTTTGCCAGTAGTGTCCCTACTGTCATGGCAGCCGAAGATATAGAGAAAGTAAAACATGTGACTTTTTAATGTATTGGGTTTGCCAGTGCTTTTGCCAATGTTGTGCAGCAACAACAATACAACAAGAAAGAAAAAAAAAATGATGCGATGACGCAGACACACACACGAGCAGGTCGAAGTTATGATTCTCTTAGCGGCCACATAATGCCGATAATGTATGTGCATATCTGCATCATAAAGCATGCACACAGAAGTGGCATCTGCACCATTTTACACATTTTTATTTACCATTCCCCCACCCAAAAAAAGTTTTTGTTTTTTAAAGTGTTGTGGCCTATACCAGACAGCAGCTCTTTGATCCACCTAAAATCTTAAAAATATATTATTTTAAGGACTGCAAGAGGTGGGGACAGCAAGAGGAGTGAAAGCCGTGGAGGAGTTTGTAGGGAAAAGTAAAGTGGACAGGCTTTAGGCCGGGTGTGAAGGAGTAACATTTTTTTAAAAAGAGGTCAATGTGGGGGATGCAAAGAGTAAAAGTGTGGGCAGTGTATTGAACCAGAAAAGCATCCCAATGCAGAGAGAGCAAGTGGCGGGAGGAGGGAGAAACACAGACCACTCAGGGCAGGTATTTAAGGGGTGGAAAAAGCACTCAACGGAGAGCAAGGAAACACATGCCCTCTCATGGAGTGCTTAAAGAAAAACCTAGTTCCCTAAATGTGAGCAGTGGAAGCATAAAAGTAATTCAATCATCCTCTCGAAAACATGGTAAAGAAACTATGAGAGGGATAAACGGATGAAGAGGAAGGAAAGCCATCAAATAGGAAGCAAGCATATGAGAGTGACTAGAAAGCCAACCAAGGGTAAGCAGTGGGCAGGCTCAAAGCCCACTGCAAGTTTTTGGTGTAGTCTTTCACAAACAGACAGCAACAAGATGTCAATAAATGAGATTTAAAATACCATAGGCAATATGCAAAGAGCCCTATGGAAACTCACAGGAGAAAGAGTGCATAATGTACTAGCAGCATTTCCAGTCAGATTCCAGGTCAAAAGCATAATCTTGCACTGTCCATTGTTCAACTAACTCAAACTGGAGGAAGACTAACATAAGACTAACAGAAAGAGCACTGCAGTTTCAAGATTCTGCCTGGTAACCATTCAAAAGGTGTGCAGACAACTTCAACATGACCCAATTAGCTAAAGGTCAATTTTTTTGAAAATGTACTCTTCTCCCAACTAACCAAGGTAGAAAAGAGTTAATAGACAGGATTATCATATGTCTAATAGTTATAATCATCGTCATATAACTCACTCACTCGTCCCAAAAAGGATTATGTGCATACAATGGAATTGAAAGGGTTATTAATGCACAACTAGTTTGATCTGGTGGTTCCAGCACAATCAGAGTCCGGTTTGCACATAACCCTAGTAGCCTGTGTTTGCAAATGATAACAGCCCTCTTCGGGCCATATTTACATAGAATGGTAATTACGATTTCATCCGAATCGCTATTTGGAAATCGCTATTCCTTACGCATGAAACTTTTGTTTCATACTTGCGATCCCTACTGGGTTGCAAATCGACTTACCTCATGATTATTAAAGAGGTAGGTTGCAGATTGTGACCCATTAGGAATCGCAGCCCTCACTGGGATTGTAGCCTGCTGAGGTCAGCAGACCACCATTGACTGTGATTGCGTTTTAATAAAGGTTTATTTTTTGTTAGCATGCAACCCGTTTTCCGTAAAGGAAAATGGGATGTGTTTCAACAATAAAAAAGGAAACGTTTGGTTTTCATTTTTTAAGAGCAGGCAGTGATCCCTGGGATCACGCCCCTTCCAAATACCGAATCGCAAAACCCAAATTGCGATTTGGCAACGAGTTACAGATTCTCAATTTGGGTTTTGTACATTCCAAAAAGCATTTTTCCTGTTGCAAATTGGATTAATGCTTCTTACATATGGCCCTTAGTTCCTTAACCCCTTCGACGCTCATGACGAGCTCAGCTCGTCATGAGGTACACCTCTCGTACACTCATGACGAGCTGAGCTCGTCATGAACCGTGGGTTTTTGCGAACTTCAGCGCAGCGCGGAAATCTGCACCGCACGCATGCGGTTAAGATGGAACAGACAGAGCAGGGTTAACTTACATTTGTTGGTTGAGGTGATATTATTTTGCTGTAATCAGTGGACCTTTCTTTTGTAAATATGAAGAGTTCAGTTTCTAGATCTCACCCAAAAGTAAACTCCATCTTCTTCCCATAAATACATTATGAATTAAAATGTGTATAATATGTATACAGTGATGATCGTGAAGATATCCCTGACACCTTTTGCACCCCTCTTGTTCTACAGGACTGTGGGCATTGGTCAACAATGCTGGCATTTGTGTCCATTTTGGAGATGCTGAGCTCTCGCTTATGTCTACATATAGAGGATGCATGGAGGTCAACTTCTTTGGGACTATAGAAATCACCAAAGCCCTTCTGCCTTTGCTCCGACGCTCCAAAGGCAGGATTGTGACAGTCAGCAGTCCAGCAGGTAATGAGGCTACATGTAAAAAACACTAATACATTACATTGCAATGTTATCTTCGAAAAGCAGAAAAACAATCTCTGAAGCAAAGAGCTCAGAACTGTGAGATAGAAGGAGTCTGAGGTACCTTAGGCATTGATTGATGTCATACCCACGCGGAAACCCAAGAATATTTGATATCCATTCCTATACAGGGTTATCAAGCCTCACAGCAAGGGTTTAGAGGTTACCAGAATCAAATTGGCTGTAAGGTCTAAACCTGCAGGTGCACTTAAGTGTTGGTTATTGGGTATGCGGAGTGAAGTTGAGGCAATATAGAAAATCAAGATGTAATGTCTTGCATTATTTGTATGGTGCTGTCTCCTGGTAGGTTGAAATATACAAGTCCCCAGGTTGAAATATACAAGTCCATGTTGTTAATGTCATTGATGGTTATTTCTGTGAGGACCGATGATCAGGTTGAAATACGGCGATGAGGGTGTGGCGGGGAGGGTTTCATGGAGCAGATGGTGGGGGATTTTTGAATTGTGCAAGTCCATTAGGACATGTGGGTAATTCTGCGACTTCCACCACTCCAGTGTGTATGAATTCTGTAGTTTATGCGTGAGCGTCCAGGGATGAGGAGGAACAGTTAATTGTGAGAAAGTATCTATTTGATGAAAAGTCAATCAAGGTTGTAGTGGTGTTGGGAATGCCTGCTGCATGTTGGTCGGCTGGGTGAAAGCTTGCTTGTTCCTTATGTGTCTCAACCGTGCGACTGTTAGTGCCCCTTTCTATATATCTAGGGCTACATCTGCTTTCCAGCTGAGGCAGTAATACCAAACTGGGAAATACTTCACATTCTGAGTTTTGCACAAGAGATTGGGAAAAGCTTGCAATATGTCCACATTACCAAGCATGAAACCGAATGGGAGTATGGTGGCAATTATGGGCGGTATAGATCGGGTAAAAAAAAGTGCAGTAGGACTCTCGATCGCAGACCTGGAGCTACATCAAGGAAGTAGTCAATAGCAATGCATTAGGGCTAGGCAAGTGTTATTTTCATATCGTGGGAGTAGGTAGATGTGCCTCAAAATCTACTAAAGCGTCCTCAACATGAAGACAATAAGCCCAGTTAATTGTAGGACAACCCCAAAGGAAGCAGTAGAATTCTGAAATGTGGGAGGGTATCCCGCATTCATGACCTCCATGAAAGCGTGCCTGGCATGCTCACTGTAGGTAACAAAGAGTGTGGGTGAATTGTGATCCTCTTTGTGCCTTTCACTCAATGGAGGAAGAACTCTTCAGACGTCTTCAAAGGAAGGAGGTCTTAAAAAGTTGCCATGGTACAGAGATTGAAAGACATGTCGAAGACCTGGCTTCTAAAAATAAGCATTGGCAAAGCCAAGTGGCGTTTCCAGTGTGGTGGTTAACTGTTAATTCACACTACAAGAAACCCATGCATTATTTGAAACTGTTGCAAGCAAAAAAGAAAACAAAGTCTCCTCCTACAACATATCATTTGTTATTTATAGTTTAGTCCTTAGAAACGTCAATGGTTTGATATGTAGCATATATCATACAATAACCTGTGTTATCATTACCCAATGAGCAGATTAAGTTTGTGAAAAGAGTGGCACAGTTACCGACTGTAGGAGAGTAGGGTCTGCTATCCTATGGTCACCCCAAATTTTTGCTTTTTGCTTCACTGGTTTTCGACTACTGAGGCTGTGGGCCTGCTAAACAGACCCCCAGCCTGCTGTTCTCTCTCTAAATTAATGATACATGTGCTATAGGTACATACCACAATTGGAAATGGACTCCTTGTCAGCCCCTTTACCATGCACTATAGGTGCTCAGGGCATAGGTGCCACCAAGGCCTACCAGGGGCTGCAGCATATCTTTTGCCACCCCTGGCCGGTTCTTAAATTGACACAACTGGCTGATCACTCAGCTGGGGCAAGGTGGTGTAATCACCCCTTGCTTAGATATAGTATACCTATATCTAAACCTATATCTAGACACATATAAACCTGTGAGCCACTCCTATGGAAGGCCTCATCAATCCTGGAGGCAGAGTGCGTGGTTTAATGTGAGATGGAGCTCTAGCATGAGCTGAGCCTATCTGTAGCTGTCGGGAACAACTCCCTAAGCTGTTTCAGGATAATGCCATACCATATACTCTTAAGTGCATTATAATCCTCGCGGTTATATAGCAACTTTGGTTTGGCTTTATCAAAACATGTCATGTAAGGTGTCATACGATTTGGAATACTATCCCCTCGCCAGTCCTGGCGACGGGGATAGCATTCCACCCCTCTAGAGGGAGAAGACATGTTACTTTACTGAAATGCGGTTAATTTCTAATAGGACCTCAGATCCACAAAATGGATGCTTCTGCCACAGACACAAGTCTGACCCCCTGAAGCTGACCGAAACTCAGCCAAAGGGGCCTGGACAAAGGGTTTCCTGTCGCAGGGAGGTGTCACACCCCCCCAGACAGGAGATAGTGGATTGTATCAGGGAGGTTTGAAAGAAACCAGACACTGCTTGGGGCGCACAAGGCTGCCCCTTGCATAATCCGGCCAAACCGGTTCTGGGGCACCCCAGCCCCCGACCCAGCGCGGCCTGGATCAAAGGAAAGGGGTGTAACCACCCCTTCCTGGGTCCCACCCATAGGAGGGGACCTAGCAGGTAATCCAGCCCCCTAGATTGGTATAAGAATGGGAGCAGTGCCAAAGCACTTCAGATTATCCTGATGAAACATAAGAAACGAAACTCTGGACCCTTCGACATCCTACTCGACGTAGAAGACTGAAGAATCTCCCTTGTGGTCAAGGAGTGACCACCCTGTGCAAACAGGCACCATCCAGCCCTCGACGTCTGCTTTGTTGCAGTTCCCGCCGGAACTCGAGCGACAGAGATCGACGAGATCAAGCTTGCCTGCCTTCTTACAGCCCAATCCACAGTCCCTGCAGAGCTGAGACCCGTGGAGGCGACCGGAAGCGTGGGGCACGCCATCTTGAAAAGACCACAAGACGCTGACCGTGCAGCCCACGAGTGACCCTCGAAGCTGTACACCGGGGTTTGAGAAGCCCCAACCCTGAGCCACTCTTGCACCGAAGTTCACCCCTCTACACTCGACAAGTGCTGCGTGGGGCCCTTCTGCTCTTTTGGCTCAACGCGTTGGCCCGGTCACTTGCCAGCCGGCTTGTGGCCCCTGTGCCGACGAAACTTGAAATACGACTTGTGATTCTGGTTGCTCCAGATTTACACCAGCTCCCCTGAAAAGGAGCCCCCGCTCTGACCTTCCTGGTCCGAGTGAGAAGCAATCTCCCAGTTCCGCGTGGATTGCTTTTGCCAAGTGTTGTTTGCTCCAATCTTGAAGCCGACAGCGCCGACGGTGAGAGCCTACGTGGTACAGATCGTGACCTGCTCCTGGACGTCGCAGATGCCCCTGAGCCCACATGACAGCGGAGAGAAGCTCCTTGACAACCACCTGATTGCGCCCGACATTGCCTGGTTCCGTCTGGTTCCACCCTGGTCACTGCTGATGGACCCAGACTCTGTCCCCTCTGCTTTCAGGTACTTTTCAACTTCGATCCACCCTTGGATCCCACCGGACACTTCTCCTTCACAGCGCCTGCAGCCTCTTCAGCTTCAAGCACCAAGAACCAGCGTGACGAAACCCGACCCTACTTCGACCCTGTGCACCCGCTTCCTGTTGGTGAGGTAACATTGCAACGCCGGTGTTCCCACACTGGTACACACCTCTAGGGTCTGTGTCTTAAGTTTTGTCTTTCTAGGTTCCACGGAAGTGTCCTTAAACTCTATTTGTGTAACTTTTACGCACCATTGCCTAACATTGGTGCATGCGTGCGCTTTCAGCGCTGCACCCGAATCCCGCGGGCTTTTCCCGAATTCAGCATTGCTTGTCCCGACTGCTCCCAGCGATTCCCTAGGCCCTAGGCCTAACCACTGATCGATTGGTATCTCTTATACCATTTTTTTAGTATATGGTCTGAGTGGCCCCCCGCCCTCATCCATAATTGTTATTGTTATTGTTATTGTTATTTTAATTTTATACCGCGCCTAATCACCTGCAGGTCTCTAAGCGCCAGGAAAAGATGGTACAAGACAATAACACAACGGAATAGAAGCAGAGAGCAGCACTCAGTTATACCATGCTCAGGCTTCTCCTGAACAATAGCGTTTTTAGGCTCTTTCTAAATCTTAGGAGGTTTCCTTCCTCACGCAGCCCTCCGGGCAGGCTGTTCCACAGCTGGGGAACCAGCACTGAAAAGGCTCTCCCACCCTTCGTCGCTAGCCTATAGCGCGGGCAGGTCAACAACTGCGAGTCCGAAGACCGAAGTGTTCTCACCGGACAGTACAGCTGCAGGCGCTCTTTAATGTAGGCTGGAGCCATACCATAAATTGCTTTATGAGCTGTACACAAACTCTTAAATTCCACTCTTTCTTTAATTGGAAGCCAATGTAGGCTTTGTAGTAAAGGAGTGGCTTTAGACCTCCTCGGGAGTCTAAAGATCAATCGGGCAGCGTCATTCATTAAGACCTGAAGCCTGTTAGTAAGAGTTTTAGGTAGGCCAAGATAGAGAGCATTCCCATAATCGATTCTGGAGATGATAGTGGCAGCCACTATTGATCGCATCATGGGCTGTGAGAGGATAGGGGATAGCTTCCGCAGTTGCCGGATGATATTTGTACAACTGCCCACAACCGACGAGATCTGAGGAGCCATCGACAGGTCGCCATCCAACCTAATCCCCAAGCTTTTTACAGCCAGGCTCGGTTTTGGGACAGGGCCCAACTCCGTAGGCCAATAGAGATCACTCCAAGGTGAAGAAGTGGATGGGATAACTAAGATCTCAGTTTTGTCAGGGTTGACTTTTAAAAGGTTATCCGTCATCCATTGCACCGTGAACCTCAAGATGTTCTGGGATTGAAGATGCGCAGCCGTGGTGTTATTTAAGCTTAACAGCAACTGCGTATCATCCGCGTAGTTAAAGACTTTACAGTCCATCGCAGCCAGCGAAGCAATCAGTGGTTGCAGGTACAGATTAAATAGAAGCGGGGACAGGGCGGACCCCTGCGGTACCCCACACTCTAAAATCCCCGTCTCAGATGTTTCATCCCCCATGTGTATCTTTTGGGTCCTTCCTGTAAGGAAGGATTTCAGCCATTGAAAGGCCAAGCCCTTAATCCCAAAGTTCCTTAATCTATCTAAGAGTAGAGTGTGGCTGACAGTATCGAACGCCGCTGATAGATCTAACAAAATCAGGGCGCTCGCTTTCTTACAGTCAGCCCTGCCTCTTAGTTCGTCCAGCACCGAGAGCATCACCAACTCGGTGCTGTGATGGGCTCGAAACCCTGCCTGTCAATCATGGAGTAGGTGGTAGGATTCCAGATAACACGACAGGGACTGCAGAACATGCTGCTCAAGGATTTTTGAGAGAAAGGGCAACTGGGAGATGGGTCTGTAATTCTTTAACACCGCTGGATCCGACCCCGTTTTTTTCAGTAGGGGTCTTACCCGTGCCTCCTTAAGTTCAACCGGCAGATAACCCGTGTCTAGCGATCTATTGAGGAGGGAGATAATACCATCCTCTAATAGGGGGCACGCGACGCGAAAGATCTCAGGTGGACAAGGGTCAGCTGGGGAGCCAGATTTAATTTTACCCATCAGCTGTTCCAAGATTAGTGCATCCATCTCTGGGAACACTTCCAGAGAGCAATCGCTCACGCTTATAGGTGTTAGGGCGGTAGAAGTCCCTGTTACCGCCCCATTCTCTATCTCCTGGACAATGATCTTCACCTTCTCCAGGAAATAAGCCTGGAAGGTGTTACAATCGAAAGGAGCCTTGACGTTGTCAGGTTTTTTACTCAACTCGGCCAGTACTTTAAAGGTTTCTTTCTGGATGTTCGCTGCCTTACTTAGGCGGGACTCAAGATAATCCGCTTTAGCTTGAATCATCAATTTTTTATATTGATGGAGAGAGGCCTTATAGGTATTCCTATCCGTGTCCTGCTTGGATTTCCTCCACATCCTTTCTAGCTTTCTTAGCTTTGTTTTAGTTTCCCTTAAGAGTGGCGTGAACCAGAGAGCTTTTCTTTATTTGCTGTACTCTCACTGGCGCTATTTGATCGATAGCCCGAGTCATACTTCTCGTTAGATCAGAGTATTCTCGGTCAAGGTTACGATCCAACTCTATAACCTGGGGAGATTCCAGGAGTGCCTTGGTCAATGACATAAGATTGACTTCAGCCCATTTCCGGGTTTTTCTAAAACCAAGTGAGTTACAAACAACCCCGCTATTGAGGGGAACCTCACAGGAGACCAAACAGTGGTCCGACCAAACACAGGGCGTTGCCTCACTAAACATTAGAGTGGCATCTGTGGTCCACATGAGGTCTAGAGTGTGGCCTTTTACATGTGTTGGGGCATCCACAATCTGTTTAAAACCCAGTGCAGACATTAATGTGTCTAGCTGACGCGTGGGTGAGTCCCAGATGGGCTTGTCCTAATGTAGATTAAAATCCCCTGTTACCAGGATTTTTGTATATCTTGAACTAAAGTCAGATATAATAGGACAGAATAGGTCAACTGTGCAACTTTGTATGTTATACTGTGCTTTTGATTTAACGCTTGTGCCCCTTTATTCATAAAGAGTACTGGGGATTATTGTACGTAATAAATACATATATTTTTATAATATATACTTGTGTGGTGTCCTTTCATTTGATATTACAGGACTGTGATTGGTAAAACAGCTCGCTTAACACGACCTCTTGAGTTAAGCCTTTAAGGCTGCTTAGTCTATGCTACCATTAAGATAGCTTGTCTACAAGGTTGACTTACAACCAGACACCATAAGGGGTTATTTGGACTGATACAAGGTGGTTCCAGAATTGGAAACATCATATATCAGGCCAACTTCTCACATTGGTGCGCAGCGGTGCGGATTTGAGCTTGCTGTTGTTTTACCGTTGCAATCTTTGTTATCAAATTGAAAGATCACATCAAGTACCTTAGGTACATATAAATCAAAAGCTTAGCATATTAAGTTCTACTGGACTTAGTAGTTGTAGATTAAAGGGATTAGCACACCCTCACTACAACTCACTAGCAAGGTACAGTAGGGAAACACTTAGTGTAGGTAGGTGCATCACTTACACCACACTAGAGTCATGTCTGGCACAGGTGAAGTTCCAAGCTCTCTACCTGTGACAGTTGACCTGACCAAGGCAACTTCCAGCTATGACAAACTTAGCCACAAAGACTTGATTGCCTTGTGCATTTCAAGGGGGCTAAAAAGGGGCAGAAGTCCCACCAGTCCTGCCCTGATAGCCATTCTAGAACAGGATGACTTAGATAAGGCGAATGCAGTTCCCTTAGACTCAGGAAATGGAGTGAACCCCCCTGTAACTGAGCCCACTCCAGAGGAGGAAGATGTAGAGGAGGAAGAAGAGGAGGAGAACTCAGATATAGAGGATCCTGAAAATGAGGATCAGAGGGGTAACCAGGTTGTAGTTGCCAGGCTTAACCAGGCCAACTTAGACCTACTTGGGAATGGAGAGGGCCAGCATCTCCCCAGATCCCACAATATCATTCTCCCAGGCAACAGAAGGGTGAGATCTCCATCAGGGGACTCTCATATTTCTAGTGCCTCAAGAGAATCTCAGAGAGGAATGACTTCCTCTCAGAAGATAGAGCATAGGGCCAGAATGAGAGCTGTCAAACTCCAGATAGAGAGGGAGGAGGTAGCCCTGGCTCAAGCTAGACTTGCCTTGGCAAGAGAACGAAAGTTGTGTGGCTTAGATGCCACTGGTGGCAGCATAATTCCTAGAGAGAAAGACAGGAGCTATGATAATAGAAACCTGACAAAAATTGTGCCCCCCTACAAGGAAGGGGATGACATCCACAAATGGATGACTGCTCTTGAGAGAGCCTGCATGGTACAGCAGGTTCCTCAGGATCAGTGGGCTGCAATTTTATGGTACTCCTTTTCTGAGAAAGGGAGGGATAGGCTCCTCACAGTTAGACCTGAGGATGCCAAAAACTACTCTGTCCTGAAGAGTGCTCATATTGAAGGGTTTGGCCTAACCACTGAGCAATACAGCTTGTTGTTCAGAGACACCCAAAAAGCACAGACTCAGGACTGGACTGATTTTGTTGATTGTGCCACTAAGGCTATGGAGGGTTGGCTGCAGGGAAGTAAAGTCTCAGACTATACAGGATTGTACAATCTTATCATGAGAGAGCAGATCCTTAATAACTGTCAGAACCAGCTGTTGCATCAATACCTTATTGACTCTGATCTCACCTCTCCCCAAGAATTGGGAAAGAAGGCAGACAAATGGGTCAGAACAAGGATTAAGCAGAAACCCCAGAACCAAGGTGGTGACCAGAAGAAAACAGACCAGAAGGGTGGGAATCAGAAAGATAAAGAAAAGGACCAGAAGTCTTCAGGCCCCCAAACTAATAATAAGGAGGGTGGTTCCCAAAATGGAAACAAGAAAAAGAAGAATGATGGCCCAAAGAAACCTTGGTGTAATACCTGCAAATCAGTTTCACACTGGGGCAGTGACTGCACCAAGAAAAATCCAGTCCCCACCACTGTAGCTCCTAAAGCACCTGCACCCCCTAGTACAGTTAACAGTGGTGGTACACAACCAAAGGGTATAGTAGGGTTAACCTTGGGTACTGAGATGGAATCTGGCCTAGTCAGAATCCCTACTCAGGCAGTTCTCCTATATGATGTGGACTTAGCTTTGTCCATTGCAGTGAGTCCCAGTAACCTGGGCAAATATAGGCAGACGCCTTTGATAAATGAGAAACTGGCTCAGGCCTACAGGGACACATGTGCCAGTGTCACAATGGTGACGCCTGACTTTGTGGACCCTGGACAGATTGTACTAGGTGAAAGTTACCTAGTGACCAATGCAAGCAACTCCACTACTTCACATAGTGTGGCTGTTGTGAACTTCTCCTGGGGAGGGGTAGATGGCCTAAAGAAAGTTGTTGTGAGTGCAGACCTCCCAGTAGACTGTCTGTTAGGCAATGATCTTGAAAGCTCAGTTTGGTCAGAAGTGGAGTACAGGACTCATGCAGAAATGCTAGGGATTTCAGCACATGTCCTTGCAGTGACAAGGACTCAGGCTAAGAAGTGCCTTCCTGAACCAGTGGTGGATCTTGGAACAATAGACCAACCACAACCCAAGAGAAGGAGCAAGAGGGTAAAGGCTATTTCTTCCCCCTTGCCCCAGGTTGAGGATCAGATTTCACAGGAAACTGATTCTGCAGTCCAAGAGGAGACTGTCTCTGAGGAACTGGAGCCTGATCAGGTTGAGTTTCTGGGGACAGGGGGACCCTCAAGGGCAGACCTGGGGCAGGCCCAATTAGATTGCCCTTCACTTGAACCCCTCAGACAGCAAGCTGCTGCTGAGGCTGCAGGGGATGCTCAAGGTACCCATAAGGTATATTGGGATGATGGACTCCTTTACTCAGAGGCTAGAGACCCCAAGCGCCTGGCACAACCAGGAGGTTGGTTATACCTTTGAAGTTTAGGGGTTTCCTTCTCACCTTGGCCCATGATATCCCCCTTGCAGGACACTTAGGCCAGAACAACACTTGGGACAGGCTTGTTCCACACTTTCACTGGCCTCATATGTCAGAAAATGTCAAGTAGTTTTGTCGCTCCTGTGTCACTTGCCAAGCCAGTGGTAAGTCAGGTGGCACAACAAAGGCCCCCCCGATACCACTACCTGTGGTGGGGGTACCCTTTGAAAGAGTTGGAATAGATATTGTGGGTCCCATGGATCCTCAAACAGCATCTGGGCACAGATTTATACTGGTGGTAGTGGATCATGCCACCAGGTACCCAGAGGCAATTCCCCTAAGGACCACCACAGCACCTGTGGTGGCAAAAGCCCTCATTGCAGTTTTCTCAAGAGTGGGCTTTCCAAAGGAGGTACTATCAGACAGAGGTACAAACTTCATGTCTGGTTACTTAAAAGCAATGTGGAAGGAATGTGGAGTAAACTACAAGTTTACCACACCCTATCACCCACAGTGCAATGGGCTTGTGGAGAGATTCAACAAGACCCTCAAGGGAATGATAAAAGGGTTACCAGAGAAGCTTAGGCGGAAATGGGACATCCTTTTACCCTGCTTGCTCTTTGCTTACAGAGAGGTCCCACAGAAGGGGGTTGGCTACAGCCCTTTTGAACTTTTGTTTGGCCACCCTGTGAGGGGTCCACTATGTTTGGTGAAGGAAGGATGGGAGTTACCTCTCAAAAAGCCTAAGCTAGATGTGGTGGACTATGTACTTGGTCTCCGCTCCCGGATGGCTGAATACATGGAGAGAGCATCCAAAAACCTGGAGGCCAGTCAAGAATTACAGAAAGCTTGGCATGACCAAAAGGCTGTTCTGGTTGAGTTCCAGCCAGGGCAGAAGGTGTGGGTGTTGGAGCCAGTGGCCCCAGCAGCACTCCAGGACAAATGGACTGGACCCTACCCTATCATTGAGAAAAAGGGAGAAGTCACCTATCTGGTTGACTTTGGAACCCCTAGGAGCCCCCACAGGGTGCTCCATGTAAATCGTTTGAAAGCATTTGTGGACAGGGAGGACATGAGCTTGCTCATGGCCACAGATGGGGAACAGGAGGAAGAGAGTGACCCTCTCCCAGACCTACTTTCCCAGAACCCTGATGATGGTTCAGTTGATGGAGTAGCCTTGGCAGGCAGCCTCACTGACCAGCAGCAGATGGACTGGAGACAAGTTTTGCAAGCCCACAGACACTTGTTTTCACTCACACCCAGTCAAACTAACTGGTGCACCCATGAGGTGGACACTGGTGACAGTCTGCCTGTCAAGAATAAAATCTACAGGCAACCTGACCATGTCAGGGATTGTATAAAGGCTGAGGTGCAAAAGATGTTGGAGCTTGGAGTGATTGAGCCATCAGAGAGCCCATGGGCCAGCCCAGTGGTCCTTGTGCCAAAACCTCATACCCAAGATGGAAAGAGAGAAATGAGGTTTTGTGTGGACTACAGAGGTCTCAATGCTGTCACTAGGACAGATGCACACCCCATTCCAAGAGCAGATGAGCTCATTGATAAATTGGCTTCTGCCAAGTTTCTGAGCACATTTGATTTGACAGCTGGCTACTGGCAGATCAGACTAGCTGAAGAGTCAAAAGCCAAGACAGCATTCTCTACCCCTAGTGGACATTATCAGTTTGTGGTAATGCCCTTTGGCTTGAAGAATGCACCTGCCACCTTCCAAAGGTTGGTGAATCAAGTCCTTGCTGGGCTGGATGACTTTTGTGAGGCATATCTAGATGATATTGCTGTCTTTAGCTCCACCTGGGAGGAGCACCTGATCCACCTGAAGAAGGTTTTAGAGGCCCTGCAAAAGGCAGGCCTGACTATCAAGGCTACCAAGTGCCAGATAGGGCAGAGTAAGGTTGTATACCTGGGCCACCTAGTAGGTGGGGGTCAGGTTCAGCCACTGGAGAGCAAGATCCAGACCATACAGGACTGGGCTCCTCCAGTTACCCAGACACAAGTCAGAGCCTTCTTGGGCCTGACTGGGTATTATAGAAAGTTTGTGAAAAACTATGGGTCCATTGTGACACCATTAAATGACTTGACATCCAAAAAGATGCCAAAAAAGGTTCAGTGGACAGTTAGCTGTCAAAAGGCATTTGATTACCTGAAGAAGGCCATGTGCTCTGCACCTATCCTGAAGAGTCCTGACTACTCCAAACAGTTCATTGTACAGACAGATGCTTCTGAGTTGGGGGTGGGAGCTGTGCTCTCACAACTTAATCAAGATGGTCAAGACCAGCCCATTGCTTTCATTAGCAGAAGGCTGACCCCCAGGGAGAAACGTTGGTCAGCCATTGAGAGGGAGGCCTTTGCTGTGGTTTGGGCCCTGAAGAAGTTGAGGTCCTACTTGTTTGGAACTCACTTCCTAGTTCAGACAGACCGTAAGCCCCTCTTGTGGCTAAATCAGATGAAGGGTGAAAATCCCAAACTGCTCAGGTGGTCCATTTCCCTACAGGGGATGGACTTTACAGTGGAGCACCGCCCAGGGACTGACCATGGTAATGCAGATGGTCTCTCCAGGTACTTCCACTTAGAACATGAAGACTTATCTGGTCAAGGTTAAGTTTAATGTCCCTGCGTTTGGGGGGGGGGGGGTTGTGTAGGAGAGTAGGGTCTGCTATCCTATGGTCACCCCAAATTTTAGCTTTTTGCTTCACTGGTTTTTGACTACTGAGGCTGTGGGCCTGCTAAACAGACCCCCAGCCTGCTGTTCTCTCTCTAAATTAATGATACATGTGCTATAGGTACATACCACAATTGGAAATGGACTCCTTGTCAGCCCCTGTACCATGCACTATAGGTGCTCAGGGCATAGGTGCCACCAAGGCCTACCAGGGGCTGCAGCATATCTTTTGCCACCCCTGGCTGGTTCTTAAATTGACACAACTGGCTGATCACTCAGCTGGGGCAAGGTGGTGTAATCACCCCTTGCTTAGATATGGTATACCTATATCTAAACCTATATCTGGACACATATAAACCTGTGAGCCACTCCTATGGAAGGCCTCATCAATCCTGGAGGCAGAGTGCGTGGTTTAATGTGAGATGGAGCTCTAGCATGAGCTGAGCCTGTCTGCAGCTGTCGGGAACAACTCCCTAAGCTGTTTCAGGATAATGCCATACCATATACTCTTAAGTGCATTATAATCCTCGCGGTTATATAGCAACTTTGGTTTGGCTTTATCAAAACATGTTGTGTAAGGTGTCATACGATTTGGAATACTATCCCCTCGCCAGTCCTGGTGACGGGGATAGCATTCCACCCCTCTACAGGGAGAAGACATGTTACTTTACTGAAATGCGGTTAATTTCTAATAGGACCTCAGATCCACAAAATGGATGCTTCTGCCACAGACACAAGTCTGACCCCCTGAAGCTGACCGAAACTCAGCCAAAGGGGCCTGGACAAAGGGTTTCCTGTCGCAGGGAGGTGTCACACCCCCCCAGACAGGAGATAGTGGATTGTAGCAGGGAGGTTTGAAAGAAACCAGACACTGCTTGGGGCGCACAAGGCTGCCCCTTGCATAATCCGGCCAAACCGGTTCTGGGGCACCCCAGCCCCCGACCCAGCGCGGCCTGGATCAAAGGAAAGGGGTGTAACCACCCCCTTCCTGGGTCCCACCCATAGGAGGGGACCTAGCAGGTAATCCAGCCCCCTAGATTGGTATAAGAATGGGAGCAGTGCCAAAGCACTTCAGATTATCCTGATGAAACATAAGAAACGAAACTCTGGACCCTTCGACATCCTACTCGACGTAGAAGACTGAAGAATCTCCCTTGTGGTCAAGGAGTGACCACCCTGTGCAAACAGGCACCATCCAGCCCTCGACGTCTGCTTTGTTGCAGTTCCCGCCGGAACTCGAGCGACAGAGATCGACGAGATCAAGCTTGCCTGCCTTCTTACAGCCCTATCCACAGTCCCTGCAGAGCTGAGACCCGTGGAGGCGACCGGAAGCGTGGGGCACGCCATCTTGAAAAGACCACGAGACGCTGACCGTGCAGCCCACGAGTGACCCTCGAAGCTGTACACCGGGGTTTGAGAAGCCCCAACCCTGAGCCACTCTTGCACCGAAGTTCACCCCTCTACACTTGACGAGTGCTGCGTGGGGCCCTTCTGCTCTTTTGGCTCAACGCGTTGGCCCGGTCACTTGCCAGCCGGCTTGTGGCCCCTGTGCCGACGAAACTTGAAATACGACTTGTGATTCTGGTTGCTCCAGATTTACACCAGCTCCCTTGAAAAGGAGCCCCCGCTCTGACCTTCCTGGTCCGAGTGAGAAGCAATCTCCCAGTTCCGCGTGGATTGCTTTTGCCAAGTGTTGTTTGCTCCAATCTTGAAGCCGACAGCGCCGACGGTGAGAGCCTACGTGGGACAGATCGTGACCTGCTCATGGACGTCGCAGATGCCCCTGAGCCCACGTGACAGCGGAGAGAAGCTCCTCGACAACCACCTGATTGCGCCCGACATTGCCTGGTTCCGTCCTGGTTCCACCCTGGTCACTGCTGAGTGACCCAGACTCTGTCCCCTCTGCTTTCAGGTACTTTTTGACTTCGATCCACCCTTGGATCCCACCGGACACTTCTCCTTCACAGCGCCTGCAGCCTCTTCAGCTTCAAGCACCAAGAACCAGCGTGACGAAACCCGACCCTACTTCGACCCTGTGCACCCGCTTCCTGTGGGTGAGGTAACATTGTAACGCCGGTGTTCCCACACTGGTACACACCTCTAGGGTCTGTGTCTTAAGTTTTGTCTTTCTAGGTTCAACGGAAGTGTCCTTAAACTCTATTTGTGTAACTTTTACGCACCATTGACTAACATTGGTGCATGCGTGCGCTTTCAGCGCTGCACCCGAATCCCGCGGGCTTTTCCCGACTTCAGCATTGCTTGTCCCGACTGCTCCCAGCGATTCCCTAGGCCCTAGGCCTAACCACTGATCGATTGGTATCTCTTATACCATTTTTTTAGTATATGGTCTGAGTGGCCCCCCGCCCTCATCCATAATTGTGCAACTTTGTATGTTATACTGTGCTTTTGATTTAACGCTTGTGCCCCTTTATTCATAAAGAGTACTGGGGATTATTGTAAGTAATAAATACATATATTTTTATAATATATACTTGTGTGGTGTCCTTTCATTTGATATTACAGGACTGTGATTGGTAAAACAGCTCGCTTAACACGACCTCTTGAGTTAAGCCTTTAAGGCTGCTTAGTCTATGCTACCATTAAGATAGCTTGTCTACAAGGTTGACTTACAACCAGACACCATAAGTGGTTATTTGGACTGATACAAGGTGGTTCCAGAATTGGAAACATCATATATCAGGCCAACTTCTCACACCGACTATTGGCATTTGTCAATGGAGAAGCACACTGCAGCAGTTATGCACTGTTACATGATACATTATGTATGTCCTGTCTCTTGTAACACTTGCCCATCAAATTGAAGTCTATTTGAAAAGAAGGTTCTTCTAAAACATAACTATTTAAATTTCCTAAAAGCATAACATTAAAGCAGTTCGCAATGTGACATTCTCAATCATACCTGAGATTTATATTGGAAAGGAGCAAGCTGCTCACAATTACACTTGGCTGCTTCCAGAAACAGCAGCCTGCATAATGACTTCCTCTTCCATTCGTTACTCCAAAGTGTGAACAAAAAACAAGCCAACAGGTGCTGTGCTTTTACAAGCTCTGAGATCCTAGACTCCTGTGCACTGAACATAATTGTGGGCGGATCGTAGACCAGACTGACACTCTCAAAAGCTACTATAGCGAAAATGGCGGACCCCTTCCTGCGCATTATGCATGTTTTGCTGCGGGCGGGGCCAACGTTCCACTGAGACCCCAGGCAAAGCAACAGCTAAAGAAGGCTGACCCAAAGACCATTATCTTTCTAGCCTACATTACCATGATGAGACAGTTGGCAGTCTCCTCTAGGCCAGGCCTAGAGGACATGTGTAAGTCACTGGCTGCCATGTGTTCAGTTAATGTCTGCATGGCCACAACTACAGTCAAACCCACCCTAGATGGAATCCCTTACATGCAAGTGTAGCGGATCATAACATGGGATCTTAAAAATTGTTCCTTAGACTCCTAGCATTAGCATATATCTTATGGAAGTATTCCTGGCAGAGGCCCAGATTTATGAATGCTTTGCATTGGGTTTGCTTTACTTTTGCCATTATAGATAATGGGGTAACCCAAAAGGTCGCCACCCGACCTGGGTACAATGTGGGAATGAAAAGAACGGTCCGTGACTTATTCAAAAAGAACTTGATTCAGATCTGTATAATCTCTGTTGTGTGTAAACTCCAACATTGGTATTTAATCCCATGTAGAATCCACTACGCCTATGCCATCAAAATTATATTATGAATGCATTCACAGAATTTAGGAAACCAAAAACAATGAAGCACCAGATAAGCAAATATCATTTACAATACATTTATTCAAAATTGTTATATTCAATTCACAATTTTAAACATTTTGTAATAGGTTGCTTAAAGGAAAAAGAAAAGGATTAAAGGACGTGCTCGTGTGGGGCAAGTGAGAGTGAGGATCACAGCTGTAGGAATAGACCATTCAAATAATTCTAACTGTAGACTGGTATTGAAGACCAGTGTCAAGAGACCTGTCCATTATAGAACATGTTTACACAGTAATGCATTCAACTTAATCATGCAACAATGCATCTTCAAAGTGTAGGACAGGGTGACAGGTACAGGCCTCGTGTGGATGGAGAGCGTTGACGTTTCGACTCGGCTAACACAAGGAGGGTGTGTTGGGACCTCTGCTGCGAGTCTTCTTCAGGACGGGGAAAGGCAACCTATTCCTGGTGCCAGACCGGCATTGCAGGTGTGTCGCGGATCCAAGATGGGCCGGTGACGTCTGTCACAAGACCATGCTCTGGAAGTAGGGGCAGTTGCACAATTAGCCAATTGTGCAGGAGCCAGATCGTGGCTTCCTTTCCCCTAGTCATGGTAATATTCAATTACGTCAATGATATGGGCCCCAAGGTCAGCCCTTATTCAATTCACATTGCCTTCAAGGAAGCAAAGACCGTGCACCTCGCAGTCGTGCTGACGGTCAAGAGCCGAGCGTGTCCTTATATATAGCATTAAGAAGAGACATCCATTCTGGAACTCTCTCTCCTGATAATAACTTGTAAACCTCAGCCGGAACTGAGTCAGGGCCTGCTGCCTTACCGTTCTTCATATGCTTTAATTGTTCTCTTTATTTCTCCTCAGAGAATGGGGAATTCAATCTGTCCCTCCCTTCTGCTGTTAGAACCGGGAGACCGATATTACTCAACCAGCTCTTTAAAGCCTCTGCATCGGGCCTTTCTGGCTCCGAATAGAGTTCTGCGAAAAGTGTTATAAGTCTTTCCTTCATTAACTCCTCATTATTAGATACATCTCCCTTGGGAGTTATGACCATCTCTCTAATATGATTTCTTTTCCTATCTGCCCTCTCCTTCCAGACTAAGAGAGCCCCTGCTTTTTCCCCGTATTCAAAATGTTGCTTGCACCTTGCCTCCAACCTTTCCCTGCTCTTAGTATCCAATTTCAGCCTATAGTACAATCTAGCTTCATCTAGCTTTTTTACTGTCTCATCATCAGAATATACATCTGGCTGCAATGTCCCTTCCAAAATCCCTATCTCCTCCAATTTTTGTAATTCAGCTTGTTCCTCTTTGTTCTTATATGCAGCCAGATTTAGCAATACCCCTCTGACATAGGCCTTATAAGTGTCCCATACAATGCCTATTGGTGCTGAATTGGCATTAATAATGAAGAATTCCACCATTGTTTCCTTCAGAGTGGCAGCAACTCTTGGATCTAATAAAATTGCTCTCTTCAGGGTCCATCTGCCACATGTCCTTACAGTAATCCCCCCCAGTGTGATACTACCCATACTATGGTCCGATATATGACCATGATATATGACGTCCTTTATTTTCCCTGCCCATTCTCTATCAACCAATATGTAATCTAACCAAGAAAAAGAATGGTACTTCTTACTATGGAAAGTGTAAGCTCTATAACCCTTCCTTAAATGTCTCCAGGCGTCAACCATTCCCAACTCTGTGAGCATATGTTTTAGAGCCTGACTTGTTTTCGGTGCTTGGGCCTGTGCCTCCCTCCTGCTCTTTGATCTATCTGCTATTGGATCTAATAATGTACTGAAATCTCCTCCTATTACTATGGGGATGATTTCTCTACCAACCTCATATGCAGATCCACTAGATATTGGGGGTCGTCTGTGTTTGGGCCGTAGAAACCAACACATATAAACTCTATACCTGAGCATTTAAGCGCGGCCATCACCCATCTTCCTGAATCGTCCGTACTAAAGGCCATCAGCTCCACCCCTGATCCTTTTCTAACTATTATAGCAACTCCTTTTGGGTAGTCAAGTTGGTTGGATGACGCGTAGCTTTCTATCCAATTATATTTGGAGAACACCCCTCTACTCTCATCTGCTGTTATGAGTTCCTGTATAATCCATACTTGAGTTTGATGTTCATGTTGGCTTTGGTTATGATATCTCTGTGAGGAGCGATTATATATTTTTATTATATACTCACTCCTGTGCCACATAAAGATCAACACAAGCACTATGACTGAAGGCGAGTCGGTTGATTGACAAACTATGGTAGAATTATTTAATTTCCTTTCAGCTATTCAAAATAATACATATTATATATGATACGGGGTTTATTTTATAAGTAATGATCATATTATTGTGGTCAATGAGCAACGAGATGTGTCGCCACACAGGCCCACGTCTTCCACTCAGATCTCGCTGATTTGAACCCCTCCGGCACCGGTGTAAATGTAAATTGATACTTGTATAGAGCACTACTCACCCGCAAGGGTCTCAAGGCGCTTGTACGAATACCGCTGTGGAACCCATCCTGGCTTTCCCTGTGAGGTGTCCACTCCTGGGCACCCCCAAGGTGGAGGCCAGGCATCCTTAGCGTTGTGGGGGCCGTTGTGGAGCCCAAGACCCGCCTAGGCGGGGAATTGAACCCTGGTCCCGGGCTAGACCTCTCCATCAGGGTCTGCCGCTCTAACCATTGAGCCACACTTCTGTATAAGGGATTTCTCCCAAGTGAGAAATATTTGTAGATTAGGTCCTTCCCCACCCCATTGTTGAGCACAGTGGGTACTGAAGAGGTAAAATATCCTATGCGAAATCTGATATGTGTATTTATTCTGTGAATTCTAAGATTAGCCCCACAAAGTGTCGCCTTCCCCTGTGAGCATTAGTAATGCTCCCATCATTAATTCACAAACACACTCCTTTCTAACAAAAGCATCTGACGCACATTATGGGGGTCATTATGATGGCGGATTTTCCGCATACTCCGGGCCGGCGGAAGCCACCGCCGGTCCGGAGTATGCGGGAAATCCGCCGAGGAGGCCTGAAAGACCCACCGCCAAATCAGGATGGCTGGTGGGTCTCACAATGTGTCCGCCGCTTTTCCGCCGTGGTCGGAAGGCGACCACGGCGGAAAAGCACTAACATGGCTGGCGATGTCTATCAGACACCGCCAGCCATATTAGGATGTAGGGAAAGTAATGCTTTTCCGCGGCGGCTTTTCCGCCGTGGAAAAGCATACGGACAATCACTTTGGGGGCCCGTTGCGGGCCCCCTGGGTGAAGGTTGCGTGGGGGGTGCACATGGGGGGTACCTATGGTACCCCCCTGCCTTTGCGTGCACGAAGCGGCAGGCACCGCGCGGTGCCTGCCGCTTTGTGCATGCAAATGCACAGCTTTCGTTTATTACATTGCGGCGGGTGCTGCTTCAAGCAGCACCCGCCGCAATGTAAAACATACAGGATGTGACCGCCAGGGTGGCGGTCACATCCTAATTGCCATGGAGGGACCGCCGCTGCCCATGCGGACGGTCCCTCCTACTCAGGGGTGGCGGACGGACGCAAGTCCGTCCGCCATCCTAATCGGCCCCTAAGTGTTACAATTTGAAATATTACCCACTGTCCGAAGGGAAGAAAGCAGCAAACAGGAGAGAGGACACACTGGCCTTCAAAATGTTACAGCAATGAAAAGATTGAGATAGTGAAGAAGCAGTTTTTGGGATTCACACTTCCTGCCAGGCAAGATTTTGCACATAATACATTGTGCACAATAATACACGCCTGCACGACTCTTTTAAAGAGCATCTGCAATCACAATTGTACTAACAATATAAGAAAAAGTAATATTTTTTTCGTTCAGAGATTAATTACAGCCCGGCCCACCACAGAAAAAATCTCCAGGGTCCTTTTTCTGTGTCTTTTTCTGAATCTCTGGTATACCGGGTAAGTCCTACCACAACAGCATGGAGTCAGAAGATTAACAGGGGGAGGGGGTGGGTATTTCTATAGTCTTAAACATCAGAAGCTTAAAACATATGAAACTTTTCACTGTCCCAGTGTAAGAGGCACGCAACAGCAAAACGAGTCCTCGTCAAGGCTTTTTTTTTAGTTTAAAGGAAGTTTATTTGTTACGAAAATAAGACATAATGTAGTAAACAAAAAAAGATATCTATATACATAGCATAATATTGTACAAATAAGAGGGGAAGGGAGAGGGAAGTTAAGAAAGAATCGACAGGGGGAGAGAAAGAAAGAAAATAAGGGGCAGGGGTTAGAAATCCATATTAGGTATTATATGTGAAAAAGCAAACATTATGCATAAAAGTTCCTACTTACAATGAAATATTCTATTACTATAAGGTAAACCTTAATTGAAACAGTAATAATTGTAAATTCAATGGGGTTTGGGTACTTCTTGAATGCAGGGGTTATGTGCTGATAGCTTTCTAGCAGAAGCATTTAAGAATTCGGTAACGGGCATCCAGAGTATCTCTCTTTTAATAGCAAGTGAGATTGGTTGTACATAGGCTCTATCTAATCTATGATTATAGCAAACGCCATACCACCATGCTTGAAAAGATACTGCAGAAGCATCTTTCCAAGATTTTTAATTATATTTAAATGACCTGAAATTGGTAGCTAGAATCATGGGGAATGTAAAGATTCCCTCGGCTGTCAGTTTGTGAAACTGGGCTGTTACCTTTGTGTACTCGCTACATCGATAATCCACTCATTGCATTAGGAACTCACTGTTCCCTTGGTATTCTCACTGCATTGGAAATGATCTGCCCTCATTATTTACTCACTGGACCAGGAGTGACAGGTACCCATCCATAGTGAGTACTCACTACATTAGGAGTCAGCTGTTCTATCACATAATCCTCACATCAAGGGTGAGTGGTCCTCGTTATGTACTTACTGCAGTAGGAGTTGGCTGTCCTAATGAAGTACTTATGCCACCTTTTGTTTCACTCCTAAAGGTGACCATTCGTTCCCCTTCTTGGCAGCCTATGGTTCTTCGAAAGCAGCGCTCAACCGGGTAATGGACACTTTCCGCCATGAACTGAAGCCTTGGGGCGTAAAAGTGTGCCAAATCCAGCCAGGGTGTTTTAAAACTGGTAAGTTATGTATGTTTCAACTTTCAACCATGATTGCTCAAACAGTTACCATGTGCATTTCTTTGTGAAAAGATGAATAGCCTGATTTATATCGTGGCAGTATGTGTACTCTGTCGCGACGGAGTATATATGCCACCAACATAATGGTCCGCCGGCCAAACTAATATGTGGGCAGACCTTATGGTTGGCTTTGGTGGTGACTACTCCATCACCACAATAGCCAAACCTCTCTGAAGGCATGATGGAGTAAGAGCCATCAGAGACATGGCTATATGTCCGGTCACCCAATCGGGATGGGCAGACATATAGACGTTTTTTCCTGAGTGACAGTAAAATGCATACTGTTCCCACCCCTTGAGAGGTGACTCCCACAGAGATGGAATCATTACTTTTTTTATTTCCCATTTCGTGATTTTCTTTTTGAAAACAAAAAAAGAAAACTCTTTGGTACATGCTGATGCAGTCTTGTACCAAACTGCGATATGCAATAACAAGAACGCCCTATCCTGCTAATGCATTATAAATGACAACCTTCTTGGCGATCATTTATAAATGTGGTGGAATGATTGGCTGTCCGCCACAACATAAATCAGGCCATAAGAGGCTTACTTTGAGTTTTATAGACAGATTTCCTGCAGCCAATGTGGCAGATCTACATTTTCCATCACAACTGTGGTGGAAAATTCTGATGCATTCTGACCTTGCCACCTTTGCTGCAGAGTTTTCTCCACCAAAGTTGCTGTCTCCACTGCCAAACTATACACTTTGTGGGGAACTCTTTGGCAGAAATTCTGTCAGACACTTTGTAGGATGGTTGTATTTCACCCAATTAATTTGGTGGCACTGAAAATGTTAGCCCAGTTGGTCGTACCTTCTCGGCGACATGCCTTATATTTTTGATATACTCGGGTTCTATCGCATACTGTTAAGGACAATGTACTAACCTTTGCATCACACTCCCCCGCCATTTCCATGACAGGCTTTCATGGTACCAAATATGGTAGCGCTTCTGCCACTGTAAATGGGTGGCTGAACCACCACCCACTTTGACGCAGTTAGCAACACACCGTGGAAGGCTCATTTGTGAGCCCGGGAGTATCTGTGTTGGTGGAACTTCACCCACACTAATCCCATTGAACTGAATGGCTAACAGAGGGTGTGGGATGAGGATTCCACATTTTCCAAAGGAATCTTCTTTACCACTCTCTTTAAAACTTAGGTTGAGTGGTAACAGAAATGTATCTGATTAACTTTACTGCTGTTTCCTACATAACAATAATTAAATTAATATTGTATGCTACTGCTTTCCTATGGAACAGCCAATGCTGCTACAGTGAAAATAGCTTTTTTGTACTTTCCTCTGTAACAGCTTGTTTGACATTAACGTTATACATGTCCTACTTTTAAATGCCATGCACCCTACCTTATCGGCCACAAGCCCTACTTAGGGGGTGACAGGTCAAAGTTGCAATTTAAACCTGTTCAGCCAGGCTATCCATGGGAGGTCTGCAGTCACGTTTGCATTGTCACTGCAGTTGACTGGTGACCTCTAGCTAACATGCTCTGGGTACACTTTGAGTACCATATACTAGGGAGTTATAGGTAAGTTAAATATGCCAATTAGCGGTAAGCTAATTTCATCATATTGAAAGAAGGAGCACAGGCGCTATACCTTTGGTTAGCAGGAGTAAAGTGCATATAGTTCTACAGGAAAACAGTCAAGGCAAAAACTCTTGGGGTACACTATGCAAAAGATGGTAAACATGGGTGCCCCCCTGCAGAATTTGTGGGTAACTACCCACCCTCATGGGATTTCTCATTGCTAAGGTAGAAAAACCTTGAAAGACCATCAGCACTGGTGTGTTCAGGCCCAGGGCGATGTTCCAACATAAAGGCAAAATACGGTAAGGAAATAGACCCCCTCAACAGTTTAGGATTTGCACCCCACATTTGCATTAGTCATCTAAGCGGTTTGTCTGAACATGTAAATAAGTCTCAAACAGGTTTATTCTCGCATTCTTCAGTTCCCATACCACTGCAACGCTTCCCTCTCAATTGCAGTCCACCCTTGGTTCCTGGGAAATAGCGGCTTGCAGATGAAGGCTACAGGTTGGTTCAGGCCATCATCATTTAACTGTGCCAGAACAGACCTAATACCATGCTCTGATGCATTTGTCTGCATGACAAATTTCTTACTGAAGCGGAGTGCCTTAAATACCGCTGCTGAACATATGCCTTTCTTCAGGATGTCAAAACCATTCTGGCACACCTCTGTACAGATCACCTTCTTTGACTTCCTCCTGGAAGTCAGCTCAGTCAAGAGGGCGACAATGTGCCTTACCTCTTGACATAGCTCCTGTAGTAACCAGTGTGGCCTAAGAAGGGTCTCACCTGGGTCTGGGTCTTGGGAGGCTCCCAAGTCATGATGGTCTACATCTTGTGCTGGAGAGGTTGTACATGGCTTCCACCAACTTGGCAGCCCAAATACACCATGACATATCCGTGACATATCCATGACATATCCGTGACATATCCATGACAGAGCCGTGACATATCTGACACTTACTGGTCTTGGTAGTCAGGCCTGCCAGTTACAGGGCCTGTGTACTTTCTTGAGCTGGTGCAAGTGGTCATCTCAGTTTAAGCTGAATACAGCTGTGTCATTCAGGTAGGCTGCATTAAAGTTTTACCAACCCAGCCAGGACCTGGGGGACCAACTTCTGGAAGATGGTAGGGGCAATCATTAACCAGAGGGCATCACTCTGAATTGGAATTTCCCTTATCTGGTGGAAAATGCTGACCTCTCCTTGGCCCCTTTAGTAAGGGCAATCTACCAATACCCACATATCAAGTCAAAGGTACTGAGGAACTTTACAGCCCCTAACTGGTCATTGAGTTCATCAGCTCTGGGAATGGGTGTACATCAGTCTTGATGACTGAATTGAGGCCCCTGTAGTTTCTAATGAAACCCAAGTTCTGGGGTATTGCCTGGGGTGACAGCATTTTGCAGCAAAGCCACATGGCTAGACCAAAGACTACAGGAGGGCTCAATCACCCCCAACTCCAGCAGCTTGAAAACCTCATCTGTGATACTGGCCTGACGTTATCAGACAACCTGTACATTCTGATTTTGACAGGCATGCTGTCCTCTGTGTCAGTGTCATAAGTCCACCAGATTGTGACCCCAGGGGTAAGGTGGAAAGGTAGGATTGTTCCAGTAACTGGCAACAGTCCCTCTGCTGCTCAGCTGTCAGTGTATGGGAGAGGGCAATCTCCTCTACTGACCAATCCTGCTCCTTGGAAGACAGTAGTTCTAGGAAGGATTTAGTGTCATCCTCCTCAACACTATGGGGCATATTACCAACAAGTAGTGATATTTTTCGCTAAATAGGCTTAGTGACGATTTTTTTATCGCTGAGCATCGCCGGAATTTATCGCTGAGATAACGTGCTATTAGCAACGTTTATCTCCAAAGTGATACTTTTTACGGCGATAGCGTCGAAATGCGTGAATATCTCTGAGAATACAGCGATATTCACGCATTCGCGACGAAATGCTCTTAGACATGTTATCTACCCCCCATTGGATAACATGGCTAAGAACTGGTCTGGGCTGGTGTTAGTATCTGGAGATATTCGCGCTTAGCGCGAATATTTCCATCGCTACGCCTGCCTTGCTAATAGGCGATAGCAATGTTAGCGACTGTTTTCAGTTGCTAACAGTTTGGGTACGCCCACTTTGCATGTCATTAGCGATAAATATCGCTAACATGCAAAGCGGGCCCCAAACCGCTCGCTATCACCTAAAAGCTGTCGCTAACAGCTGTTAGCAACAGCTTGCTAATAGGGCGATAGGGAATTTTTGCCGCTTTAGCGGCCGTTTTCGGCCGCTAAGCGGCGATAATTCTATCGCCACCTTTGATAATATGCCCCTATGTCACCATGCGCATGGTTAACCCTCACCGCCCAAAGTGTGGCTTTTGGCAATTTACATACAGTACTCTTAAGGGGTTCCTGGATCTCTGGAGGTCATCCAGGAAGGTGACGTCACTCTTCTTCTCTTTGATTTCATACGCCCTGTCTACTTGTCCTGTAAGGCTTCGGGCTATCCACTGGCTCCATGACTCACACTTTTTTGGACAGGTTGGCATTCCACCAGACTGGCCTTCTGGTCATACCACTTTTTCATCACTTCCTGACTTTCCTCCAGATTCTCAGTGGCTTCCTTCCAGAAGCAATTCATCTGAGCTCTGAGGCCTAACTAACTCATTATATCCCGTGGAGAGGTTCTTTTGGAGCTTTCTCTCAATTCTTCTGGATAATATTGAGAGGCCCTCTAACAGGGTGGCCAAACAGGAGCATGAAGATGCTTTGGGGAGCCCCCCTGGATGAGGATCCCCATCAGTGGCATAGCGCAGGTGCAGTCACTTTCCTTAGAGGTATGGTCCTGCGGAACCTTGTGATAGGGTCCACCAATACCAGGATAAACATGTTGCTTAAGACTGTCTTGGGGTCCAGGGGCCCAACAATTTTGACTCCCGCCTTCTCAAATGGTGCTCCCACCATGGGTAAAGGTTGCAAAGGGGACTAACACTGTACCCTGGACTCACCACTGGCCTGGCAGGTAACACAGCACCTACAGAACGCATCTGATTTCGTTCTCCTCTGGGGCCAATAAAAGAGGGTGACCAGCCAGTCAAAGATTTTGGCCTGCCCCAGATGTCCTGCCATAGGTATCTCATGAGCCAGCTTCAGTAAGAAGACTCTACAGTTCTGGGGCACAACCCACATTCTGGTTGATACAGGCTCGGGGACTTTAGGCTAATTCTATAGGAGACAATTATCCCAATAAATGTGGTGATCACCAGGGGTAGCACCATTGGCCTAGACCTCCCTCTGCTGCTGTACTCTCAAGAGTGGAGCACTCCTTCTGGGCCTCACAGAACTCTGCCTGTGACGGTCCTCATGCAGCTTGCCACCCTGGTAGCTCACGTAGGTCTCCTAGGGCAGCTATGGCTTCCCCTGTAAGCTCCAGGCCACAATCTGAGGGTCAGCCTCCTCAGGGAACATGCTCCTCCATCCACTCCGCTCTCTGACATGCACCTGGACCACTGATTCAGGATCCAGGTCCTTTTGACTTTCCTGCTGGATTACCATGGACCATGTAGTCATTAGATCCCACTCAAGCAAACCCAAATTTTTCGGATGCGACCAGAGCTCTACTTCCTTCCAGATAGTGTCCTCTAAGTTATTCCCCAGGAAATAATCTACAGGCATGACTGGACTCACAGCTACTCTCATAGAACTAGAGACCCACCCCTCTCTAGGGGAAACAAAGCCACAGGGCAGTGGCTTACCTAGTTGTCCGCTTTTACAACCTGGTGGACTGCCTTAGGGCTAATCTACTCTGAGTACACCAGATGACAACAAGCACTATTCATACTGGCTCTTGTGTTTGTGAGCCTCCACCCTCTGTCCATTGATAGTGAGCCACTTCCTGTACTTTGAAGTATTGTCAGGCATGTGAATTGTAGGTACCATATCCCTGTCACCCATGGACTCTAGGATAGCTTCTGCACTACCCCCCCCCCCCCCACCCAAGCTAACTGGGGCAGCCTCCTCCCCCAGCACTACTCTGGCACTACCCGCGGTAGGCCTACCAGTGGGGCCAGCTTTCGCATAAGACAGATGGCATCACCTCTCTTGTGCTCTGACTAGTAACATTCAGAACACTTGGGTTAGTAGGGCCCACTGGGGTTTCTTCTCAAAGAAACACCCTTCATGTGGTCAGAGGATGACTGGCATTCCCTCCCCTGAAAACTTGTTTTGGCGCCTTTAGAGAACTCCTTCTGGTTTTCCCTGTCCCCCCCCCTCCCATCCTACCCTTGATGGGGACCTACCCCAACTTTCCCGAGGTCCTTCCTGGATACTCTAATACTGATCCAGCGGTCAGCCTTTTTCCATGATCTCTGGGTACAGTGAGCCGGAACAACTCTGTAAAACAATTGCTCAGTATGTGTTTCTTCATCATCAAATTATAAAGACCATCATGATCACTTACTTAGCTGCCCTTCACCTGACTATTGTGTGCCATACCTACTGAATCCTCAAAATCTGCCCACGATTGATGTGACTGCATCTGGCTATCTGTGTACCTTAGGCGAGGCTTCTCAGTGTCAGACCAAACTTTATGATAAGGATTTCCTTCATGGGGCAGATCTCGTACAGTCAGCTAAACCTAGGGTATTCCTGCCAACAATTGGCTTGAGCTTCCACAGAGTAGACCCTAAGTCCTCCTATGTCCTCTATCTCTGTTGGGGTCAGACTGTGGGAGGACACATTGCTTCCTACTCCAGATAAGGAGGAGACCTAGGTCTGGAATGAACCCTTTCCTCTAGTACTGTGCCACTGCAAGGGCATCCCTCTCTTCCGCCATCTCTTCTTCCTCGTTCTCTCCTTCATCATCCTCTTACTCCTGTGGAATGGACTGTAGCAGGCGGACTTCCTCCCATGCTTAGAGGGTTATATGGTATGTCAACTTCTTAGACCCCCCTTTCTCAGCTTCAGCCCTCTGTCCTGCACAGCTTTGTCAGGTCTGCCATGACAAGGCTCTAAATGCTGCTCAGACCCACTTCCATTCTTTCCAAAAAATCAGTGATGCAAAAAGTTGAGGAAAGTAGTGTATTTAGGAAAAATCTAAACATTCAGATTAAAAAAATGAAAGAAGGATCGATAAATCACAAAGTCGATTTTGATGTCAGATTACACATGGGATTTCTGACTTGAACTAAAATCACTGAGCGGTACTGCCAAAACGCAAGTCATGGATCCCAATGCTGAACACTAATGTAAGAAATTAGGATAATAATTTAGGGGGGTTAGTACCAATCTCAAGTAATAACCACAGGTCTTGTCAGGGTGGACCCATAATGTCACTAAAATAACTTGAGCTCAACGCCTTGATAGCTAAAAAACAGAGCAACACAAGAAAATCACCAAACCAATTTAGCAAAATAGAGTATATTTTAATGAATATAATGACACCAAAACGACAAAACCCAACAATGAAAACCGGAGTTATGAATTTCTAAAGTTTAAATGTGAAATTTATGGCAAAAAGCATTAAGCTCCAACCACGGTCATCTAGCTACGCTTGACTGGAACCTAGGCGCAAGTTAAGGCCTACCACTTATTCCCCCTTTGGGTTGCAACGGTACTCCCACACCCCTTTCTAAAACACTGGGTCGCACACCTGCCCACGGTCCTCAGAATGTGCACCTGTGATCCTTGAGCTCACACTTTCCTTACTGTGTCCACCATCTGAGGTATAAAGTTTTCTTCTCTCTAAATTATTACTTTTGTATTTGCTCTTTCAAACACCGGGGAGACTTGTGTTTGTAGCTCTTGCTTTTCACAGGTGACATTGCTGCAACATTATTAGCAGAAGGATATTTCCTGGTAATAGCTCACTTGGGTGAGCAGTCAAAATATCGAAAATAAAATATCGGTCTACTATAATATCGAGGTGATAATATGGAAGGGACAGAATATCGATGGACAGAATATCGACCCTAAGGTAAGTAATATCGATTTTTTTAATATCGATGTAATTAATATCAAAGTTAGTAATATCGATATCAGATATATTGATGTTACTAATATCGATATTTATATGATTGTTATGTATTTTATTATGTATTTAATATGTATGTGTTATATGTTTTTTGTTAAGTGTTCTACTGGTTTTAAAATATATGTATACAATTTGTATATGTTAATAATGTTATTTTAAGTTACGTAGCGGGTTCTGGGTTTATAGTGAAATAGAGTGGGAAGTTATTTACTTATACTAAATTAATTATTAATTTTTAGGAATTATAAATTAATTTTAATTAATTTTTGTGTGTAAGTTCTGTAGCGGGTTGTGGGTTTATAGGGGAATAGTGTGGGAAGTAATTTAAATGTAATTAAGTAATAATTTATTTTCATTAATTGGTATTGATAATTATATTATTGTTAATTAATTATTAATTGGTAATACATTTTTATTAATTGGTAATTAATTTTTATTAATAAATTAATTGATTATGTTAAGTGTCTTATTTTATTATTGGAGTGTGTTGTGTGTTTATAGGGGAACAGTGTGTAAAGTAATTGATATCTAATTAAGTAATTATTAAATGTATTGTTGGGTATTGATAATTTATTGACATTAATTATTAATTGGTAATTTAAAAGTATATTTTTTTGGTTATGAAAATTAATTTGTTTAATCATTAATTGGTAATTAAATGGTACTAAATATTATTTATTGATATTTTTAAATATAATAATAAGTAATTATTTATTGGTAATTAATGTTTAATCATATTTTTGGGTATAAAACATTATTTAATTGTTCAATATTTGTTAATTGGTAATTACTTTTTAATAATTGTTTTTGTTATACAAATAGTATATTGTTCAATATTTATTAATTGGTAAGTAATATGTATTAATTAATTATTCATTGGTAATTATGTTTTTAATAATTATTCATTGGTATTTGTAAATAGTTTAGATTTATTTAATAATTAATTCATTAATTATTTTAAAACATTATTTTATTTATAAGTATGTTATTTTTAACTTCTACGCCATCCAACACTTTCCCTACTGTTGCACTCTCGGGAGTTTGAATAGTAATTTTTACCCCTACGCTATCCAGCACTTTCCCAACTTTTGCACTCTCTGGAGTGGGAATAGTATTTTTTACCCCTACACTATCTAACACTTTCCCTACTGTTGCACTCTCTGGAGTTGGAATAGTAATTGTTACCCCTAAGCTATCCAACATTTTCCTTACTGTTGTATTTTTGGGAGTTGGAATATTAGTTTTATTTCCTCTGTTATTTAACATGTTTTGTATTATTTTAGCTAATGTAGTATATAGTTAATTTTAAAAATATTAAAATTATTTCATTTGTATTTGTTATTATTTTATGTGTATAGATGTATTTGTAATTTATAATATTTTTTAATTATTTATAAGTTATTATAATAATTATTAAACCTGGTTATTAAGTAAGTATATATTATATGTATATGTTTAATTAATGTTTTATTCAATTATATATATTATTAATTTTAAACATTATAAAAGATGTTTAACTGTTATATTTATAAGTATTATTTTACATATTTTTTTAATTAAAAAAAACAATATTTTTTTATAACGATATGTTTGACATCGATATTTTGTTTCTCGATATTTTTGTACTGATCATGTTGTAGATAGGATGTCGATATTCTTGACCGATATTATTGCTCCGATATTTTTGTCGGTCGATTTTTTTGACCTTCGATATTTTGTCAGTAATCCGCTCACTTGATATTGTCTTCATAATCACAGTTTTGTATGTGTGGTGTGTGTGTCAATCAATCAATCCTTTCTTGTAAAGCGTGGCTTATCACCCCGGGAGATCGCCAGGTGTTGGTTCCTTATGTTCTTGGTCAAAGAGCCATGTCTTGAGCCTTTATCTAAAGTCTACAAGAGAAGGACAGGTGGGCAGGTTGAGGTCGTTCCAGGCCTGGTAGCGATGTAAGAGAAGGAACGACCTCAGCAGAGTCTCTGGTGGATGATGGGGTGTGGGCTAGGGTGAGGGAGGAGGAACAGAGCTCTCTCGTGGGATGATGGCATGACAGGCGGTGGTTTAGGTATGCAGGTCCAATGTTGTTTAGGGCCTTGAAGGCATGGGTGAGGAGCTTGATCAGGCATCTTTTGTGTAAGGGGAACCAGTGGAGGATTCTAGGGTGTGGTGAGGTGCTGGCTCTTCAGGATAGGTAGAGGATTGCTGCAGAGTTCTGGATGGTCTGGAGTGTATTGCCATAGTCGAGGCAGCTGGGTCATTCTTTTCTTAGTAGGGATGGGGCCAACAGAAGATCTTGCAGAGCATGCAAGGGGCGATGGTGTCTGCGGCTGAGGAGATCCAGTTCGAGAGGTTCTGGGCTTTGAGTTTGAGGCAGTTGGAGGGGGTGGGCACAGTTGCTGTGAGGGCAGAGGTCCAGAGGGGATCTGTGACTTTGTTCCATTTCTGTCGGGGTCGGGAGGGTGGTTTGATGGGTGGGCTTTTGGCACCGGTGAGGGTTAAGTGGATGATGCTGTGGTTGGTCTAGGTTAGTTTAGTAGTATGGAAGAACTTGATTCTGTTGCTTGAGTAGAAGATAGGGTCCAGTGTGTGTCTGGTGATGTGCGTGTGGGCAAAGAACAGTTGATAGAATCCAAGGTTGTTAAGGTTCTCCAGGAGGTTGGTAGAGTTGGTGTCCTTGAGGTCCTGCAGGTGGAAGTTCAAACTCCCAGGAAGATGAAGTGTTTGTAGTCGATAGCCAGAGGGGTAATGAAGCCAGAGATGGCTTTTCAGAAACTTGCATGGGGGTCTGTAGATGAGGGTCCCCCTGACGGTGGTTTTTGCATTGAGCTCGATCTGGAAATTGAGATGCTCCATGATTGGTGTGATGCCATTGTGCATAGTGGAGCATTGGAGGGTGTCTTTGTGGGCGATAGCAATGCCTCTGGTGCCATGTCTGCTGGGGCAATCGCGGTGTAGCAGCTTGTAGCCAGGGAGCATCGCAGTGGCAATGTCAGGCGCCGATGAAGGAGTGAGCCAGGTTTCTGTGCATCTGGGTGAGGTGATTCGGCAGTTGGTGTTCATCTTGGGATTGAGTTACAGAAGTTCACTGTCAGTGTACTGATGGGTGGAGGGAGGCCAGGGGTCATGGCGGTGAGTGAGGTCCAGGTGTGGACGTGCGCAGATGGGCTTGCCTTTGCCACGGTCATGTATCGGTCACCGTTAAGTAGATCCTGGGGTGGGAGGGGCCCTGGGAGGCGGCAAGGTGGGACAAGAAGGTGGCAAAAAAGACAGGTGCTGTGGGGAGAAAAAAGTAACTAATACAGAAGGCAACAAGCCTGTTTAACAGGGGGCACACGGGGCACAATTGCCTAATAAAGAAAGCAAAAAAAGAGTGACATGGGGGGTGGGGGGCAGAACACCTAAAACAGCAGGCAACACTGCACAAATCGACAAGGGGAGAGTTGGCACAGGACCTGCTGTATATAAGGGAATGCTATCATGACAGTGGTGTGTGTGTATGTTTATATATGTGAACACGATTCTTATTACAATTCCTTTTTTATTCAAACATATATCAATCAAGTACTTGCATAGCCAAACAACCGCACTTTATTTGGTTATCACACTTTTGGATACAAGGTTAGCTGTACATTAAGCAAAGCCTACTTTAATCTCTGGTCTTTTGGTGATTCTTTATACACAGGGGCAGATTTACCAACATTTTATTCTGTGTTTGCATCACAAAAGTGACGCAAAACAGCACAAACTTTTTTTTTAAATTTACTTTCCAGCGCTAAACTTCTTTTGCACTGGACATTGAGGGTTTTGTGTTACTTAGCATCAAGGTGGCATTACATGTGTGTTACCATGCAACCACCCATGCTTTTTGATGCAAAACCATTTCTGCTAAAATTAGAAGACAGGCTTTTGCATCAAAAAATAACGCCATTTGAAAGCAGGCATTTAAAGAAGAAATTATTTTATTTGTCCTTTCTTTTCTAACTTTGCATGTGTATCACTGTACAGCACACATTCAAAATAGGCAAAGTTTTAAACTTTGTCTAGGCGTAGTACTTTGTACTAAAAAGGAACTGTTCCAGCTCAAAACCTAGGCTAGGCTCACAGACAAACTCTTGCACTATGGTGCAAAGGTGTGTGCATGGCTCACGGCAGCAAAGTGCTGGTGAAAGTGAAGGGGAGTTCTATATCTCTGTAGATATGGTGCCATCCTACCCCCTTCCTGTCATACAATGCAGTGCAGCATTTTTGGCTTCTGTGCTTAGTTCCGTCATATGTTGGTAAATCTGTCCCACAGTGTTTTATTTAGAAACATTTTGTTAAAAAGTAGGGTTTTTTTTGTCATGGGATCATTTTTATTTTTATACAGGCTTTCTTGTATGTGAGATATTCAAATAATCATAAAACTATCTTACAGTGACACATGAAATCAGCATTTTACAAAACCTCTTTAGACGTATAGTCCTTTCACAATATTTCATTTCTCTGATGCGTACTTTCTCTATCATGTTATATATATTTTACATAGCTACCCTTATACACACTGTGACACGCTTCACAGGCCTGGTTAGCACAGAATGAAACTGCATAATAATTAAACATTACTACAAATTAAATAAATAATGACTACTACTGCTCAGAAATAGATTTAAAAACCTCCATGCTTGCTGAGGCCAGACGCATTGGCTTTGTCAATGTTTTTTTATTAAGGTGTGTGCTTTCCTGCACCAGTACCTATGTTATTTATTGATGACACACCACTCTCCCTGCATCTTTAGGTCGAGCCTAGGCAGCACGCATGTGCTGTCTGCAAGACCTGCTGTAATCTTAAAAACGACAGTCCCGCCTGCTACTTACAATAGGTTCCCTCCAGTGTCGCTGTTCTTTCCTACCTCCTAACTCTTTCGTGCAGCTGATACTTCACTTCTGTTCATGGCTGAGGGGCACTTGCCAAGCACAGTTTCTTTCCGCTTTTCTTATTTATCTATTGTGTGGGAGAACTCTTTTTTTAAATTGTTACATTCTGCCAGTTTCTGCATGTTCTCATTAGCCCGTCCCACTTTTTATTTTCTTTCACTGCTTGTTTTCATAAGTCTATCCCGCTTTTCGTTTTCTTTGTCTATCATTGGCTGTGCATGTGCATAGAGCCCATCCCGCTCTTCATTTACTTTCGCTGCTTGTTTACATTAGGTCGTCCCGCTTTTCATTTTTAAATATAAGTTCCTTCCTGCGCACTCTTTTTTTTTTTTTGTTTGCCTCGGTTCATATATCGGCATTGCTCCTGCTTCATGGATGTCATGCTTCATGTTTTGGACAAACAAGAATGTTTAATTTATTTGTATATGTTTAGCCCCGATGCATGTCTTTGGTCCACTCGTAATATATCCAACCGATCGCATGGATTTATCTGCCTCACCATGGTGTAGGGGCCCCCTTCATAATATGATGAACCCCTCACCCCACATCTAACACTGCCCACCTCCCTACAGTGTTCATTTCTCCCGCTCTGCCGCCGGCAGCTGCCCCCCTCTCTCCTTCTTCCTCTTCCCCTTATTCCCTCTCTTTCTGTCTGTCTCGCTCCTCCTCTCTTGCTGACAACTGTGACTTCAACAAATGGCTCTTACCCTCTCTTTCCTTTATTTGTTCCCCTGTGAAATGGATCCCCCTCCCCAAAAAATACTTTTGCTGCAAATGTCATCTTTTTCTGACACTTTTCTACTGCAAAATGCAGCCTCGGATGGAAAAAAAGGTTAAAAATACAAAAAGTAAATAAAAGACTTAATAAAGGCAGAGTGGTCGCAAAGTGGCCTTATTAGTTTTATTCACACCCACACACATTAGTGCCACTTTGCAGTTGCCAGTTAAGCACTACTTTCGTTTTCTCGTCTTTCTTTGAACAACATTGTTTTTCCTGGTAAAGAAGTGCACCATTCCTGGAGGCACTACAAAACCTGGTTGATGCGTAGAGTGGAAAATATTTAGGGCCTAGTTACGAGTTTGGCGGATTGGTTACTCCATCAAAAATGGGACGGGTATTCCGTCCGCTGTATTACGAGTTCCATTATGTTCTATGGTAGAACTCGTAATCCGGTGGATGGGATATCGTCACGTTTTTGATGCAGTAACCCATCCGCCAAACTCATAATCAGGCCTTTAATGTGATCCTTATCAGTTGTTTTCCGTATTTTAGTTTATAAAATGTGTACCGCAGCTCTGGGTTCAGGGATGTAGTCTTTAATGGCTATACTGCTTGGGATTTGTAAGGATATAAGCAATGGACATTCAAACGGCTACCTTCTGGGCCCGGCAGTCAAGTCCTTAACTTTTCAGGCAAAAACACTCTTTAAGGTAACCATGTTACTCCTGCATTTCACATGCTTTACTTAATCTTGCATTCCCTATGGGTGTTTGCTTTTTCCAGGATGCTGTTCCTTTTTTATTTTCAGGCAGCATATTTCTCTTTTCTCCCCTCCCTCATAACTTATTTCCCGTTTTCTTGTTCTCCAGCGCCACAAGGTCATACCAATGGCAATAGCGCTATGCAAATATCATCACTCCACTGCTAATAAAAAACAAAAGTAAAACAAAATGGTCATTTTCGACGCCAAGAGTTCTAACTTTCACAAATGCCAGACCTATTGCACTGGAAATGCATGTTTTAATTAGTTTTCGATGTGCACCTCCAATGTCATGTTTACCCGGGATGCAGTTCAGGCTGGGGACAGTTGGAGCTTTTCTAAATTCAATTGAGGCCATCCATCCTCCATACTATATTCTATTTGATGTACGTGCATTGCTCCCACGATTCAGTCTTAGGATAACAACTTAATTTTTAGCCTCCAGTTTCAAATTCCTAAACATTTACAGAACGTTTTTAAATTTTGCTTCTTTATTGATAAAAAATTGAAAATCTGTTAATATCATTTCATTTTCTTAGCAGTCACAGACCCCAGGAAGTAGGTGTCGGGAACCCCATTGGGTCCCCGGACCACACGTTAAGAACTGCTGTCCTAGTCCAAGTGACTGGCCTTTCTTTAGCAAGTGAGAACGGCTGCCCTTTGAATTTGAAGCAACCTACATTTTACTGTGGAATGACTGGAACCAGAAGGTTGATGGATTTGACTTAAGTTGAATGTACAATGCGTTCAAGCTAGGAGTTAGAAAACACAATTGTGGATGGCTCTGAGAAATATTCCCTGACGTTGTCCAAAATACCAGGGGTCTCATTTATGAGGCCTTGCGTCAGTTTTGCGTTTCCGATGCGTCACTTTTTGTGACGCATCAGCGGCGTAAAACATGCCTCCTGTTGCGCACTATTTACTAAGTGACGCATCTAAGCAGATGCGTCACTTTGTAAACCCCTGCGCTACATTATACCTGCGTCAGGTATAATGTATGCAGAGGGGGCGTTCCCCCGCAAAAAGCCTCGTAATAGTGACGCAGTGAAATCTATGAGATTTCACTGCGTCACTTTTAGGACGCTGTTCGTCAAAATCTTGCGCCTGCCTCACAGCAGGCGTAAGACTGACGCAAGCCCTTTCACATGGGGCTTTCCCCATGTGAAAGGACGCATTGCTGGAGTTGCGTCACTTTTGTGACACACCCCAGCAATGCGTGACTTTTGCGCTTACAGATACGTCAGAAATACTGACGTATCTGTAACTCCTTGCGACATGATGCGTCATACTGTAAATATGACGCATCAATCATGTCGCAAGGAGTGCGCACTGAGAAGTGACGCATCGCTGCTTTCACGCAGCGATGCGTCATTTCTCATAAATGAGGCCCCATAGCCTTAGGCCCTGATTTACAAAGAATATGCATTGGGGTTTGCATTTCTTTTTCAAAGCAGAACTAACGCAAAGCCTTCTGATGGGACTTACAAACCAATGCAAATCAGTATTTGCGTTGCTTTGTGACAAAAATGTAATGAAACACAGCTCAATGCACTGCCTTGTGTTACTTTGCATCAAGGAGTCGTTCCGTGAGTGGTGCGTTGGAATCCTTGTGCCTCCACTCATGAATTGTGATGCAGATCTAAATTTAAAAAGACTTGCAGACATGAATTTACACCAAAATCCAGTGCCTGGCACTGAAGTAACGAGGAAAATATCTGAATTTCTCCTCTTTTTTCCCTCTTTGCATGTGTGGACCCCTACCTGCACTAAATGTATGCTGACTGCAATGCAGACACCCTTGCTCTTTTGTGCAAATGTGTCTACATGGGTTCATGCAGCATAAAGTGTGCCACCACTAGGGTGAGAGCAGAACAACACTACTGGATATATTTACCAAGCTTTTGCACCATGTTTGTGTTACAAAAGTGATGCAAATTGACACAAGATCTTTTTCTAGTGCAAAACTTGTTTTGCACTGAGAATTCACTTGAAAGCAGCACATACAAGCGCATAGCTATGCTTTGCATTGCTTAGCGTCAAGGGACCGTTCCATGGGTGGTACTTGGGCATTCCAATACAACCAACCATGTTTTTTGAAGCAAAGCCCTATCTACTAAAAAAAGTAGATAGGGTTTTGAGTAAAAAGAAATTATGCTCATTTCAAATAGGCACTATCAAGGAGAATTGCAATTATTTCTTTTTTCTTTTACAACTTTGCATGTGTGCTGCACTGCACAGCACACATGCAAGAAGGAAGAATTTTTGAAGTTAGTCTAAGCTTAGTATTTTGTACTGGAAGGACATACTTCCATTACAAAATCTATGATGCAAAGTTGCTCAGCAGCAAATTTCTGCACCAGCGCTATGGAGAGGGTAGGAGAAATTGATATTTTTTTAAAATATGACACTCTCCTCATCTCTTCATCTCACACAAAACAACACAGCATTTTTTACTACTGTGCTGCATGAGAATTTGGAAACTCTGGGCCCACATCATTCAAGGTTAGGCACTCTTTCCCGTTCGCGCCACAGAGAGCAGCTACTTCACTTGTTGCATTGAATTGTGTTATTCCTTTGTAAATCTTGATCTCCTAGTCAAGATCTGAAAGGTCATTGCCACGCTCATTAAGCATCATTAAATCTGGGCAATATCAGAATTTCTCCTTCATAATATTTAGATGTGGTTAATTGTTTCATAAAATTAGACTCTTATAAATGCTTTATGAAGATTGCTAGGCAATATTTGGAAGTGCTGTAAAGTTCTCAGTGTCCCGATAAGAGGAACATTTACCATATTAAAAAACTTAAAAAAATATATATAAACTGTCCTGCTCAGCAGCAACGTTTCTTCCGACTCAACCATGTTTGCCTGTTTTTTCCAGGTCGCTCCTACGACTACTCTTCCTGGGAGTATCAGCACAAGTATCAACTGGCCAACATGACTGAGGATCTTCTGCAGGACTACGGTGAAGAGTACCTCTCCGAAACAATGAGGCTCTTTCTTGATTTCGGTCGCACAGCCTGTGAGGACCTGAGCCCAGTGGTGGACAGCATCACTGATGCAGTGATTGCAGAGCACCCCAAAACCAAGTACCTTGCTGGGAGGGGACTAGGACTCATGTACTTCATCGGGGGCTACATGCCATTTTCTCTCAGCGACAGCTTTTTCCGGGCAGTGTTCCTGAACAATAGAGTCCTTCCCAAAGCCTTGCAAAAAGAACACTGCAATACAGATGAGTGAGCCAGTATGTCCTAACTGCAGACATTCTGATATCTTCAAAGCCAGGGATCTCTCTTCAGGGGTATTTGTTACTCATTTCTTATATGACGAGTCAAACTTTTTATCAATTTCCAAAGAGCACAATCTGAAGATTTTGTATCAATTTATTTTTGTGAACTCAGCGGATCTACATAAGCAGCCAGCAGAAGTTCAGGCAACTGCTGCTTGATTGCTTTTGGTATTTATATGCTCTTCAAAAACACAGAGGGTCTGTGCCTCAGCGCATACCTCAACAGCACTGGCATTACAATCATTTTTTGTTTTCAGGTACGGGTTGGTTGAGATTCCACAGTGGGTCTTATCCTTCCTCTGGGTCACTGATTGAACTTTGAGTAGGTCAGAGCACGCAGAAGAAGGTTGAGCAGGATGGCTATTTGGGCATCATTCAGCCATGCTCACTGTGTGTTCTGGATCACTGAAAGTGGCAGGATGAGACCACCACTGTGAAGATCGAAGTGGGTCATCAAGATCTAGTTCATTGTTAGTCTGTCTAAAGTATGTTACGTGTTTTTCTTAATCAAATTTAATGCTGGTGTTCAGTTTATTTCTAAGCACTCCAAAAATTTGAATTTAGGTACACAAAGATAAATCAAGTGCCCATAATCATGCACATTTGTCAAGTGGAAAGAAATCAGGTCAGGAATTGTCATTTTACTTGAATAAATTTAACAACTATATCACATCTCTCTTGCTTCAAAATACAAATGCCACATGCTAATAACACAACCCGCCACCCTCCGCTGAACTGTAACAGAGAAGAGGAGCTCCTGAATCCCTCCAAGCCCCAGAGTGTGCCACTTCAATATTCGGGTTATCTTACAGACCATACGTTTGCCTTCACAATGATTATTTCTCCATTCATTTGCTTTGTGGTTTTTTTTTTAGTAATGCAGCTTCATTGTCCGTCTCCTCTCCAACCCAAAGCAATCTCAAAGTGCATGTGCGGGGGAAGCTAAAGTGTTCTGTTAAGATATCTGGTTTCACCATGCTTTAGTCTTAAATGTGGTAACTAAGTAGTGCATGTGGTGGTTGCTGCCACACTGCTTTGAGTGAACACATTCTATCTCTTTTAATGGGGAGCAGCTTGTGATACAGGTTAGGCAATGAGGTGTAGATTAACCATCTAGCTAGGGTCATGCTGCACTAAATCCAGGAAGGTGACAGTGTCAAGATTCACAAAAGTGCAGGATGACTACCCCTTGCTCTTTATAGAAATCATATACTGCACATCATAAAAGGACAACTTGAAAGGGCGAGATACAAAGGAAGAATGCAAGATCTTGTATATAGGAACTCATTAGGTCAACCAGTCAACTCAAACTACTTCCGCCCAAAACCTATTATAAGTGACTGAGTGAATTTCAAGGTCATGTTCCTGAAAGCTCCCAGAGCATAGTTTGTCTGCCTGGCATTCAAATTAAAATGGTGAAACCCAGACTGGTATGAGCAAGTCCATGGAGAAAGAGAAAACATCCTGGCCATAGAGGAAAAGACTGAAGAAGGGTAAGGGATAGAAGAAATTCCCAGAAAAGGTCAAAGAATGTGATTCAGAAAAAGACCTTTGGGAAACGGTTCAGATGATAAAGACAACTGTCAATCCTGGAGTGTGAGACAGCAGAAAAGACAAAATGGCTTCAAGAACACCAAACTTCCCATTAACTGCTCACCCATGTTCAATTTGGCTTTAGGCCTCTTTACGGGACAAAGATCATCCCACTTCGTTTTTAGAATGATCCCGTGAAGAACATTGATCACGGAGCTGACACGCTACAGTTCCTACTGCACATCTTTCCCGCCTCCAAACGGTCGAACACTACATATTAATTGAGCCAGTTGGTCTCTTTGCTGGGGGATTTAAAAAGAACTCAGGAATAGTTCTGATCCTTTCTGGAATTTCGGGTGTAGTGGATCAAGATGGGATATTTTTACCTCCAAGGTCGTTGACACTAATTGCTAGGTATCTCAGAGCTTGCCACCTTCTCTGGCTCTTTTTACTATCTATTTGGTTCCTTGTTTTTATCTGTTTAAATATACTGTAGTCTCTGCACAACCCCCCAAAGATGATGATCACGTTTTAATTCATATCATTATAAAGAGATTGACAGATAGCATTGTCTAATATCCAAATACTCATTATTTTAACTACTTACAGCTTTAAGATTGTAAAACAGAGTTTATCCTTTCTCAAGCCAAAGGCTGAGATATCGTTCCTCATCTCAGACTCCACAAACGTTGTGCTTTTACGGTCAATTCGGCCAAACAATGTAGCATACTTGGCTGTGATTTCTGACACTGAAGCTTCACATCCTCCTCAAATTGGGGCAGAAGTTAGTATTGGTTTCTTTCAATTCACCAAACTAAAACCTATTCAACCTCTTATAGAATTTTCACGAAGCCCTAGTAATCGGTGTGCCTATTAATTCTCATCTGTAATAGAACATTGCTTTTGATAGCAATTTTCTATAAAAAACACATTTTAAGATTTCAAAGAGCTCAAACTTTGGCTCTGTGTGTAGGTAACGAGCTGAAAAGAAAGCATCAGCAGATGAGAGGACCATGCACTGTCTCTCAGTGGCACATTGCGTACAACTCTAGTCTAGCATAAATGCCTTCAACCAACTAGCCGCTAAATAGCTAGTTCTAAACTCAACACCTAGACAAATTTCAGGACCCCTTAAACATTCTGCATTTGAATTGAAGCACAAAGGGTGGTTCGCCCTAGTCTGGAAAGGCCCTTAGCATCTCGAGTAACTGTACTCTAGAACTAAGACGCTCCTCCTCTGTGATGATGTACAGAGAAAAACTGAAGCCCATCCTCTTTGGCGAGGTAACAAATGTCGACCGGCACAGAAAGGAGCCCTCTGCAGGCGGTGGTGCTAGAAGTGTGGTTAGCAGTCTGCCGGTCGAAACGGGGAGAGGGCCAAGATAAAAATGATTTGGAAGGGAAAACGATAAATAGAACGAAATGAATGGTTAAGAGGAAGGCCCTACTGAGCAAAGATGGAAGGGGTAAAAGAGTGTGGACAGTGTAACAAAGCCACTGACTGACAAAAAGATTGAGATATAGTGAAAGGAGTGGAAACTGAAAAGAAGACAGATACAGGGAAAGCTCTCCGGGAGACTAAAGGATGAGGAAACATCTTTGGAAGGAGTCAAAATGGAGGCAGAGGAAAATTCTTGATGAATAAGATGTTTAGAAGGACAACCAGAAATAGCTAATACCACTGGGGCAGACTGGAACAGGAGTCCAAAGGTACAGAAAGATTTGCAGTGGTCCTGGAAGTGCCTCTCAAAGTTTAAGAGCCTGTGGCCTCAGCATACTAGAGTCATGTTTCAGTGCATTTCAATATGCTGTACCAGTATCATCAGAAGGTATTATTTTAAAGTAAGTTTATGAGAGTAAGGATGTGGTGTGATGTGTGTGAAGGCAACCATATTCCTGAAGCAATTCTTTCGTGAGTAAAATGTGGCCTGAATGAGGGTGAGAACGGACAGCATCTACATATAATCAGAAAATAGGGCAGCTTTATGCCCTAAAACACTCCAGATGCCAGTGACCTTAAGCCATCCCAGGCCAGATACCGGCTAAGAAACAATTCCACTTCCAGCTGACCTGGTGGGTGTGGGGCAGTGTGTGGCCCTCACTGTGCACTGAATACTGCAAACCTGGTTCATGGACAGCGCTAGGATCATGGTGGTAAGCACCACATTCAGAGTCAGAATGAAGATAGGCATTTAACACATTGTTTATGTGTGAATGGAGAAATGTGGAATCACGTCAAAACTAAGGGGCATGTCATCAAGCCGAATATAGCAGCTTTAGCGGCCCTTTTCGTCCGAAAAGCAGCAATTTTGTTAACGCTCAATCATCAAGGACACGCTAACGCGTGTTTCCTTGAGTAAGCAGCCCTTTAAATGCCACTTTGTATGTCAGCGATGAATATCGCTAATGACATGCAAAGTAGGCGTTCCCTTCCATATCTCCAAGGAAATCGGCGCGGACACAGCAGCGCAATATTATCAAACCACGAGGAAACCCACGATAAAATAAAATAAACTGCGCTAACCGCGGTTATCACGGATTTGCTAAGCCTGCTTTGTAACTGACCTAGACATACTCATTATGGCAGGTGAATTGTGCGACTTAAGTCTTAGGGGCATATCTAGGAAACACAATAAATATTGCATTTCCCACTTTCCGCAATTCTGTTTCACGCCGCTATCGCAGGATTCAATCGCCGTGGAGATATGCCTTGGTAATAGCGCGATATCTCGGCGAATAAATCCAGCGATACACGCCGTTAACCAGAATCGCGGAAAGCGGGAAATGCGATATTTATCACATTTCCTAGATGATATGCCCCTAAATCTTTTACAGCACTAAATTCAAAATGGCTAAGCACCAAGAGTGAGGGATGTTGAAAGGGTAGTAAGATGGCTTGCCTGCGCATCTAGTAACAGAGCTCGTTTTTAGTTTTAAGTTCAAATTCGAGGTTGTGTATGTGTGTATATATGTGTGTATATATATATATATATATATATATATATAAAAAATATATATATATGTGTGTGTGTGTGTATATATATAAATATATATGTGTGTGTGTATATATATATATATATATATATATATATATATATATATATATATATATATATATATATATATATATATATATATATATATATATATATATAACATAGTAAATAATCAACGCATTTCAATCCTCAACAGGATCTTCTTCAGGACGTAAACAATCCCTTTAATGTTATTGTTACCTTAGTGCACCCATGTTCTATTCCATATTATAAATTAAAAGAGTGCACGGGGAACCATATATTGTTGCACCTTTGTTGTTCACCCTACCAGAATCCAGGCTTTTTCCATGTATAAAGTGCTACAAACTCACGCTTCCAATACTTGTTGGCATTACAACCCCATCTCCTTCCCAAGATTCAAAAGGCAACACAACTTGAACTAGCATAACTCCTGTAGAAGAACCTGCTCGAAATGCATTTCACATTAAACTATGACAAACACAATCTCGAGTTCAAACTTGTGAAACCATTTCTAACAAACAAGAATGTGCTCGGCAAACGTTAATTAAAGAGATTAATGCAAATGTAATGTATTATTAATGAAAGCTGAATTCAGATTGCAAAATAAATCAAGGTTGGATCAACGTACTCAAAACTGTTTAAAGCAATTTGTGTATGTATGCATACATGCATCAGCTGTCCTGGAGGCATTCAGGCAAGAAGCTTGTTGAGTGGAAGGTTGTATTTATTGTTCCTCGTGACCAGGGGGCTAAATAATGGCATAATCTGGAAATCAAGAATGAATACCTCATGAATCAGACTGATCTATATGTACATGTGCATATCCAATTAAAATTCATTTTATAGCCACTGGTTTTGAGGCCAAGTATTAAAAACATGTTATCAAAGCTCTCTACTCTGAAGGGCATTATTTTTCCTGGCTTAGTGCACCAGGGCAGTTATTGGTCTTAAAGGCAATATGGATCAGAGATTATTTTCTGCAACTTCCTGTAATGGTAGAGGTTAGTGGATCCCAAATTACCAGCACTGTATGATAAAGCCATAAAGGCAGGCATGACTCCATATAGAATAGTTGATCTACTTTGCAGCACAATCCCAGAGCCTTGAATCGAGGGTCCGCAGACCAAGGCTGTGTAAAGGAAGCGAAAGCGGAGGGCAGCAGGTGGGGCGGTAGGTGTGCCCCAGACATGTGCTACCCTTTAGCAAAACATATGTATCGATTTCTAAAGGAGAAGAATGTACCAAATACCTAGAAAGACTCCTGCAACTAAATGCAGAGGAGAAAACCAGGCTAGGACAGGAAATTAAAGACACAGAGATCGAAATGGCAGTCTGATCCTTAAAGGATTACAAAGCCCCAGGCACAGACGGGTTCACATCAGCCTCCTTCTAGATTTCTAAAGGAAAGGAAGCCTGTTTTAAGAATGAAGCAGCTTATGTGGCTACACTACTTGATGGGGCCTGGCGCCACGTTTTCGCTTTTGCTGCACTGCATTCATTTTAATATTGAGGGACAGATTTACTAACATTTTGTGCCGGTTTTGCATTACAAAGTGACCCAAATGAGCTAAAAATACTTATTTTTAATCTACTTCCAGCTCATAGGGAATGCAAAGCAGTGCCACGTTTTATTTGGAATAGTATTTTATACTGGAAGGGCACCCTTCCCCTACAAATCCTACGCTAGACTCCCTCAGACACCTATGCACTATAGTGCAAAGGTGCATGCGTGGTGCTAGGCATCCTGGAAGGGCGCCAGCGCTAGGAAGAGAGTAAGAGAGTGCTATACCTTAGTAGATATGGTGCTTTCCTGCTCCCTCCCTCTCACGAAAAAGAGTGCAGCAACTTTGGTTGCTGTGTTATGTGAGTTTTAGTAAATATACCCCCTGGAAACAAGTGTTTATTGCACCTGGCAGAAATAGAAGAAACTCCAAGAGGTCCCGCATTAAATTTTTGCCCCAGGTTTCACAAAATCTCTGACAATCCTGCTGTGGATTTATACCTGCAAATGATCAGAATAACTAAATTGCTACCACTGCAGAGTAGTCCTGTTGGTTGTGAGAGTTCCATATTGAAAAGTGCACAGCCACAGGCATGTGTATATTAATAGCTTTCAAGGCTCAGGGAAAGCTTTCCAGATCAAACAAGGCATGTACTTCATATCAAAGGCAATAGGGTGCATGCCTGGGTCTAGTATAGGTTTTGTACAGTGAGAGTATCCTTCCTGTTCAAAATACTATGCCTAGACATGTCCAAAAGCACAGCGCAGCACATATGCAAAGTCGGAAAGGCATGGAGAATGGGCTTCTTCAGAGTGCAGGGGGTGCAACCAGTGACGATGTCCATGCATGGGACCCGGATACTCTCCATCATGCACTATATGGACAGTAGTGAAAGCAGTGATATTTTGTGAGGCCTCTATTAAGTCCGGGGTCTTTTGTTGGCATTTTTATATCTTATTTTGACCAGACGATTACTTTGCCTTATGGACTCATATAATGCGGGATGTATGACATTACAACGCATGCTTTTACATTGCATGCCTTTACAACGCGGTTTTTACATCGCAAACCTTTACAACGCATAGCGCTTTGGGGTGGTGGATAGTGTATAGTTTAATTTACTATTCCAACTCCAGTCCCCGTGGACACTAGGGAAGGTGTTGGACAGTAAATTAAACGTATTCCCTATCCTAGAGCGCCCCCCAGTGCAATGCGTTGCAATGGTTTGCGTTGTAAAAGTTGCGTCGTAAAGGCACTGCGTGGTAAAAATTGCGTTGTAAAGGATGTTTCCCTATAATGCGACATGTGCAGGTGTTGCATTGAATTATTTTAGAGCAATTTCAATCTGTTTTGAACGTAGATCAAAAACATGAAATCAGATTTCTTTAAAACATCCATTTAAGCATTAAGTTTCATCTTGACCTTCACAGCAAACACAAAAATCGGGTGTGGTGCTTTTCATTGAATCAGCAAAAGTGGAAACTGCGTTTGCTAATACTCTGCTACATTCCTTGAAATCCTATTATATTTATACCAGGGTTGTAGTGGTTAGTTCCATGAGAATCTACACTTTGCCTGTGTGTCAACGCGAGGGGCGCAATAAGTTGTGGGGTTCACTATTTCATTACTGGAGAATGTATTTTATACACTGTGCTATTCTTTATCCAAAGTTCGACCTGTGGTTTTTGGAGACTGCCACTGAAATGGGCAATGTAGCACGCTTAAACACACAATACCTCACGTGATTATGAAGCTTTGCTCCAAAAACCGAGAAAGGACTAATGTGTCCCGTCAAGAAAAATCCATTTGTTTATAATAATGGGAAAAACACCACGGCCTATCTTTTACTGCGACTCTTAGACTTAGATAGGTCGAGTTGTGCTGCAGATGAGACTTGAAGCAGTTTGGTGAAGACTGATTTCCTCCAAGTCTGTCGACAGGATCATTCTCAGGATTCACGCAATGTGCAGCCTCGAGCTCGACAGCAAAATAAAATGGCGTTGCCAAAGACTTCCCATCTTGTAAGTGCTTTCTGTCATTGTGTCCCTCAAGGGAGTGGCGCCCAGTTGTGGCAAGTTGGCTCCTACGATCATCTAATTTTGTGGTTCATAAACAAATCTGTGAGAAGTTAAAGACCAAGGCTGAGGTAGAAAATGTGTTAAAGATTTGACTATGTTGAATTAAACGGGCTCATCCGTATGGGTTGGGTCATGTCTCCGTAAACATCAGTATGCAGCGGTGTTGGAATGGGGGGGCACATTAAAGGACGTTACAGCGAGTATTAGCTTCTGTCGATGCCTCTTGGTCTGCCTTACTTGCTGTCATTGCGACTTAGGTGATCTGTTTGTGCCTTTGTGGCTACACACGTGAGAGAGCGCAAACTGATTTAAATGTATGAGTGCATCACACTTACCTGTAGTAAGCACAAATCATGAAGAGAAATGCCATGAGTGCTAATAGTATCTGCAAATATATTCTGAATGTATAGCTAATGTAGAGATTTAAGTAGAAGTGGAACTAATACAGAAATGTGTGTCATTATATGACTTTATTAGATGTGATTATTTTTTTGAATCCATGTCGTGAAGCTGCTAAAACATAAGATGGTATATGGTTAAAAGCAGAACGTGGTAGGCCTCAGGGCCAGAGCTGGAGGGAAAGGGAAGGTGGTTCCTTTCACGACACAGATTATATTAACGTTTTTGGTCATTGCATTAATAGACCATGATTTATAGAAATGTTTACTTAATAATAGAATAAGAGTATTAACATGCTTTAATTAAATGAAGAAGTTGAATGCTATAATCATAATGAGAAATATTGTAGGCCTGAAATGTTTTAGCATTGATTTACACGTACATGTCTGGGCTGAGAAATGTTGCAAGCCTTTTTAGAAGTATATGAGAGTTGGGTTCTTGGCGGCAGATATCTGTCTGCAACAGGAAAGGGGGGATCCAATTATAAATGAATGAATAGAGGTCTGTTCAGTAGATGGCCCAGACATGGAGGAGGGTTCTGGAATGTTTAAGGGGTATCAGCGGGCCGGAGAAGAGCCTGAGAAGCAAGGTCAACTCTAACGTCTGAGGCCCAATACAAAGCATCATGGAAAAAGCCTGAAGTTGCACCACGTGAGAGGCGTTTCGCAAGGGGCGTCTCAAATGTTGTTGACTGTTTTGTATTAGGGACAGCACCCCTGGGTGGAGTTAGAGCAGAGACCTGAGGACCCTTTAGAGAGCGGATGGGTAGGCAGTGAGGGGTCATGACTGGAGAACTTTAGGTTTTCACCAAGAGACTTAGAGTGAGTGACTTCCCTTGGGGGTCATTCACTGCTGACACCTTTGTTAGGTTGGGATTTGGTTAAGTAGGGATACCATCTAGAACAGGGTAGGGACGCCTAACCTGTGTCTGTTTTCCTCCAACCTAAATGAAGGAGAGATATGCGTCTATGCTGATAGCTTTATTATTCCTAGAACTTGTGTTAGTGATTTCTGTTGCTCGTCTGAGGGCTTTTCGAGAGCACATGTATGTAATTGGACCTGTGTATCTCGTGAATCTCATTCTGAGATGCCTGTATTTGCAGCTCATTATATCTTTACAATAAACTTTTGAAAACTAGAAGTTGTCCGTGATCTTTGAGAGTAGAGTCCTTTCTTGGGTGAACTAGCTTGGAAATGGGTGTACTGTTTTCCTCCTAGACAGGCAACAAAGGTTCAGTCGACCAGATCGAGGTTTGGATCAATAGATATAAGGTATCGATCAAAATCTCGCCCTTTCAGTTGGTAGCTATAGAGGATGGTTGCCTTCTTGAGGACGGTGACCTAGGCCAGGTTAGCTTACCCCAAGGCCCCTAGAAATCGATGATCGGAAGAACAGCCCGCAGATGAAGATCCGGATGACGTGAGACAGAAAAAGCAGCAGTATCGGTCGAGAGTGAGTATAAAGGGTTATGCGTGTTAGATTGCGGTGTTTTTGTATTGTATCTATGTTGTAATGTCTGGCGGAGTTGAATGTCTGTAGAGTGACTGTGGAACAGGTTGTGAGCGCGCGCAACCGGTGGAAATCTTAAGTTCAAGGAGAGCTTAAGTGGTTCGGGTGTATCGGACACCCAGAGTAATTGTCAACTAGTGTGAAGGGGGTCATGAGGTACCATTGATCACCCGAGAGACCGAGATAGGGGGAACGTAAGAGTGAGTGCGTGAGTAACGGACGCTGGTCGGAAGTTACTGTGTGTGTAAGCAACCTATCAGAGAGACGATAGACATCTCGTCAGTTGTGTTGACAATTACAGATAGACTGTGGACGTACAGTCGAGAGAAGTGACCGCTTGGTCGGAAGTAGTCATTTTTCGGTGTATGAATGGGACGCATGCATAACCGGGAGACGAGTTGAGGAAGGAGGGGTGCTGCTGCGAAGCGGAGAAAAGTGACGTCAGGTGGTGTCGCGCAGTGATTGGCTGACCGGAGAAAGACCGCGCTGTGATAGGCCAGCTAGCGAACACGTCAGACAGGGTCGCGACGTGATTGGCCGACAGGAGAAAGACCGCGCTGTGATAGGCCAAGCTAGCAAAGCCGCGACAGGATTGGTGGATTGTCATCAGGAAGTAAACAGAGTAGCGAGGCTGGATTTTGTGCGCATAATTATGAAGTGTTTTAAATGGTTGAAAGCGCTGTTTAAAAAAGAGAAGCGGGGATCGTATGAAGGGGAAGAAGCCCCGCCGGAGGGTACGCCAGCTCGTTATATGGCAGTAAATGTTGGGTTGCATACGATCCTTTGGATATCAGAGTGGAGTAAGATTACTGAAGGAAATGAGGAACTGACGTTCCCGAAGTACGGGACGTTCAGATTAGAGGTGTTACATCGATTGAAATCAGTCATGACCTCAAAGAGACCCTTGCCTAGACCAACCCAGTTTGAAGCTCTTGAAGCATGGATTAGGGCAGCGCATGAAAAGAATATGAACAGACGACAAGAAAGGGTGAAACGCTCGGTAAGGGCAGTGCAGGATGCCAGGTGGGATGCGGATGCTAAAAGATGGAGAGTGCATAACCTGGAAGTGAATAAACTGTACCCAGTGTTAGAGGCGCCAGTAAATAAAAGTCCCCTGGAAGAAGATGATGAGAGCGAAACAGAGGACAGCCTGATAAACAGATTACTGACAGACAGGCCACCCCCGTATAATAGAGCAGGGGGAGAGGTCGAGAATACTGAAGGAGCAAAGGGGGGCAATGCAGGAGAGCATAGACCGCTTCCCAGTTCAGAGTGGGATCCTGAGCCAAAGAAAGAGTTGTTCCAGCCTAGTCAGGTGCAACAGGTAGTCGGTAGGTTTGTGGTGCAAAGAGCGCCGGAAACGGAAAGCGCCACATCCTACCCATTACCAGATGCACTACAGGTACCTGTTACCATAGGTCCTATAATATCGATATATGACCAAGAGAGAGCAAAAGGGGAAGAACGGAAACGGAAAGACAGAGAAAGAGCAGAGGAGGCAAGGAGGAACGATACCACTAATTCCCCAAGTCAGATGCCGATACCCAGAGAGTGGAGCACCCCGATGCACACAGCAGGGGACCCAGGAGGAGATCCTGGGGGTCCTAGATGGCCAATGGATCTGAGGGGATCTGGACGAAAATCCTTTCAAGAGCTAAATGAGTACATGAAGCAGTGGGATGAGGCAGTGAAGGCTCAAAAGTGCATCAATGCTGCAGAAGCAGAAAGGGAAAGTCAGGACAGCAGAGCACGGACTCACTGCGGGGCTGGGGAGAGTAGCCCGGAGTGGGACTGTAGAGGGAGTAGGGGAGTCACCCATTGGGCCCGGAGTGGAGGTAGAACAGACCTGGAAAACGGGGGCCCCGGGAGTGGAGGGGTGGCGCGCCCAATACTCAGTGAAGGGGAGAGGAGAGCACAAGAGTACAGAAACAGCTTTAAGTGTCCACACTGTGTACCTGGCACCAGAGAACTGAATGGGAGTTGTGAGAGGACGCACCATAGTCCCTGTGATGACAGAAATGAGCGCAGCCCAGGGAATATGGGGAACCAGGAAGGATCGTATCGGATACTGAGCGATACGAGGCAAAGGGAGAGTAGCGACCAGAGGGAAAATAACAGAGAGGTGTGCAGTGAGAGGAGAGAAGAAGAAGAGAATGGGCAGAGCCAGAATAGGGGTAACAGGCCCGTGTTCCATCACCTTCCAAGATCGGATGGCCGAGCATGGGACCTGGAGAGATGGGAGCAAGGGAGGCCACCCATTAACTCTCCTGAGCCCAAACGCAGAGCTCGAAGTTGGGATGGTAGGGAGAACAGCGAGCCCCCTTCGAAAGACATATTGCGAGCTGAGATAAAAGCCAAGAGACTTGATGTCTCCAGCTTAAGGTCAGATCTGGATGACATGGTAGATGGTACCCTGCCTTTAGAAAGAATGGAAATGTATGAACAGGATGAAATACTGTATATGGCAAAGGACATCACTCGAAAGGCGAGAGCAGTCCATGAGAAGTTAGTCGAACTAGCAGGCAAATATATGGTGGACTTGTCAAGAACCAAAGCATTACAGGGTAACCACAGGCTACATTACTCAGATCGAGACCTAGATGAGAGGAGAACGATTGGGCTGAAAACACACATAAGGGAACTGATCACTGGAATAAGGACATGGAGGGCACTAGAAAAGTGGGAAGAGAGGTGGTCGAAGAAAGGGACCGGCAGGAGAAGTATGATTGGTATGACACCAGGACAGCAGGGAATAGAAGCTTACCCTTTGCGTGAAGTTGCAAATGGGAACTATGTACATGTCCCTTGGAGTAGGGGAGATTTAGCTGCTTTTACCACCTCTTTCCCCAAATTACGTGAGAGCCCAGTGGAGTGGTACAAGCAAGTGGAGAGATTTGTAAAAATCTCAAAGGTCCTTTGGATAGATCTGAACACGCTGTTTGACATTGTAGTACCAGGCGATCTGTGGACAGCATGCAAGGTTAGCGCTGAGTGGCCCACAACGGAGCCAGAGAGAGATGCCAAGACTAATGGGCCGTCCGAGATTGTGATGGCAAAATTCGAGAGAGTGATGACTTGGCTGAAAGAGAAGGTGCCAATGCAAGACATAGATTGGGTCAGAATAGACCGAACAAGACAGGAACCCAAAGAGACAGTTCATGAATATTACGAGAGATTGCTGAAGGCGTTTAAACAGTATAGCGGCTTGGATGTAATGGATCCAAAAGACATAGGGCAATTCGTGTCCAAGTTCGTCCTGGGACTGAGACCGGATATTAGTTTAATGATTCAGCAACACTCGATTTGTTGGCAAACTAAACCCCTAGATGAAATACTGAGATATGCCAGGTACTGCTGTGATGAGATAGATTCCAAGGCTAAGAAACTAAAGGAAAAGTTGATGGTGGTACAGATGCAGGCAGCAGGGAAGGGGGGACAACAGCAACAGCAGCAAGGAACAGGTACAGGAGGAAAGAAGCAGTACAGTCAGAACAAGGGCAATGAGGAGAGTTCCACCTTTAGACCCAGAATAGACATAGCTGCCTTGAAGAAAACGACTAGGTGCCACCAGTGCAACGAGGTGGGGCATTGGAAACGCGAGTGCCCTTACAATGTAGAGATAGGAGAGCAAGAGATAGAGGAGGAAGAGGTCCAGAGCGCGCCTACAAGAGGGGTAACGCCATACCAAGGAAAGGTGCTCAAAGGGGGGGGGGCTCCTCCCCGAGCCCAGTTCCCGCAACCTCCTCGAGTAGGGAGTATGGGTAAGACCTATAGACAAATGCCCCTGTTTGTGGAAGGGGAAGAGTGCTATTATGTGGACCCATTAACCGGACAGAGAGTGGAAAGAGAAGACTGCACCCTCGGGGCAGCCTTGGAGGTAGATCAGAGGGGACCCTATGTGGAAGCAGAAGTAGCAGGGTGCCCTACGACATTTCTGGTGGACACAGGAGCCACTAGATCCACGATCAGATCAGCTGCAGTTCCAGACCTGCCCATGTCTGGAGAGACTATACAGGTGGTAGGGGTCGCAAACAGGAGAATAACCAGCCAATTGACAGAACCGGTGCAGGTGAAAATAGGGAAGTACAGTGATGAGCACCAGTTTGTGGTTTGCGATTCAAGCCCTGTGTGTCTGCTAGGAAGAGACCTGTTGTGTAAATTAAATTGTACTATATACTGTACCCCCCAGGGAGTGGAGGTATTGACCAATGATGATGATGCAGACTTTAAAGTTGCAAACTCAAGAATATGTGTGGAGCTGTACCCTACTTTGACAGTGGACGAGCTTCCCTGGGACTTGAGAGAGACAGTGGCATCAGAAGTATGGGATTTCACTGGGGAAGAGATTGGATTGGTCAAAGGGGTGGACCCAGTGAAAATTGTAGTGAAACCGCATGCTGAGTTCCCAAGAACACCCCAATATAAATTGACTCCAGAAACGATTGCAGGCATAAAACCCGTGATCGAGTCCATGATTAAACAGGGAATACTGAAAGAAATCGTGGGTAGTCCATGCAACTCCCCGATTATGGGTCTGCAGAAACCAAATGGGAAATTTCGGATAGTACAGGACCTTCGAAAGATTAATAACATAGTCGTTTCGTGTTGTCCAGTGGTACCGAATCCATCAGTGATACTGTTTCAGATTCCATTCCAAGCAGAGTGGTTCACTGTGATCGATCTTTGTCAGGCTTTCTTTTCGATCCCTTTGGACGAAGATAGCCATTTTCTTTTCGCATTTAAGCTGGAAAATCGCGTCCTAACATGGTGTCGTATCCCTCAAGGGTATACAGAGAGCCCATCGATCTTTAATCAGCTTTTGAAGAAAAATCTTGAAAGTCTAGTGCTGCCCCAGAAGTCAGTTCTGGTCCAGTACATAGACGACCTCCTTGTGGCGTCAGAAACGGAAGAAGCTTGCAGGGAAGACTCCATTGCTTTGTTAAATCACCTAGCTGCCAATGGGCACAAGGTGTCCCCGGGAAAATTGCAGTACTGCCTGACAGAAGTGCAGTACTTGGGACACAGAATTGAGAAAGGCAAACGAAAGGTGTCACCAGACAGGATAGAGGCGATCATGAAAATGAATGCGCCTAAGACACAGAGAGAGGTCAGGATGTTTCTAGGGATGGTGGGTTATTGCCGACAGTGGATCGTGAACTTTTCACTGAAAGCAAAGCCCTTGCAAAAACTGACGCACAAAGAGGTGAGTGATCCGGTACCATGGGACAAAGACTGTTTGATGGCATTCTTACAGCTGCGAGAGGACCTGTGTCGTGCTCCGGCATTGGGAATGCCTGATTACAATAAACAATTTTTTCTTTTCTGTTGTGAGAGAGAAGGTTGTGCGTTGTCTGTGTTGGTCCAAATCCATGGGAATGCCCGTAGACCAGTTGCTTATTTCTCGGCTACTTTAGACCCAGTAGCCGCAGCGTTGCCCGGATGTCTCAAGTCCGTTGCTGCAACGGGTGTCAGCATTGAAAGATGTGAAAATATCGTTATGGGGCACCCGTTAGAGGTGTGCGTGCCACATTCTGTTGAACTGTTGATGACCAGGACCAAAACACAGCATCTGACCAACAGTAGGCTCACGCGCTATGAGCAAGTTATTCTTGCTGCAGAGAACGTGACCCTCAAGAGATGCTCTGTTTTGAACCCTGCTACATTGATGCCACTTCCAAATGATATTGAGGATGATGATGAACATACAGACCATGACTGTCTCGATGTGACTGAACTATGCACCAAACCCAGACCCGACATCGTAGATGAGCCACTGACTGACCCAGACGAAGTTTTCTTTGTCGATGGCTCATGTGTAAGAGACGAGGTTGGGCAGTTGAGAGCAGCTTATGCTGTTTGTACAATTGAAGGAGTTGTGGAAGCAGGGTGCCTGGAAGGAGTACACTCCGCTCAGGTAGCCGAGATTATTGCCCTGACACGTGCTTGCTTAGCAGGCAATCAAATTCGAGTTACCATATACACCGACAGCCAGTATGGGTATGGGGTAGTTCATGATTACGGGCAGTTATGGTCTCAAAGAGGGTTCATGACTTCCTCAGGCTCTCCCATTCGCAATGGAGAGTTTGTGCGCCTGTTGTTAGAAGCATTGCAATGCCCAGCAAGTATCGCAGTTGTAAAGTGCATCGCACATACCAGAAATGAGGACTTTGTTTCGAAAGGCAATAGATATGCTGATGAAGTTGCGCGGTATTGCGCGGAACAAGGTTACTCTTTCACAGAGGTGGATGTGGGTGGAATAAATGTAAGAACTGAATTAGCCATGATACTGGAAACTGTTGATACTTGGGATGAACTGTCAACCATGCAAGAAAATGCTCCTGATTCTGAAAAAGAAACATGGGAAAAGGCAGGATGTGTAATGGGTGAGACCCATTTTTGGGTCTCAGCAGACGGCAGAGCAGTGTTGCCCAATGAGATGGTGAGTCCAATGGCTAGGCTCATACATGGTCCCGTACACTTAGGGAGAGATGCTATGCTGAGAGTGTTTAGACAGACTTGGTACAATCCTAAGTTTAGAATAGCAGCAGAAGCAGTGTGCCAGCGTTGTGTGACCTGCCAGCAGCTGAATGTAGGGAAAAGAACACCAGTTGCACTAAGTCACATAGGAAGGTCTGGAGGTCCATTCAATAGAATGCAGATAGATTTCATTGAAATGCCAAGGTGCAACCGCCTCCGCTATGTCCTGGTGGTTGTTTGTGTGTTCTCCAGATGGGTTGAGGCATACCCTACACGTAGGTGCGACACCCTCACAGTGGCCAAGTTACTGCTTAGAGAACTCATCCCTCGCTTCGGGGTGCCGGCCTTTTTGGAATCAGATAGGGGAACACATTTTAACAGCGAGCTTGTGAAGATGATCTGTGTAGCACTAAATATTGACCAAAAGCTGCATTGCAGTTACCGACCAGAAGCCTCAGGAATTGTGGAACAGATCAATGGAACAATCAAGGCCAGAATAGCGAAAGTGTGCTCCTCAACGACCCTGAGTTGGCCTGATGCCCTGCCATTAGTCCTCATGAGCCTTCGTAGTACCCCAGACAGAAGAACAGGGTTGTCACCACATGAGGTGTTAATGGGGAGAGCAATGAGGCTGCCATCTATTCCAGCTACTGCACTGTTAAATATCACAGATGATATGATCCTGGACTATTGTAAGGGGCTGTCTGACGCCATGCGTTCTGTGTCCCTTCAGGTGCAGGCTGCAGAGGTTCCAGCGTGCCAGGGCCCGTGCCATGACCTGAACCCTGGGGACTGGGTCCTGGTAAGAAAACACGTGAGAAGAAGCTGTCTGGATATTCGTTGGCGTGGGCCCTTCCAGGTCATCCTGATCACAAACACAGCTGTAAAGGTGGGAGGCCTGCCCAATTGGATCCACGCGTCACATACGAAAAGGGTTCCAGCACCTCTGGAAACAGCTCCTCTCTCGGATAGACGTCCAGCTGAGGACCGAGAAGCCATAGAGGGGGCTAGCCAAGCTGTAGAGGTGCCAGCGGAAGCAGGGAACGAGTCTGACCAAGCTGAGGACGGTCAGTACAACAGCGAAACAGAAGACGCTACAGAAGGAGAAAGTAGCTGGGAGTACGAGTCTGACCCTGACAGGTCTGAAAGAGAGCGAGAACAGACCAGAAGGAGAAGGAGTAGAAGGGCACGTGGAGAAGCTAATTGGCCGCAAAGAAGGAGCTCTAGCCTGAGGTCAACTCCAGAAGCAACCCTTCCTCCGATATCAGAAGACTCAGACCCAGAAGAAGGCGCTCAGGGCGCTGAAGCACCGGACCGAAGAAGGTCAAGAAGAGTGCGTGTGCCTAACAGAAGATACTCCACACCTGAGTGGACATATCTGGCGACAAATGTCTGTGAAACCGGAGACAGGGAGGATCCGAGCGGTGGTGGTGTCCAGTTCTGAGCCCATTATCACCGTGGAAATACGACTGTTGGTACCCGGTGTCGAACAAGAAGGGTCACTAACATTCGTGCTCCCCAGACCTCCCCGCCTCAGCAAGTTAAAACACATGTTTCTTACAGAATTGCAATTCCCCGACTTTGGTACAACGATAACAGCACATGAAGAGCACAATCTTCGTTTGGAAATACTGAACTATGCTATTGAAGCTGCAACCACAAATCTGATAGTAGACTGTTAAAGGACTTTGTAAATAAAGCAAGCAGAAAAAGAAGATTACCTAGCGCCCAGGAAGCAGAGAATTTTAGGGAACTTCCCTTGAGTTGATGGAGAAGGGCTAGGGTTGTCTTTTTGAACTGTTAAAGGACTTTTGCGAAGAAGGTTGTCAGCCTCCAGTTGTGTGGATTCTAAAGACAAAAGGATTGAAAAGAGACTGTAAAGGAACGAGAGGAAAAGAACTTTTTGCAAAGATAAAGAGAGAGCTAGATTGTCTGACGAAATGGAGGCCGGCACCCCGAACCGCAGAGCTAAATGTATAATAGGTACACTAATAGTAGGAGTGATAATATTAATAGCTTTAGTGGTAACAATTTCTTATGTAAAGGGAAATGAAGAAGAGGTAAAGGTAACTGATGTGAGTTCTGTAGTAACGCTTACACCTATTGTTGCTGGTGAGAAGAGGGAAAACACTCAAGAGAAAGCGTTGTTAGCTGCAGAAGCCCGCAGGTTACATGTAGACGAGTCCCAAGGAGACTTTAGGTCAAATGCTTATGCTAAACTTTTATATGAATACGTGGATGCCATGGAGGTTAAGGATTGCTACGTCTGCATGCAGTTGCCTGCGTCTGTAGATGAAGGAATTCGCTATCATCACCTCCCTCTGACATATGGCATTACATGTAGCTTATTGCTTAGTATATTTTATGAGAGAGATAGTTTTGAATACTATTTCTCTAATTATGATTCAGTGTTGCCAGAAGTCCCGAATTATAAGCAGATGAATAAATGGGATTACTGGAAGAGTGAAGACAGATTGGCCAAGTTCTTCATTCCTTGGATTACCTTAGATACTTCACATGCCCGTAGAAATAACCTGACATGCAAGGTGTCAGAAGTCGAGAAGAAGTTCATAGGGCAGGTGGATGATCGTTACAGGAGACAAAAGATTTTGAAGAAATCAGGACAAGGGAAAATAGATTGGACCGAGGAAGAGAAGTCACATAAGAGAAAGGGTAGTAGTGGTCCAATAGCTTTAGATAAAGCGCAGAGAGGAAAGTTATGTCTTCACCGAGCCAAAACGTATTATGAAAATGTATACGTAGGTGAAGTTGACTGTGAGCATGCTTTTAATTTAGAGTACTACACTAAGGATTTCCTGAAGGGAATGCAAGTGATTCCAAATGTGTATTTTGTATGTGGAAGAAATGCTTACGTGAGACTACCTGACAACTGGTATGGATCATGTTACTTGGCAATTGTCTTCCCCAAAATATATCATGCACAAGACTTAGTAATCATAGAGGGTCAGACATCATCGAGAGGAAGGAGAGATGTAGGTGATGCCGAAATGGTTGGAGATGTCTTTGGAGCTATGTTCCCTCTTTTGGGAATAATCCTTAATGATGTTAAAATTAGACGACTGGCAACAGTTGTCGACAGGTTGTCTGCCAGCACTGCTCAGTCCTTAATGCTGGTAGAAGGAGAGATGCAATCGATAAGGGCTATGGTTCTTCAAAATCGTCTTGCATTAGATGTCCTACTAGCAAAAGAGGGCGGAGTCTGTAAGGCTTTGAAGATCCAGGAATGTTGCACTTACATTCCAGACAATTCAAAACCCCTTGGGAAAGTTATTAGGAACATAACTAGTATTCACAAGGAGATCGAAGACTTGAGTAGAGAAAATGTCTGGGAAAAGGTGGGCCACGGAATGAGTACAGTTGGAGGGTGGTTTTCCGCCTTAGGCAAAAGCTTTGTATGGTACATTCTAAAGCCTATCATCATAATATTGATCTGTGGGATAATATTGTGGGGATTGGTGAGGGTATTCAAATGGTACAGAGCAAGAAGGTCAGAAAGGGCCCAAAGAGAACAGCTGCGGAGATTGGCTGCCATACAAGATAATCAGTACAGGAGCCTGAGAGCTCTGGAAGCGCAGAGAATGCCAGCAATAACTGCAGTTTAGATGTTAGTGATGACCCCGAGAGGTCATCAAAGGGGGGAACTGAGAGAGCGCAAACTGATTTAAATGTATGAGTGCATCACACTTACCTGTAGTAAGCACAAATCATGAAGAGAAATGCCATGAGTGCTAATAGTATCTGCAAATATATTCTGAATGTATAGCTAATGTAGAGATTTAAGTAGAAGTGGAACTAATACAGAAATGTGTGTCATTATATGACTTTATTAGATGTGATTATTTTTTTGAATCCATGTCGTGAAGCTGCTAAAACATAAGATGGTATATGGTTAAAAGCAGAACGTGGTAGGCCTCAGGGCCAGAGCTGGAGGGAAAGGGAAGGTGGTTCCTTTCACGACACAGATTATATTAACGTTTTTGGTCATTGCATTAATAGACCATGATTTATAGAAATGTTTACTTAATAATAGAATAAGAGTATTAACATGCTTTAATTAAATGAAGAAGTTGAATGCTATAATCATAATGAGAAATATTGTAGGCCTGAAATGTTTTAGCATTGATTTACACGTACATGTCTGGGCTGAGAAATGTTGCAAGCCTTTTTAGAAGTATATGAGAGTTGGGTTCTTGGCGGCAGATATCTGTCTGCAACAGGAAAGGGGGGATCCAATTATAAATGAATGAATAGAGGTCTGTTCAGTAGATGGCCCAGACATGGAGGAGGGTTCTGGAATGTTTAAGGGGTATCAGCGGGCCGGAGAAGAGCCTGAGAAGCAAGGTCAACTCTAACGTCTGAGGCCCAATACAAAGCATCATGGAAAAAGCCTGAAGTTGCACCACGTGAGAGGCGTTTCGCAAGGGGCGTCTCAAATGTTGTTGACTGTTTTGTATTAGGGACAGCACCCCTGGGTGGAGTTAGAGCAGAGACCTGAGGACCCTTTAGAGAGCGGATGGGTAGGCAGTGAGGGGTCATGACTGGAGAACTTTAGGTTTTCACCAAGAGACTTAGAGTGAGTGACTTCCCTTGGGGGTCATTCACTGCTGACACCTTTGTTAGGTTGGGATTTGGTTAAGTAGGGATACCATCTAGAACAGGGTAGGGACGCCTAACCTGTGTCTGTTTTCCTCCAACCTAAATGAAGGAGAGATATGCGTCTATGCTGATAGCTTTATTATTCCTAGAACTTGTGTTAGTGATTTCTGTTGCTCGTCTGAGGGCTTTTCGAGAGCACATGTATGTAATTGGACCTGTGTATCTCGTGAATCTCATTCTGAGATGCCTGTATTTGCAGCTCATTATATCTTTACAATAAACTTTTGAAAACTAGAAGTTGTCCGTGATCTTTGAGAGTAGAGTCCTTTCTTGGGTGAACTAGCTTGGAAATGGGTGTACTGTTTTCCTCCTAGACAGGCAACAAAGGTTCAGTCGACCAGATCGAGGTTTGGATCAATAGATATAAGGTATCGATCAAAATCTCGCCCTTTCACACGTTTTATTCTGTACTGTAATACTGATGCTTGATATTGTGACTGAGATAATTATTGCTGTTTCCTCTCCATCAGTTTGAAGATTGTAATTGTTTTGCTGCTTCGAGCATAGGCGCCAATCAATCAAACTGATCAAAGAGACCTTCAAACTGGTATATTTTTGCACACAATAAACTACGCGATTGACACAAACAAGATTTTGTGATTCTTGAGATGTTACGTCTTGTGCCAAGGACAGTGGTGACATAGAATATCAGAAAGTTCATAACGATACAGGTGGGGTAGTGGGAGGGAATGTATCTTTGAAGAAATGTGTCAACTGATACCTAATGTGGGGGCAGCTTGGGCTGTTTTGCCAAGATGTGTGGTATCTTGGGATTGAAGTGTCAGCGCTCTTCGATTTTAATGTGCTTTTTGGGGAAGTGGGGAGCAGCGCAGACCACTGACGCCAGGTTTGGGTGAAAAAGACCACTTTAGTAAACTTCGGTAAACCATGGCATCTTCTCTGCCAAGCGCCTAATCACCTGCTTCAAGTGAAAACCTTAGCAACATCACCGCTTTTACACACCTGTATGCAACAAAACTTTCCCTATTATGATGATGAACGAGAAAAGGGGGTCCCCCACCTGAGAAAACCTAAGTATAGGGACGATAGGGTGGGACAAAAATGTTATTGATCAGGTACCAGCTACAGTGTCACCAAGATAAAATGGTGGCTCGTATCATAAAATGGCACCATATGCACCCATGGGCTTCATAAGTAGCCCAAAAAACACCCAAACCCGAACAGTCATCCGACTGCTCCACTTCCCCAAAATACCCTGGGGGTAGACCTACCTGTGGTCAACTGCCTCCCAAATCCCCCTTGGGGAAGAGGGGAGCAGCACAGACCACTGACTCCAGGTTTGTGTGAAAAAGGCTGCTTTCTTGAAACTGGTGCACATCACAAAACAACCTTGGCCTTTGCCTTACAAAACTACAACCTCAGTATACAAGTTAATCACCTATGTTAAGCTACCCCCACCCTAAAATGTACCACCCCACCACAACTTAATTCAGCAATATCATACATGCTCCAGAGCTGGTCAACTGCAAATGAGACCTTTAAACTCTGTTTCCTCTTTACTACATCTATTAACCTCTTAACCAATTTAACTTCCTACGGGACCTTAAACCTTCTGGCTCGTCCAGGCATGAACTTGCCTACTCGTTCCCTTTCAGGCTGAATTGCCACTGACAGCAGAAATAAACTTCAGTAAAGCATGGCAACTTCTCTACCAACCGCCACCCAGAAAAAGAGGCCCCACTAATGTGCCCTTTTTCTGCCCCCCCACTCCCTAGGGAAAGAGTTTCAAACTAATGGTTGTTGGGTACCTTCACCAACTCCAGCGTTAGCTGCAACACGTAGAGTTCATTGCCTATGGAGGAGAACAGTACCTTATCTCTTCGAAAATACCACATCTTCCTAATGAAGGTCTAAATGCTCAAATCTGCCAAGGACGATGTCCTTGCTAAAAAGGGGTGACACATTCTTAGAACTGCTACCTCCTAGCCCCGACTATGGCTGCCGGCTTGACAGTGCAATGCCCAACCCTTCATGGAACAAACTCCATCCACCAAACATGGCAAGCAGCCCATATCTCCTGAATCTCCCACAGGTCCTCCTACATGGAGTTAACACTGACCAACCCAGTTGAAGCACTGACTCGTTCCCACCTAATTGTATAAGCAGTATATTAGGACACTTATCCCCTATTGTTAATCTGATTCCAAAGGGGGAGGGGGCACCTTCCCTCTCATTCCCCTTTTTCATACATAGCGACAAAGACAACCCAAAATTGACTCCAGTGTCTTCCCACCCCACTTGACGTACGAGTGGCCCACAATCCATATCTTCAAACCTGCAGCCTGAGGCCTGGGAGCAAAAGCTGTAAAACAGAAGCAAAGTTGACAACCTGTACCATTATCCAACGAATGCTCCTCCTACCCCCTAACATTGCACTGCCACAACACTAAATGAGTCTGCATGGTTGGCCCCAGCGAACCAAGCAAACCTATCTATGGAACATAACTGGAGCCACAATTTCCTGCCTGAACTCTTATGATCTGCCTTAGCTTTGTAGATCCAGACACACAGGCCCAACCGACTACCTCCCAGAGACTGGCCCTACTCCCCTACCCCCAAAAGTTCATGGACCCGCAAAACTCAGGAAAAATGTCCCGGCAATAAGTGCTGAGAACAAAAACCGACTCGCCAGTCCCACTGCACATCCTGGGGAGCACCAAGTGCCTGCACTTGATAAATATTCCCCTCCCAATCTCGCCTGAAGAGGGTGCATAATCCCATCAAAGCTTGCCTGACAAGCAATATCTGCCTGGTTGCCATAAACGGTCAACCTTGACTGTCCTTAGTCCATGAGATAATTATTAATCACAATATATCTCCTATCCTAGCACGTCCCTCCGACCTCCCGTGGCTACACCCGCTACAATTCACGCCATGCCTGGGCATAAGCCGTCCTTGTCTATACTGCTAGAGAGACAGCTATCAACTCCCCCCTAACGACTAAGGATCCTGAGTCATCCCATTCCTGACCTTGTCCACTTCCTTGGCTAGCCCATGGAACCTCTCCCACTGTGCACTAAACAGAGCATCGGCAATGCCATTGTCCCCACATGGTACCTGCCTGCCCATACTTTAGAACAAAACCCACTGACACTTCAAAGCTGCCTTGCTGACTACCTTTTCTCCACCCATACCACCAACCTGGAATCAACTCTAAAGCAAACTTTCCTGTGTGCCCACTGCCCCCGATAACACCTCTGCCACTCTGAAAGGAATATTTTTAGAAGGCCATGCTGCGGCCACCCCGCGTCCCCTCTGTTGGCCATACCTCAGCACATCAATTCCCCTGCCAAGAAGGCCCGAAAACGAAACCCACTGTTGGTCCTGCAAATATCTGAGTGACGAAATCCCTGACTGTCAATACTGCTAGAGGATTCCCATTAAAGAGTTGTAGAAAAGACTCCCCACCTCTGCAGCCAGCCTGATAAGATGGTGTGGTAATGTCAACCGAGAGTGACACCTCAACCACTTATCCCTGCCCCCCGTTCTCATTACTCTGCATGCAAGGTTCCTAATGTCCAAACAAGATCTGCACCTCCCTGATTGTTACTTACTTTCATCTGCCCCAACATTGCCTCCAGAAGCCTCTGCTTGTAACTCTTCTGGACCCCAGCAACCATGATTCCATAGTCCTCGAATCAAGCTCTCTATAAATAAGAAACATGACTGTGTTGGGTCCCACCGTGCCCTTCTGCTGCCAATGAGAAACCTGATCACCCATGAGCTCCTGGAACTTACCAGCTGTAAAATATAACTCAGAAAAGGAAACTGAGTATCAAGATGGATTTATTGATGAAAGGATCCCATCCATCAGGTAACTCTTTCCAGTGCAGCCACTCAGCCTCAACTGCATACTTTCTAATCATAACATTCTATGCAGGCTGCTGGCACTGATGTATCTAACATTCCAGTCTAAAAGGTATAGCACCAAGATGCCACACATCTCCCTTCTTACAACAAAACAATAAATATATAGTAAAACTATTTAACAAAGTCTTTCAGATGGGCCGGTTCACGAGTGACCCTAGACGACTTGCGAAGACACAGAGATGGTCCACCATGATGAGATGACTCCAAAGATGAATCAGAATTTATCCCACACTTCCTACCACTGGAGATAAGATCTTTCCTGATAACCACAACTCTGTTAAGATTCCAAATTCGATGATCAGCCGTCTTAATTGCATTATTGAAAACTTTGATGACTTGAATAGGTTTCATGAACATAGCAGACACCATCTTATTTTTATTACTTGGATTCTTTATGAGAACCCAATCTCCCACCTGTACACAAGTTTTTTTAACATTCTTTCTCACATCAAAAAGTCTTTTCCTATTCTGTATTCTTTGAGCTTCACGTAATCTCCAGTCCACATGATCATTGGCAGAATCTAACTTAGGCTGTAAATCATTAAACCAAGCTCGAGCTACCAATGTGTTGGCTCTTCTAGATCTAAAAAGCTCAAAAGGAGACTTATTAGTTGTGGCATGTGGAGATAACCTATACACCTTAACTTTCTTAAAAACATCACATCTCCAGTCAGTTCCCGAAGATTTAGCCATCCTAACAGTCTCCTTAAGCACACGGTTGAATCTCTCAACTATGCCGTTGGTCTCTGGGTGGTATAAGGACGACTTCTTGTGCTTAATGCCATATTTAGAAAGAAACATTTCCATTTCCTTTGAAACAAATTGACAACCATTGTCTGTAAGTATAGTATCAGGAATACCTTCCCTGTCAAATAGTTTTTCAAGAAAACTACTAACATGTCTTGTTTCAATTCCACGTGTAATAGCTATCTCAGGCCATCTTGAGTAAAAATCAACCAAGACTAAAACATACCACTCAGATCCTGCAGAAGATATAGGTCCTAAAATGTCCAAGGCGAATCAGGACGATCCCTAATGATCATGGGTTGTGTCTTGGGTTTGGCTACTCTATCACTTAAGGCACATTCTACACAATCTCTAACTGTTCTTTCCACTTCCAAATCCATTCCCGGCCACCAATAGGAAGATCTTAGAGTCTCTTTAGTCTTAGAAATGCCCAAGTGACCAATGTGAGCTAAGGAAATGAGTTCACTTCTTATGGACTGTGGTGGAACTAACCTCGTACCCCTCATTAACGAACCATCATCCTCAGCTAACTGATCTTTGACATGCCAGAACTTCTCTAACATTTCATCCCCCTTTACTCTACACCTCCAACCTGCATTGATTTGTTTCAAAACCTCAATAAGAACAGAATCATCCTCTAAAGCCTTGTTCCATTTCTCTCTGTCAATAATACATTCTTGTATGGAACACACCAACTCATCATCCTCATCCAAATCATCATTCACATTAGACTCTTCAGACGGAACAAGGCGAGACAACGCAGCAGCAACCTTGTTTTCTATCCCAGGAAGATACTTAACCTCAAAATTATAATCCTGCAATCCAACAACCCACTTAGTGATCCTACTAGATATGGCATCTATACCTTTCTTCATCAGAATTTCACATAGCGGTTTATGGTCCGTTCTTATCTCAAAAGAAGTTCCCCACAACAAATTTTGTAATTTTTTAACAGACCAATATACCGCTAATGCCTCCCTCTCTACAACCGAGTATCTGGATTCTGCACCTTTCAAACTCCTTGACAAAAATAAAATCACAACTTCTACACCTTCACATCTTTGGACCAAAACTGCACCCAGACCTCTCAAACTAGCATCAGTAATCAAAATTGACTTTTGAGCAGGATCAAAACTATTGAGTTTGGGAGCACATCTCAATTTCTCTTTCAACAGCAAGAACTCCTCTTCACACTTTTCACTCCAAACAAAATCACATCCTTTCTTGAGTAAACATCTCATATTGACACAAAGAGAAGCAAAACCCCTTATGAACTTGTTATAGTACTCAGCCATTCCTAAAAAACTCATCAATTCTTCCTTGCTCGTTGGTGAAGACATTTTAGAGATGGTGGATACTAAACTTTCTTTGGCAGAATTCCCCCTTTAGAGACAGTATGACCTAGGTATTCAATAGAATCTTTCCTAAATTTACATTTCTCAATTTTTACTGTAAGGCCAGCATCACATAACGCTTCTAAAACCTTCCTGAGTCTCAAATCGTGTTCCTCGTTATCAGAACCAAAGATCAGGATATCATCCTGATATATCCTCACTCCTTTAATGTTTTTAAGTACAGTTTCCAAAGCACGCTGAAAAACTGAGGCAGCTGAAACTAACCCAAAGGGTAGTCTTACAAAACGGAAAGTACCAAAGGGGGTAATGAACGCTGTCAAATCTTTTGACTTTTCATCTAGACTAATCTGATGGTAGGCAGATCGCAAATCCACAGTGCTAAACACTTTAGCCCCCTTTAAAAGAATTAACATATCAGAGATCTTCGGCAAAGGATAATGATCACTAACCACACTTTTATTTAATTCTCTCAAATCTACACAGAGACGTAAAGAACCGTCCGATTTCTTCGCTGCAACGTCCGATTTCTTCGCTGCGACAATGGGGGCGACCCATTCAGTCCCCTCAACTACCTCTATGGTGCCTTCTCTAACAAGTTTATCCAACTCCACCTTCACTTGATCCCTGACAGCAATGGGCACATTGCGCACCTTGCAACACACAGGAACAGCGTTATCCTTCAATTTTATGTGATGCATATAGTTTTTTTAAAAAGGGGGTGGTGATGGACAGAGTATCTGAGTTAATCAGAACACTCCTACCCAGTCAACAGATCAGGGCTTCTCCCATCACCGTTTTTTAGCTCACTGCACCATCCCAGTTCAGAACCTGGCTATATGCAAATTAGTCTGTCCCTGGCCCAGTGCATCATGGGAACAGGGCAGACCAAACTACCAAGCCAATTCTTCACTGGAAAGGAAACAAGCTTCCGGGGACCGGTTTCTGGCATTACAGCCGTCTTCGGCCCGGCTTGCTTGAATCCTGATGGTGCAGTGAGCAAGGGACTCATGTCTGAGCATACCCTTCCACACTTATGGTGGCCAAAATATTTTCAAAAAGGGGGTGGTGATGGACAGAGTATCTGAGTTAATCAGAACACTCCTACCCAGTCAACAGATCAGGGCTTGATCCATCACCGTTTTTTAGCTCACTGCACCATCCCAGTTCAGAACCTGGCTATATGCAAATTAGTCTGTCCCTGGCCCAGTGCATCATGGGAACAGGGCAGACCAAACTACCAAGCCAATTCTTCACTGGAAAGGAAACAAGCTTCCGGGGACCGGTTTCTGGCATTACAGCTGTCTTCGGCCCAGCTTGCTTGAATCCTGATGGTGCAGTGAGCAAGGGACTCCTGTCTCAGCATACCCTTCCACACTTATGGTGCGCAAAATAATTTCAAAAAGGGGGTGGTGATGGACAGAGTATCTGAGTTAATCAGAACACTCCTACCCAGTCAACAGATCAGGGCTTGATCCATCACCGTTTTTTAGCTCACTGCACCATCCCAGTTCAGAACCTGGCTATATGCAAATTAGTCTGTCCCTGGCCCAGTGCATCATGGGAACAGGGCAGACCAAACTACCAAGCCAATTCTTCACTGGAAAGGAAACAAGCTTCCGGGGACCGGTTTCTGGCATTACAGCCGTCTTCGGCCCGGCTTGCTTGAATCCTGATGGTGCAGTGAGCAAGGGACTCCTGTCTCAGCATACCCTTCCACACTTATGGTGGTCAAAATAATTTCAAAAAGGGGGTGGTGATGGACAGAGTATCTGAGTTAATCAGAACACTCCTACCCAGTCAACAGATCAGGGTTTGATCCATCACCGTTTTTTAGCTCACTGCACCATCCCAGTTCAGAACCTGGCTATATGCAAATTAGTCTGTCCCTGGCCCAGTGCATCATGGGAACAGGGCAGACCAAACTACCAAGCCAATTCTTCACTGGAAAGGAAACAAGCTTCCGGGGACCGGTGTCTGGCATTACAGCCGTCTTCGGCCCGGCTTGCTTGAATCCTGATGGTGCAGTGAGCAAGGGACTCATGTCTGAGCATACCCTTCCACACTTATGGTGGCCAAAATATTTTCAAAAAGGGGGTGGTGATGGACAGAGTATCTGAGTTAATCAGAACACTCCTACCCAGTCAACAGATCAGGGCTTGATCCATCACCGTTTTTTAGCTCACTGCACCATCCCAGTTCAGAACCTGGCTATATGCAAATTAGTCTGTCCCTGGCCCAGTGCATCATGGGAACAGGGCAGACCAAACTACCAAGCCAATTCTTCACTGGAAAGGAAACAAGCTTCCGGGGACCGGTTTCTGGCATTACAGCTGTCTTCGGCCCGGCTTGCTTGAATCCTGATGGTGCAGTGAGCAAGGGACTCATGTCTGAGCATACCCTTCCCCACTTATGGTGCGCAAAATAATTTCAAAAAGGGGGTGGTGATGGACAGAGTATCTGAGTTAATCAGAACACTCCTACCCAGTCAACAGATCAGGGCTTGATCCATCACCGTTTTTTAGCTCACTGCACCATCCCAGTTCAGAACCTGGCTATATGCAAATTAGTCTGTCCCTGGCCCAGTGCATCATGGGAACAGGGCAGACCAAACTACCAAGCCAATTCTTCACTGGAAAGGAAACAAGCTTCCGGGGACCGGTTTCTGGCATTACAGCCGTCTTCGGCCCGGCTTGCTTGAATCCTGATGGTGCAGTGAGCAAGGGACTCCTGTCTCAGCATACCCTTCCACACTTATGGTGGTCAAAATAATTTCAAAAAGGGGGTGGTGATGGACAGAGTATCTGAGTTAATCAGAACACTCCTACCCAGTCAACAGATCAGGGTTTTATCCATCACCGTTTTTTAGCTCACTGCACCATCCCAGTTCAGAACCTGGCTATATGCAAATTAGTCTGTCCCTGGCCCAGTGCATCATGGGAACAGGGCAGACCAAACTACCAAGCCAATTCTTCACTGGAAAGGAAACAAGCTTCCGGGGACCGGTTTCTGGCATTACAGCCGTCTTCGGCCCGGCTTGCTTGAATCCTGATGGTGCAGTGAGCAAGGGACTCATGTCTGAGCATACACTTCCACATACTCAGATGTGAGTCCCTTGCTCATTGCACCATCAGGATTCAAGCAAGCCGGGCCGGCGACGGCTGAAATGCCAGAAACCGGTCCCCGGAAGCTTGTTTCCTTCCCAGTGTAAGAATTGGCTTGGTAGTTTGGTTTGCCCTGTTCCCATCATGCACTGGGACAGGAACAGACTAATTTGCATATAGCCAGGTTCTGAACTGGGATGGTGCAGTGAGCTAAAAAACGGTGTTGGATCTAGCCCTGATCACTTGACTGGGTGAGAGTATTCTGCTTAATTCAGAAACTCTGTCCATCACCACCCCTTGTTGTTAAATATTTTGTCCACCCTAAGCGTGGAAGGGTATACTCAGATGTGAGTCCCTTGCTCATTGCACCATCAGGATTCAAGCAAGCCGGGCCGACGACGGCTGAAATGCCAGAAACCGGTCCCCGGAAGCTTGTTTCCTTCCCAGTGTAAGAATTGGCTTGGTAGTTTGGTTTGCCCTGTTCCCATCATGCACTGGGACAGGAACAGACTAATTTGCATATAGCCAGGTTCTGAACTGGGATGGTGCAGTGAGCTAAAAAACGGTGTTGGATCTAGCCCTGATCTCTTGACTGGGTGAGAGTATTCTGCTTAATTCAGAAACTCTGTCCATCACCACCCCTTGTTGTTAAATATTTTGTCCACCCTAAGCGTGGAAGGGTATACTCAGATGTGAGTCCCTTGCTCATTGCACCATCAGGATTCAAGCAAGCCGGGCCGACAACGGCTGAAATGCCAGAAACCGGTCCCCGGAAGCTTGTTTCCTTCCCAGTGTAAGAATTGGCTTGGTAGTTTGGTTTGCCCTGTTCCCATCATGCACTGGGACAGGAACAGACTAATTTGCATATAGCCAGGTTCTGAACTGGGATGGTGCAGTGAGCTAAAAAACGGTGTTGGATCTAGCCCTGATCTCTTGACTGGGTGAGAGTATTCTGCTTAATTCAGAAACTCTGTCCATCACCACCCCTTGTTGTTAAATAGCATATGGGGGCAGATTTATGAAGGCCCTGCGCCGCCGGTGCGTCACTTTTTCCCATGTTAAAAGTGACGCACCGGCGGCGCAAGGCCTTCATAAATCTGCCCCATAGTTTTTTAAACACCCTAACTTTTGTGAAAAACACTAGGAAATTTCTTTTCTAGATCACGACTAGATTCTTGATCATCAAGGGGTCGATTCAGATCCATTAAAATCACCGTCCGTACGACTCGCATCCGGAGCCGTTTCCGTACGACTCGTACGGACACCGTACGACCGGACGATTACGATCCCGACCGGGCTACCCGGACGCGATTCGTACGATCCACGTCAGGTAAGGGCGATTCGTACGGAAAAGCGCACAATCACCTACACACCGTACGGCGCGTACACTCCATGATCGCCGTACCCCTGCAATCATGGGGTGTACGCGCCGTACCCCTGCGATCATGGGGTGTACGCGCCGTACCCAGGGGGGCCCTTCCGTACCTGTTTCGGGGCGACCTCTGACTGTACGACAGTTTCCAGCTCCCATAGAAAAAGGGTCGTACGGAGCGTACCCAACACGGATTGTACTTGCCAGGTCGTAAAAAGCAGCCGCGAACCATATAAACGCCGTGTACAGCGGGTTCCAAGGGCGATTCGTACAGGAATTCTATTCGTACGGTCCCTGGTACGATTCGTACGGATAGCTGCATTGGGTGTGGATCGTACTACGTCGTTCGTACGGGGACGGTTACGGGTACGATTCGTACGGAAAAAAATGTTCCGTACGACGATTTGGAGCGCTTTTTACGGGATCGGAATCGACCCCCAATTATTACTGCTTTGAGATCCTGACCAAAAGGCTCTTTCAAAATGATTGGAGATGATGAATTTGGGTCTTTCATAACCCCAAAATCCATTTGCGCAAACCAACTTATAATGCTGTCCTCTTCTTGAGACACATACACCTTAGTCGTGGTCATTCTTCCCTTATAATTGATGAGGCCCATGAAATAGCCACGCAGTTTGATAGGCTTGCCACCATAGGCCAAAGGTTTGATATCAGGGTGAAATAATTCTGTCTTGTCTCCTAAATTCTTTAAATAAAAATCATTTGCAACTATAGTTATTTTGGCACCAGAGTCAAATAAGACTCTGGCTTGATGCCCATCAACACAGATCTCATCAGAAGGACAGTTTTCACTTTCTTGATTGCTTATAACTTGCACCAAGACTTGAAAACAGTCAGCACAAGCACAAAGAGGTTTAACACAATGAAATCCTTGTTAATTGCAGAAGGCATCAAAATACTGCCAATGAATAAAAATGAAGAGACTTCTTTTCTTTCTGGATAAGTAGCTGTTATCCGGCCACAAAAAGAAAAAAAAATGTGAGTCACAGTACCTTAAGAGTGCAGATTCTTGTAGAAAGTCCATTCAAATCCATTCAAAGTTGTTTAAATAATGAGTGTTGATATCCTTTCTTTCTTTATATCCCATCCTTGTCGGCAAATGTAAAATATGACTCAGAAAAGGAAACTGAGTATTAAGATGGATTTATTGATGAAAGGATCCCATCCATCAGGTAACTCTTTCCAGTGCAGCCACTCAGCCTCAACTGCATACTTTCTAATCATAACATTCTATGCAGGCTGCTGGCACTGATGTATCTAACATTCCAGTCTAAAAGGTATAGCACCAAGATGCCACACCAGCCTGTGCTGGAAGTCCGCAGCAGAGGGTTTGTTTTCAACTATCAAGTCATCCAAGTAATGCGTTATTCGCCTGTGACCCCTGCACCATGTTGAACTCCATTGCAAGAACATACTGAAGCACTCTGATTTATTGACTGACTATTCGTCTGACCCCAAAAGGTATTGTACTAGCCTAACTGCCCCTGTTCCTCTTTGTCACCCCTCCAAAAAAGGGGGGGCACAACTAGGGAGCTTCATACTTTAGAACAAAAGCCTCAAAGGAGCAACACCATCCTACCTTATTGGATCTCTTTGCCCACTTTGCCTATCACAACCCGCCTATGCGAGCTCGCTGATTGCAAGGTAGCTGCCCAGTGTAGCACTCTCGGGCCTTCCTGTAAGACTGAAACCCCATGGAAAACCTTGTAACCATAGCCTTGTGTCTTCCTTCCATTAATAGTAGGAAAGCCCAAATTCCAATCTGTCCATCTTGACTGGCATAAGAGCCTTTACCTCCAGACCCAGGCCTCCCCTCCCTGTCTGTGGAGTGAAAAAACTAGAACTGCCCATGTCTTGCTGGGCCACTGGATCGACCCCGGTCCCCTGCCATGTGCCCATGCATGTATGTCTGCGCCTTTGTAATGTTCATGTCAAGCTTTATAATGCTTCGTCGTCTAGTGCCCTTCATTGCAATCCCAAAAAGCTCCAAATTGACCAGGCCCTCCTTTGCAGAACACCCCTACCCCTCCCGGGTTGGTGCGCCCCTGGAATGACTGGTATACAAACTATGTACCTATAGCTGTAAAATAGTTTCACCAACTTAGCTGGTCCCATGTTATGGTACCATAACCACGGTCAATGTCTCCCAAATGTGCCACTGGATAATAGGCTAGGAGCCCTGTGTTCGTGATCCTACCCCGCCCATGCGTAACCGCCATAATTTATTTGGGATTTCTGGTGATGTCTATCTGTGAAATTAGTGCAACTGTCCGAGGACTTTACAGAACACTCTAGCATAGATAAAACTGCGCAGTCCACATCTCTAAAAATGTTGGCAGCTACAGCCTTTTGTACAGCTCAAATTCGTCCTTTTTTTTTTTATAATATTTTTATTGATTTGAAATCCGGGCAAAATTACATTCACCAAAGATTCATTACTGCCTGCAATCACATTAGATCAGTAAGGCAACACTACATCATGTCATACCCACAGATTATACAAGGAAACCCATAAATATGATCCCCTCCCACAACCCCCCATGACATTACCGCCCCTTCACGGGGAAACACCCTCCGAGACAATTTCTGGGGGGTCACAGATGTATCCCCTAAATTTGTTCCAGGCCCCCATACCTTTTCCCACTTTCGAGGGCATCCGCGATGGATAAAAACCACCTTTTCTGCCACCATCGCTTCGTCCATATCCCTGCACCATTTTTGGAGCGTAGGCAGTACTTCTGACCTCCACAACATAGCAATGTTACATTTCGCCATCGTTATACCAAGCATAGCCCAATCTTGTTCTTGGTGATTGAGGTCATTCGGTTCCCACACATTCAGCTGGCAGCGCCTCTGCTCTGGTAAGAGCGAGATTTCTATTGTCTGGGAGATAGTCAATATCTCTCTCTTTCATACATACTCTTTAGTCTTTCCTCCCTCACTTTACTCACACTTACTATCGTTCTGTTTCTACACCTACCAACACTACCTCCTTCACCCCTCTACACCTCTACCCACAACATGGAACCCACTGGCATGCACACTTATAAAATCAATAACCCCCCCGAGCTCCCCCAAAAAAACGCCAAACGTTTTAAACATAACTTCTTGAAATCCCATCCTGAAACCCCCTTCGTGGACTCTTATTTCTCACTTAACAATGGAGCCAAGAGCACTGACATTATCTTCTACACTCCACGAAGAGCACAATGGAGAAAAATGTTCCTCACCCTACTCACCATCTCCGCCACTAGGAAATCCGCCCATGGCCTAACACTTTCCACCGCACCATCCCAACTCTTCCCATCGAGAGCAACCATCACTATCTACAACAATGGTATTATCCTAACGCAATCCACAGACAGGAACCTTGACCTATTCGACAACCTGTTCCCCACTTTCAAAGAACATATCTCCAACCCTCTGACACACACCCATCTCACCTCCAACCCCAACCCCAACACCCTTGACTCCATAGCACTTCCTACCACTAACCACCTATCATCACCCCCCTTCTCTCCTCCTAACCCTACACAGCATCAGAACAACACACCCCTCCGCCCTCCCCCCAGTAACCTAGCACAACATCAGATCGACACACCTCGCCCCCCCACCCCCAGTATCCCAATCATCCACCCACCCCTCACTATAACCCCACACCCCTCTACCCCAGGCGTCAATCGTTCCTCCTCTCTCATTCAACCCACCCCCACTCCCCTTGCCCTCCACCCTAACCCCCCCTTTCCGTTACCAGCTGGACTCTCTGAACCCCCCACCTCCCTTAACTCATCTCCTCCTCCCCACAACAGGACCATCTCCCACCCTAGGACCATCACCCCCCCCATACTCAGACCCCACTTCCACACCTTCACCCCCACCACCCCGAACCTACACTCATCCCCCAAACTCCCTATCACCCATTCCTCTTACCCCCCCAACAACTCCAACCCCCCCACTAATCCTTCTACACCCCTCCCCCGACCAATAACCCCATCACTAATACAACCAACCTCTGCACTAACACCACACCCCTCCCCCCCACTCCAATACCCATGATACTTACTCACCTTCAGCGACCTCCCTCGACCCCCTTCCCAATCCAATGTTGGACAAGATCATGTCCACCCTCCTCCAAATCAAAGAGGACCTTCACACCTTCAAAGAGCTACTCTGTGTACACCCCAGACACACCCTACCCACCACTACTTCCCCTCCCAACAAGTCACACACCCATCCTACTCACCCCCTCACACAAAACTCCCCTCACTGGACCCCTACCCCCGCTCATAAACACACCACCCGCCCACAACGTACCAGCAATCCACTCTCGGAGTACGACATACGCACCCTCCTCCACTCATATGACCCCACTCCCCAAAATCACATAACCAACACACACCTGCCCATCCCCACAATTCAATCAAACCCTCTCAGGCCCTCGACACACAGCAACAGAGGCTCCGTCCCTATCAACCTTAAAAAAGTCCCCCTCATTATAGAACCCTCCACCTCCCTTATCACCCCACGGCTCAAGTGCACATTACTAAACTGCAGATCGGCTCATTGACACTCCTCCGACATTGCTGATCTCATAGAAACACTGGACCTTGACCTAATCATCCTCACTGAAACTTGGTTTACAGAATCTTCTACACCAATCATTGACATTCTAGTTCCACCCAACTATCACATCATTAGACTTGACAGGACTGCCAAGGCAGGTAGTGGAATCGCTTGCATTTATAGGAACAACCTCTCCATTACTAGAATCACTTCCCCCACTCTCACCTCATGTGAATACATCTGCCTCGATGTCATTAGCATGGGCAAACCTGTATGCTCTCTGCATATCATTTACCATCCACCGGGGGACAACCTCATCTTCACCCAACAACTCATGGACATGATCACAACCAACTCCGGTCATCAAAACTCTCAAATTTTCCTTAGAGATTTTAACCTCCACTGGAACGATCACAATGACGCGTTGGTAAATAGTTTCAAAAACTTCCTCAACGCTCTTGACCTCATCCAAATATGCAATAGCCCCACCCATGACAAGGGCTCTATCCTCGACCTTATCATCTCCAAAGAGGATTCCACCCACTGGAATCAATACAACCCTGTGACTGGTCAGACCACCACATTATCACATTCTTCATCAATGAAAAAGTCAAACTTAACTCAGTTCAACCCACCAAATCCAAGACCTGGAAAAGAGACCTGAAGAAACTCAACCTAAACTCGTTACCTTCCTCCAGCTGCAATCTCCTCCTTCCCCCTACCGGCGCCTCAGACGTTCATGCGTTGACCGACCACTACCTCAACACTATGACCACTATCATCAATGAGGCAGCCCCCCTACAACTAAAGAGAGTCCCCACTAAGATCTCTAACCCCTGGTACGATAGCAGACTCAACGATGATAGACGTGCCATGCGACTTGCAGAGCGCACCTGGAGATCAGCCCCTTTGGCATTGCACCTTAAAGCTCTTAAGAAAAAGAGAAATGCCTACTTTAGGAAAATCAAACGCTCAAAATCAAACTTCTTTAGCCGCCAGCTAGACCAAGCAAAAAACTGACCGAGGAAATTGTTTGAGCTAATCAAAACACAATCCAAGGAACAGCCCAAACAATGACATACCTCATTGCTCGATACACCATCCTGTGAAGCCTTCTCAGCCTTCTTTACCCTAAAGACCGACAACATCAGGATTGATCTCCTAAAAGACCTTAGCCTTTACTCTAGTCTACACAGCATAACACCCACTGAAACAAAAAACAATGCCGCATGGTCCTCATTTGACACCTACTCAGAAGAAACAATTGGCAAACTGCTCAGCATCCTGAAACCTTCTAATCACCTCACAGACCCCCTTCCAGCTAACGCTGTATAAGACTTCATCCCTCTGCTCCTCCCACTGTGGACCAAAATTGTTAACAGCTCACTTCAACAAGGACTCATCCCCGACTACCTCAAAGTGGGTCAAGTCACACCTATTATCAAGAAACCAACAGCTGACCCCACGGACCTAAACAACTACCGTCCTATTTCCAATATCCCCACCCTGGCCAAACTGTTGGAAAATGCGTACAACTCCAGCTAACAAAACACATTGAACAGTTTGACCTCCTCAACCCTCATCAATCAGGCTTCCGATCAGGTCACAGCACAGAGACAGCTATGACACACATAATTGATGACGCCCTCCAAATCCTAGATCAGAACGATACCTGCCTCCTCATCTTACTTGATCTCTCCTCAGCATTTGACACTGTCAAACACGAGAACTTACTCGAGCTGTTAAATACCAGAATGGGTCTATCAGGGACCGTTCTCAAGTGGTTTACCTCCTTTCTGCATAACAGATCACAGAAATTCAAGAGCAACAACTTGATGTCCTCACCTATGCCTGTTACATTAGGCGTCCCACAAGGCTCTTCCCTATCCCCAACACTGTTCAACCTATTCATGGAGCCTCTCTCCACCTTGTTACAAGCATCCAATGTACACTTTCATATGTATGCTGACGACACCCAGCTCTATCTCAAATTACAATCCCCCGAAGACATCAATTTGCTGAACTCAACGCTCAGAAACACCCAAACATGGCTGGCCGAAAATCACCTCAAACTTAATGCTCTGAAAACTGAGTTCCTTCTGATCACACCTCCCGCAAAAATCTCCACCACTCAAACTTGGCTTAAACATCTAACTGCACTCAACATCCAACCTACCATCGTGGACTCCGCGAAATCCCTTGGCATAACCCTGGACACCAACCTCAATATGCAACACCATATCAGCAAGGCAATAAAGGGAGCTAACTTCCAAATAAATTCTCTGAGGAAACTTAAACCTTTCCTTCCAGCTAAAGACTTCCAAACTGCAGTACAAGCCCTAGTCATTCCTCGGATAGACTACGGAAGCGTCGCCCTCTGCGGACTCCCCCTATCAACAACCGCACCCCTAAAAGCCTCACTGAACTCTGCTGCGAGACTCATCGCTGGATCAAAAAAACGCTCACATATGTCCCCTAACCTGAGATCCCTGAACTGGCTGCCTTTCGAAGCCAGAATCCATTTGAAAATCACCTGTATGACTCACAGGGCTGTACACCATAACTCACCCAGCTACCTCACTCAGAAGCTGACCATCTCAGGTGGCTCAAGAAACACTAGAAGCACAAAAAATCTTCTTCTGAAACCTCGAAGATTCCGGAAGGAAAAAACGTATAAACGCTCCTTTTCAGGAATGGCACCCAGGATCTGGAATGCAGTCCCCCCAGAAACCAGACTTATCTCCTCCACTGCATTTTTCAAGAAGGAAGTAAAAGCTATCCTCATGGCTAAATTCACTTGAACATTGACCCTGGATATTTTTGCACCTTTGTATTATCTGTATCTGTTTGAGTTAGTATGCTCCTCGAAGTAACTTCCCCCCTTTTAGATGCCCTTTTATTTACCTTCGTTTATTCTGTGATCAGAGATTTTGTTCAATACCTGCTTGTTTTTCTTATCCCTTGTTTTTGTTTTTTGTAAAGCGCTCTGATATCTGCAAAGATCTTGTTCGCGCTGTATAAAACTCTCAAAATAAAATAAAAAATAAAAATAGTGCGCATTACCTTGGCCCAGTATGCTCCGATGCGTGAACAGTCCCAGATAGTGTGGTAAAATGTACCTTCCTCCCCACATTTGCGCAGGCAGTATCTATGTTGGGCTGTCCCAATTACATAAAGTGTTGTTCTACTGTGGTACGTGCGGTGCAGCACCTTAAGTTGGACCAGCCGGAGCCTAGAGGGTATAGCCGTCTCACGGGGTGAGGACAGGGCTTCTTGCCATTCTGAGTCATCAAAGTCGCCCACGTCCCGGGACCAGGTCTGTCTCAGCTTGGATGTCGGGTCTGGCAGATTGTTGACAAGTTTACGGTACGTCAAGGATGTCGCCCTATTCGTCATGTGTGCCGTCAAGAGTCTATCCTCCAATGGGGTAGCCTCCTGTAAAGAAGTGCCCGGTGGTATGGTTGTCTGAATGGCGTGTCGGATTTGGAAGTATCTAAACTTCTCCGTCTGTGCTACGCCGTATTGGGCTTGCAAGTGTACAAAGTCAACCACCGCCCCCTTCTTCCAAAGATCCCCCACTACAGAAAGACCAATATTGTCCCCATTTTGGAACCCTTTACTCCTGCGAAGGCACCCCAACCTTTGTGAGTCCCACAACGGTGTCATTTGTGTGATAGATCCTACGCATTTTAATCGGGCCTGTGCCTGGTACCATATATGAATTGTGTGTGCCGTAGGCCCAATCAGTCCTGCGGGCTTACGCTTTCTGTATAGATTCGCCATCAGTCCCTTCCCTTCTACGTTTTGCCTGTCTGCTTGGTACGCCGGCTCATTCTGTGGAGCATGTAACCAGTAGTTGATTATTTTGAGATGTGCGCCCAGTAGTACAGCTGCACGTTTGGAAGCCCTATCCTCCCATCGTACCAGCTGCGCACCAGTTTGTCCTGGGCAATCCGTGCCAGTTTGTTTCCCCGTAGGAGACTGGAAACTTCAGCAGCTATGGCTTTGAAGTAGGCCTGCGGGACTAGAAACGGAGTGTTTTCAAGGACATATAAAAAACGTGGGAGCGCCATCATTTTGTAGAGTGCCGCCTTCCCCAATAATGTGATGGGGAGATTACGCCATATCGCCACACACATTTAAAGCGGTCTAATTGAGGCCTTAAGTTCTTTACATAGAACTCGTTGGAGTCAGGCATCACATAAATGCCCAGGTATTTAAAGGTGTTGCCAGTGACCCGCAATGGGCAGTCCCCAGGTAATAGTGGTGGCGGACTGGTCAGTACATAGAGGATGGATTTGGACCAATTAATGGTGCATCCGGAGACTCTACCGAATTTCTCTCACACGTTCAATAGCTCCATAATGGATTTTCTGGGGGAGGTTAAATATAGCAACACATCATCAGCATACAATGATATGCGATCTTCCCAGGTGTGAGTCCACCAAATCCCAGGAATGGAGGGCTCCCATCTAAGCCACGCCGCGAGCGGCTCTGGAACCAGCGCAAACAACAAGGGGGATAGTGGACATCCCTGTCGTGTCCCCGGAGATAGTGGGAAGTCCTTCGAAATGTGTCCATTGGCCGCCACATGCTCTAGGGGGTTATTATATAACAGGCAAATACAGGCACAGAATTTTGGGCCGAAGCCCAGATGTTGCAGCGCCGCAAACAAATACAGCCACTCCACCGTATCAAACGCCATACTGGCGTCGAGCGAGAGAATGATCGTGGGTTCCTGAATGTATGACTGCCGAGCCAACACCGTATGTAACCGCCTTAAGTTGAGTGCTGTACTGCGCTGAGGCATGAATCCGGACTGGTCAGGACTTATAAGAAACGAAAGGTGGCGGGTCAACTGCATCGCCAGCAGTTTGGCCAGTATCTTAGGATCAGCGTTAAGCAAAGAGATTGGGCGGTAGGAACTACAGTCCACCGGGGGTTTGCCTGGCTTAGGGATGGCTATAATTGTGGCCAACCGCTGATCGCATGGCAATTCTCCAGCCTCAAGACTGTCCTGAAACATGTTCAGGAGGAAGGGGGCCAGTACTTGCACAGTTTGCTTATACAGTTCGATTGGGAATCCGTTTGGTCCCACTGCTTTACCCGACGCGAGAGAGCTAATAGCCGTCTGCACCTCCTAGACCGAAGAGTCGGCTTCTAAAAGTAGTGCCGTCTCCGGTGTGAGCCTTGTCATGGCAATATATTTGATGTATCCATGCGCTTCCTCAAATGTGGAGCGAGAGGCATATACTTGCTCAAAATGGTCAGCTAACACGGTCACTATATCATTGGGAGCAGTTACCAAAGAACCAGCGGACGTACGTAGTTGCGCAATCACCCTGTCTTCTTTTTCCTTTTTATCTAGCGATGCTAGCATCTTGCCCGTCTTATCCCCTAGTTCGTACACCCTGTGGCGTGTGGCCTGAAGTCTGACATTGATCATTTCCCTCTGGTACGCCACAACTCGCTTTGCTTAAGGTGCACTCTTTGTGCAGTATGAGGCGTCAGGTGTGCTGCATGTTGAACCATTGCATCATCTAGGTCTGATTCTATACTGTCCAGTTCAGCCCGTTTTTCCCGCTTATGCCCAGTAATAGATGCTATAGCTTGCCCACGCACAACTGTTTTATATGCTTCCCACAAAATGCTGGGTGATTCCACTTACTCTGTGTTCTCTTGAAAGAAGTTTTTAGTGGTGTCTATAAGCCCCTTTAGTACCCCAGGTATGTGCAAATAACTAGGATGAATGGGGAACATACGGCGCCTAAGAGTCTGATGGCGTGTATATGACAACAGTATCGGTGAGTGATCTGAGATACCCCTGGGGCGAATGTCCACCTCTTCTATCCCCCCAAGCGATCCGCTGAGACCAGGAAGTAGTCAATGCGTGTGAGGCAGTTATGAACCCCTGAGTGAAAGGTGTATTGTTTAGAATTTGGGTGCCTGTATCTCCATGCGTCTGTGAGCCCCAAGGCCTCTATAAGCCCAGTCATACGACGACCACTCGACACATTCGGTTTAATGGGGTGCCTATCTATGGCGCCTTCACTATATCATTAAAGTCGTCTCCAATCACCAGAGTCGCATTCGGCAAAGCTAGCAGGAATGCAGTAAGTGCAGAATGTGCTAGTGCATGTAAGGATGGTGGGACATATACCGAGACTAGAGTAAACAGTTTCCCTTCCCATTGGCAAGTGACTGCCGCGAAGCGGCCCTGGTCATCTACTCGTGCCTGGTGTATTATGAGCGGGAAGTGCTTCTTTATAAGTATGCCCACACCTCTAGATCCGTAGGAGAACTTGGAGTGTGCCACCATTTTGTAACCCCATCTATCCATGGCCTTGCAAGCAGAGCCTACTAAGTGCGTCTCCTGTAAGAGGGCCACCGCTGGCGCGCAACGTTTTAAATATTGCAAAACCAGACTTCTTTTCACCTTGTCCCCCAAGCCCCGCTTATTCCAAGTCAGCACATTCAATCAATGAAGTCCCCGGGTTCAGTTGATTCAATTGCTGATTAGCGTCCTGTTGGGTTTGTGTAAGCATAGGTAATGAAAACAAATTACAGCGTTGTAAAATTTAGATCGACAGTGCAGCCTTAGTGCGTCTACAGCCATCCAAGTCATCATGTGTGACATAAAACAGCAAAACTTTGAACAAGTCCCAGAAACCCCCTTGCCATGTCCTCCCCCCACCCTGCCTCCCTGCTTGACAGAATCACAACTACCTGCCACCCCAACATAGCAGAGCGATTGGTACCCATTCCCACTCTACAATGAAGGGGGAGAGAGAAAACTGTTCCCGCCCCCACAGAGCCCTTTTATCACAACATTATCAGCGACCCAGTGTCCCTGTCGAATGTAACAGAAGAGAATTGATGAGGAATTGTCTTTTAAGTGTCCTTAAACTGCAGCTAAGCTGGATATCCCCACCAAACATAACTAGAAATACCGTAGGATGACTTCAAAATGTGTCCGCAGTTATACATCTACATAACAATCAAACAGCGTTACCGATGCTGGTCCAGGTCTGAGGAAGAAGAGCACAGTTCCCTCAGTCAGCCACCATGTTGGCTGCACCTTATGAGCGTAGCAGAGTTGAAGGACCTGCACTCATTCCTGTTCCACTACATCTTGTTGTTCGTTGCGACGCGGCACTTGATGACCAGTGCGGCCCTGTCTTGATACCTTCCGCCAACCCTCCTGCCAATCTTGTGCCTCTTCGGGCGTAAGGAAGAACCACACTTTTCCCTCATATTCTATTCTCAGTTTGGCTGGAAAGAGCATGGAGTATTTTGTCTCTCGTTCCCGAAGGGCCTTGTTCACATCAAGGAATCCCCTGCGTTGCTTCATGACTGCCGCCGTGTAGTCCGGGAAGATCGTAATAGCGGCGTTGTCAATGTGGATTGGTGGAGCCTTCCGGGCCGCTTGTAAGATTGCATCTCTGTTCCGAAAGTTGAATACACGTGCCAGGATAGGGCGCGGGGCAGCTCCAGGTTTCGGTCTGCCTCCTGGGACCCGATGTGCCCTTTCTACAGAGAAGAAGTTTGATAACCCCCGCGGTTGGAGGTGAGTTGTTACCAGATCCTCCACAAAGAGGTTGAGGGCCGGTACCCCTGCCGCTTCCGGCACGCCAATTAGGCAAATGTTATTCCGCCTTGAGCACCCTTCCTGATCCTCGAGGCGGGCCTTTAGAAATGTATTATCCTCCTCCAGCTGATTTACCTGCATCTTTATGGCGGAAGTGTCTGAGGAGAGGGCTTCTGTTGTAGTCTCTACGTCCGATATTTTGGCGGATAGTTTTCTGAAGTCAGCGCGGATCAATGCCAGATCAATCGCGAGAGTCCCAATCCTAGAATCCACCTTAGTCAATGTTGCCATTATATCTTGCAGAGTGACCTCCTGCCCGTCTCCCCCTGCAGCCCCTGCGGATGAAGGGACCTCCTTGTAATGCGCTTCCCCTTTTGATTTGGTGTATGCAAATTTGTCCAGTTTCGTCTGATTGGCCCCTTTCGCGTTTCTGCCGCTCTTGGTGGCGGTGGAGGGGGTGGTATGCACTTGAGGCAGGACACTGAACAGTCGGTGTCCACAGGATAATGCACCGTAGCGTTCCAAAGCAGGGAGTGCGGGTATGTCCTGTTCTCTGGGGAGGGGGAGCTTGCAATTAATGTAGGAAGTTAGGTGTTCAATAAAGGTGTTACTCCGCAGAAGGTCAGGTGGGTGTCTGGTCGTGCGAACAGGCTATTGAAGGCAGTAGGAGATTTTAGGCCGGGTAGGTATGTGAGATGAACCTGCAGATCGGATCGGTGCCCCCGGGGATGATTGCTCAGTGGAGATCCCTCACTGCGCTGGTGGTTCAAGCCGCAGGAGCGTGTGGGAGGTTGTCGACGCTTTATCTAACCTACCCCGAGTGCCCTTGTTTAGGTATATATACAGTTCATGCCCGCGATTGGTACTTACAGTCACGAAAGGGGCAGTCAGGGGGGGTCCAACAGTTCGCCACTCCTATCAATTGGGGCTCCTGCTATGTTCGCGCCATCATATTGTCTCCGGTGCGCATGTCTCCCCTTGCCAGGCCGCTCCACGAGTGTTAGCCTTCCACTGCTAACTATAGGCCAGGGAAGAGGGAGGGGGAGCGTTGTGCCCCTCGGTACTGCTGTCTCCTCCTGGGTCGTTATTCTGCGTTGTTCCTGCCGCCACCAAGCCAGCTGCAATGTGTCAGGCACCGGGGCGTGGTCCGCAGCGCACTCGCCCCCGTAATGGCGGCAGGAGGGGTCCGTCTCAAGTTGTGCCCTGGCCACTGAGCCGATCACTTGAAATCCCACCAGGGGGTTCCCACCGGTCTTTGCGCCGGGCTGCCGGGCCTGTTTTGTGCCGCCATCACTCACCAGCTCCCCAAGGATAGATGGAGGGAAGGGGGGGGAGACCCCGGACCACCGGCACCTCCGCCCACCTCCGATCCGGCACGCAATCGCACACTCCCAGGCACTTCTACCACTGTGGGTCCCGGCTGTTGCATCTCATTAGGCCGAGCGCTTCAGCACTCGCCTCGGCCACTGGCAAAGTCGTAGATCGCTGCAATCAGCATCTGAAGGTGCCGCTCACTTTCCACCATGAACCCATGAGTTTTGGGGTCACTAAGGTCGCGGATTATTAATCGGATTGTCTGGGCTCTGTAGTGGGAGCCCGGAGCCTCTCTAGGCTGCGGCCATGTTTCTCGACTGCTAGCCACGCCCCCAAATTCATCCTCTTTTGACCCATTCTTGGACCATAGCTCCTTAGGTAATACTTTGTGTCTCCTCTCACTCCCTTTTTCTTGTGTTCCCCTTAGTAGCAACATGTGGTGAGCCCCAATGGCCTTGGATGCCCCATATAAGGTAATTACTCCCTATCCCCTTATGCCTGTCTTCCCTGGCTCTGCCACTTGGTCCCTTGAGCCCCTCCCCCAGTCTTTAAACTTGCGCTCCTGTCTGCAACATGAAGGGGTAACCCATATTGTTCCGAAACTGACTCCACTTACCCTATGGTCCCAAGTACCTCCTGATGTTGGTCCCCATTCCCCCGCAGTGAAGCAACTGTCTGCATGTTGAGCCCTTCCGAACCAAGACTCCTGTCCTTCCATAGCAACCTTTTCTGCGATGGGCCTTCCCGCTCATATCAATGCCAACTAAGGCAAGCCTCCCCACCCGTATCACTCATACATGAGGCAAGCCTCCCTGCTAGTACAATTTAGGTGAGCCTCCCCACTCCCAGGAGGCTCCATTGCCTCCTCTAACAGATACCCTTTTGCGATGTCTGCCTTGCATCAGCCTACCTGGCACCATAGGCGGTACCTTCTCTGGGGCCCGCCGGGCCTTCGAGCCGCAGGGTTTCACCACTTCCGATATCACTGGCATGTGGATTAATAGTACCTCAGCCACCCAGATCCTTGTTGGCAACAAGTTGGCACCTGCTATTGTATCTCATCTTCACTCTCAATTCCCCTACCACATTTTCTGGCACTCGTATGCGTACGTCATGTTTCACCACCAGAATTGGTTGTAACCAACTTATGCTCGGAGCTGTACCCTGCCCGCAAAAGCTATCTAATGATGCAGGATGACCCATCCTGTTCGCCGGTCTGCTGGGGGTTGTATTAAGCCCTCCAGTGTGTAGCATCGCAGATGCAACGCCAGACCAATTTGGGGAGATGAACTTGCTGCCCACCGTCACCGTCCAGCTGGCTGCTTGGGCTGCGCCATCTCTTCCTCTTGGGGCCCTAAACCGCACTAAGCTCGCTCGAGTCTGTCACTCCAGTTACCCTGTCAACCTGGGGAAAGCAATTACAGGCACGATGTGCTAGTACCCCCTAAACCAAATGCCTCCAACTACACTGTCCTAAGCTCAATACTCATACCAACCCCATTTTTGGCATGAGCCTGCTGCACCAAACCCCTCTATTTATTTATTTATTTATTTACTGACATTTATAAAGCGCGAACGAATACCCGTAGGCGTCTCGGCGGTAGACTACAGTAATGTCTCTCCCCAGTGGTGAAGCTCATGCGGAATGGTGTGCCGTGTTATTGGTTGAATAACCACGTCTTCAATCTTTTTCGGAACTGTAGGAGTGAAGAGCTGGTCTTTATGTGGGGTGGCAGAGTATTCCAGATTTTAGGAGCCGCAACTGAAAAGCGGCGATCTCCCCAAGAGACTGTTCTGGTACGTGGGACCACTAATTGATTAAGTGATGTGGATCGAAGCTTTCTGACCGGGTTATAAGGTAGTAGTTGTTCTTTGAGGAAGCGAGGCCCTTGATCCTGCAGCACTTTGTAAACTGTGCACAGTGATTTGAACTTTATCCTGTTTTGGATGGTCAACCAATGGTAGGTCCTCAAGGTGTCTGAAATGGGCGCGAATTTAGGCAGTTTAGACAACAAGCGTGCAGCCGCGTTCTGTACTGTCTGCAACTTTTTTGTGACTCTAGATTGTGCATTGAGAAAGAGTCCGTTACAATAGTCTAATGATGTTAAGACCAATGAAGTAATCAGGGTCTTGGCAGCCGTGTCCGGCAGAAAAGGAATGATTTTTCTTATCATTCTAAGTTTAAAATGGGCAGAGGCCGCTACCTTATTTGCATGTGCCATAAAATTGAGCTGGTCATCAAAGGTAACTCCTAGGTTTCTGACCTTAGAAGTAGGGCAAGGTGGGGTGCCAAAAACTGATGGCCACCAAGTTACCGACCAAGCTGGTGAGAGAGTGCCAAAGATAACCACCTCCGTTTTATCGGAATTGAGCTTCAGGCGGAATTGAGCTTCTAGTCCCCCGAATGTCCTCTGTCAGGCCCCTACCAGTCCCTCCCTATCCGAGGGTGTGGACAAAAATAGAGAGCCCAATTGGGAGCGATCTCCGCACCAGCTTTTTGAACTGCCAGCAGGACCCGGCCCACTCAAAGTTCTAGTGTTCCCCAGAGCACTCCCTCCCTTTCTCCTCCCCTTGCCCGGGGCTGCACACACTTCTGTTGCAGCCCCATCCACCTTACACACTGCAAGGCCTCTACCAACTACCAAGAGGCCACGTGGTCCTGCCACAAAGTGGAGCTGGAGGCTTACCCCTTCCCCTGGCCGCACCAGATGCTGGTGTGCCACAGCCTGCCATCTCTGTCCAAATACGGGGAGCCCAAGGCATCCCGCAGCAAAACTAGACCCACAGGCCATCTGAGACCTCACGGGGCCACTCTACGGGTGCCAGAGTGGACCTGCCCCCCTACCTGGATCACTGTCGTTAAGGGGGGACAACGCCATGGTGAAATGACCAATGCCGCCGACACGACCAGTCAGCCGCCTCATAACCATGCACTGCACCATCAGAAACCTCGGTGCTATAGCCAACTTGCCCTTACTGGCCAACTCAATGGACGCGATCAAAACCCCGCAGGTGAGGATACTACAAATATCTTTAGAAAAAATGTTATCCACCAGGTACCCGCCACTGTGTCACCAAGATAAAATGGTGGCTGGTACCATAAAATGACAGCATAAAAAAATGCCCCGACCCCGAGCAGTTGTTCGACTGCTCCACCTCCCCAAAATACCTGAGGGTCAGACCTCCCTGTGGTCGGCTGCCCCCCAAATCCCCCTTGTACCCTACCACAATACAAATAATGTTAATGAAAATGCGAATGTTGCTATTTTTTCAACAAAGTTAGTCTCCCCCCACAAGGAGCATTGTTGCATATTTGCTATATAACTCACAAAATCGGCTCAATTGTTAAGACTTGAATTACATTTTTTACCTAATTACTTGAAAATCGTGGGGCATATTTAACAGAAGTTCATGCAAGGCAGCAAGCAAAGTGCTGGTGTATCACTGTCCACTGAGGTGGTTAACTACTTGGCCAGCTGTGCAGAGTGTTTCTTCTTGTGGCCTTTAATGCAACACAGATGGGTTTAAAGAGATTGCAGGCCTGGTTGAGTACCCATCAGGCTTGGGGTGATGTCAGTGGCGGCTCCTCCGCTAAGCGTCGCCACACTGCTTTCGAGCAATGTGAGGAAAGGAAAAAAATTATAATCTGTTTTGACCATTTTATTGTTTCCAGTTGCTTTGTGGACAGGCGGATCTGCTCTCAGAGCCGAGCAGGGGAGGAGCAGTGTGCCCACTCCAAGTACCCGCCCTTTAGGGCCTGCCACACACTCATGCACACTTTGCATGTTCTCCATGCAGGCTGCTTTAAAGCCTGCATGGAGAACATGCCCAGGCCCCCATTCCCTCGCTGAGCGCTGAACCACGGAGCTCAGGCCAATCACTGTGCTGCATTGCAGCGTTGTGATTGGTCAGGGGAGCCTGGGTGTGCTTCCTGGTTGGTGTTCGGGCAGAGTCCCATGGAAGAGAGATAGAGCAGGGATGCGGGATGCGGTCACAAGGTAAGTGGCTTTTTTGTTTATTTTTGTCTCTCTTGGTCCAAATACTCCCCCTTCTCATGGCTACCAATTCAGTAACCAAATCAATGCAAAGATCCAGCGAAAAGGTCAGTAAAGGAGTTCCTTTTCCTAACGCCGTAAAAGCGTAAAAAAAGTTATTCACTGTGATGAGTAAAACAATCAGATTACAATAATCCAAAATTCCCGCCTCGTATAGTGACGCTCCTCATGCCTACATCATATACATTTCTGTTACGAGGAGGCTAGGGAGCCATTCAGCATTTTTGGCCATCCTGTGGGTTACAGAGTGGGAGCTTTCTGAACTGTGCAGTGCCGAAGATCCAGAATTGGCCAGTCAAACCCCTAGATAGTCAAAACAGTTACCTTTTCCAGTACTTCATCATTCAATTTTACAGTACTATTCACCTTCTTTCCAAACCATCATTTTAGTTTGACAAGACCATAACTGACACAAAATATACAGAAGTGTTAACTGGAGGCTCAAGCCTCACTTTTGCCAGCAGAAGTGTATCATCAGCATGAAAGAGTCCTGGGATTTCCTTCCCAGCAAGGGCAGGGGAATCCTTGATACAATTAATTAAGTATTTCACACAGTTATTAATATAAAGAAGAAAAAGGGTAGGAGCTAGGGACACCCCTCACAGATGGCCTTATTCACACAAATTGGATCAGTGAATTCCCCCTTAGTCCCACATCGAATCCTGGCATAGTTCTCCTCTTGGAGGCATAATTGGAGCTTTAACAAGTCACATTGGACCCCTGTCTCCCGCAGGATCTCCCATAGCTTTTATGTGGGGACCAGGTCAAAAGCGACAAGAAAGTTGACAAACACCACAAAAATTTCACCATCACTATATCAACTGTTTTCCACTTAACTTGAAGAAAGAGGAAAACATGGTCAACGGAGCTGCTCTTAGTCTTCCATCCTGCTTGCAAGTTGGAGATTACATGGTTGTCATTTATTTATGCCAATAATTGTTCCAGAATTTGTTTGCAAAAAGCCTTCTGAAGATTATCCAGGCGGCTGATGGGGCGGTCATTGGATGGACAACCTGGACTCCCCTTCTTGAAAACAGGAACAATCTCAGCCCCCCTCCATGTGGGTGGTAACGCTGCCCCTGCAGCAATTGCATTGGTGATGGTATCAACATAAAGGACCCACATGCTACTATCAGATTTATAAAGGTTGCCTGGGATTTTGTCCAAGCCCGGTGCCTTCCCTTGCTTCAGCGATTTAATCGCTAGAGCAGTCTCATCAAAGGGAACTCTGCAGGGGCAGAAGGCTCGGGTCAATTAGGTACAACAGCAGAAGTACTTGGGGTCAAATCCATAGCTTGCATACATGAGTAAAGGTTGCTAAAATGGGCAACCGACTCACAGGGCAGTATAGATGACTCTGCAGGAATCCAAGAGTTCGCGCCACCAGCACCATCTAAACACCAGAAGATCTCCTGGTTGTTGGCCGACAAGGCCTCGAGGAGGTCAACCCAAAATGTTCACTCCCAGCTTTCGCTTGCTTTATGTTATGTTATTTTTCTTATAAAGCGCTAACAATCATCCTGAGTAGGATATCACGGCGCTGTAGTAGCTATAATGAGTGGTGGGTTGTCATGGATAATATCATTTTAGTCTGGTTTAGGGAAAAGGAAGGTTTTCAGTTGTTTCCTAAATGATAGGTGGCAGTCCATAAGTCTGAGAGCCACGGGCAATTTGTTCCATTTGGTTGCAGCTATGTAGGAGAAAGCTCGCTCTCTCATCCTGGCTCTCTTCACTCTAGTAGTTCTTGCTCTTGCCGTGAATTGAGAGCGGAGATTTCTAGTTGGTGCATAGAACTGAATCCTATTTCTAAGGATAAGTGGGCCTGTGTTGTGCAGTGCTCTGTGTGTTATACACATCATTTTGAAAGTTGCTTTCTGCCTCATTGGCAGCCAATGGAGCTCTCGTAGGCAGCTCTTGGCTGAGTCAAATTTTCTTTTCTTGCATATTGCCTTGGCTGCCGCGTTCTGCACTATTTGTAGTTTGGTGAAGAGATATTCTGCCATGCCTACAAACAGGGAGTTTCCGTAGTCCAGCCTGCTCATCAGTAATTACTGAACCATGATCCTTCTACACTCTATGGGAATCCTGGGGAAGACTCTTCTGAGCATCTTTAACAAGGCAAAACCTTTGCCGCATATTGTAGATACGTGAGATTTCATAGACAGGGTGGTGTCGATCATTCCTCCCAGATTCCTTGCTGTTAGTGTCGGAATTGGGGGGGTGCCCAGGGATACTGGCCACCAGCCGTTGTTCCACAGTTGAGTGTGTCCACCGAACAGCAATATCTCTGATTTGTCTGCGTTCAGTTTTAGGCAATGGCTATACATCCAGTCAGACAGTTCGGTGAGACAATTTAGCAGCCTGTCCTTGGGGTCGTTCTTCTCATCCAGGATTGCAGTTAGTTGGGTGTCGTCTGCGTAAGAACAGATTTCGACACCCCACTTTCTTCCTATCGCTGCCAGGGAAGACACAAAAACGTTAAACAACGTTGGCTCAATGAGGCCCCCTGTGGGACCCCATATTTGATGTTCCGGTGCGGGGATGAAAAGTTACCCATGCGCACTGATTGCGTTCTGTCCAACAGAAATGATTGCAACCACCCCAGTGCTCTGTCCCGGATACCTTTTGCTGCCAGAGTTCTTAATAGCAGATTGTGTGGTACGGTATCAAACGCCGCCGAGAGATCCAAAATTATCAAGGCAACTGTTTTCCCCTGATCTACCTGCATTCTGATATTATCCAGCACGGACAAGAGTGTAGTCTCCGTGCTGTTGTTGGCCCTGAAACCTGTTTGTGAGATATCTAATAAGTTGTTGGTTTCGAGAAAACTGGATAATTGCCTGTTAACCAGTTTTCTAGAACTTTAGATAGATAGGGTAGCTGAGATATGGGTCTGTAATTGGCAGGATTATTGATGTCTAAGCCTGCTTTTTTAGAAGAGGGGTAACTATGGTGTTCTTCCAGTTGATTGGGAATTCAGCAGATTCTAGCGAGTGGTTCAGCACTTGAGTTACTGCTGGGCAAATTATTTGGGCGACTTGCGAAAAAATATGGTGGGGACATGGGTCCAGTGGGGAGCCTGATTTAATTTCTAGCATAACTTTACCCACTTCTTCTTCCGAGAACGGACCAAAGCTGGAGCAACTGATCTGAGGGATGGGTGACTCATGGGCCTCTAAACCTTCCGATTTAATGTTGGAAAATGACGAATAAATAGTGTCTATTTTCTCACAGAAAAAGTCATTCATTTTATCGCAGCCTACTTGTGAGGGAGTCAAATTCGATGAGAGGCGGGTAGGACTGCATAGTTCTTTGACTATTTTGAAAAGTTCTTTAAACGAGTTTTTATATTCTGTTATTCTGCGGGAAAAGTATTCCTTCTTTGCTTTCCTAATGGCTTTAGTGTATAGTGTGAGTTCTTTCTTATATGCCAGTCTGGTGTCTTGAGTTCTTATTAGTCTCCATTTGTGTTCAAGCGATGTACATTTCCTTTTTAATGCCTTTAGTTCTGGCCCATACCAGTTTTCTGACGTAGTACGCCTGGGTTTGATATTAGAGCGTAGCACTGAACAATGTTCAAGTGCATTCATGATATGGCTCTACACACCCTGATCTCCTGACTGTTTCCACTTTTGATTGCTTTTAGTGGGCTGTTTTTAGCCTCTCTACAAGATTCGGTGAACCACCCGGTCACAGTGATCTCTCTCCTTGCGCTACTTGGTCCAAAAAGGAAAAAATCCCTGAGCCTATCAAAAAGTTTAATGTGTTCCGCAATAGTATTTTTACTATTCCATTAATTATCGTATCTAGATTGAGTACTTATCATTTGCATCATCCCACCCAGCAGAACACATGAATAGCGGCTGTGCACATTTAAAGAACTTTACCATGACAGACCACTCCCATTGTTATGCTTCATTTGTACCTGACCAAGCAGTTTCAAAAAGTTCTGTTGCGTCTCTTGTGCAAGCATTTATAGAATACACTCTCAAGCGTATTTTACATGCAAACTTGCATTGGGCACGCCAGTGTCCGATGTTTCGTGGCATGACATATACATGTGCGCATTTCTTAAGCATGGAATAACTTTCATGTTTTTTCGGCATATACCTACATGAATATTGTTGTTTTGGACAAAAAGCGTAACTGCTATTAAGTATTGGTGCAAATAGGTACTAGGTTTGGATCACTATACATTATTGACAAGTTGATGGGGCATATGTATTGCGTTTAAGTGTGATCCCAGATGACTATAAAGTTTCTAATGCATAACCATATTTCATATGCGATATTAATATGTTCATTCTTTTGTTCTGTTTTTTTTTTCATATTTGTTTATGTTATAAGACCTAACTTATGGAAACGTATGCGCTGAGATCTGAGGAACTTCACTGCCGGTCGATGGACCTTGGTGAAGCACCAGGGCGCTGAGGAAAGGCCGAAAGACAGAGTGGTAAACTCATAGACCTGACCGTCCCAGACGAACTGAAGGAAACGGCGGTGAGGGGGAAAAATCGGGATCGCGGGGTACGTGTCCTTGAGATCCAACCAGACCATCCTGTCGCGAGGCTGCAAGACATCCCTGAGGAGGTGGATCCCCTCCATCTTGAAATGATAGTACACCACCCACTTGTTGAACTCTTTTAAATTAATTACCGGCGTGCAGCCCCCATCGGGCTTGTCGACCAGGAATAAATTGCTGAGAAAGCTTTGAGGATGTTCTTGAGTGCAACAAATAGCTCCTTTTCAGAGGAGATCTGAGACCTCTTTGCTCACCAGCTCCGTGTTGTGCTGCGAGAAAGAGATAGTAGGTTTTAGTCATATAGCATAGTAACACACCAGGAAGAAAAGTCGAATTTCTGCCAAAATAACTAAATTCCTTTACTTGTTTTTTGTGTATATACAAATCAATAAAAGGCTGTCAGAGACATAAAACATATACAGCGAATGAGTCAATGGCTGTGTGGTACAGTTTGTGACTATTTGTGATATGTGACAGGGTGCTGTACAGGGGTGACATAAATAACATATATAACACACAAAAGCAATATTTAACATGTGAGTTCAGAACTCATAGCATATGTCCCAACAGAAGATACGATTCTCTGTTCAAGTCAGGTAATTGCGTGGAGTCATTAAGACAACAACATCGACGTTTCGACCCTTAACGTATGTGCTGATTAATGTGCATCAGAGGCGGGTCGTCATCAGGATAAGGGGAGGTTGACAGCCAAACAAATTGAAGTCCTACACAGTGCGCATCCAACTTTGCAGCAGTATTCAGGGAGGTGTCAGCCGACACCTTCAAATTACTTCCATAGATAGTGGCCTGTATATTTCAAAAACTCTTTCTTCACCAGCTGGTGGAAATTAAAGGAGGGGGGCACCGCCAAAGCGATCAATTAATTGAGTAACAATGACGTCTCTCATCATTACTCAATTAATTGATCGCTTTGGTGGAGCCCCCCTCCATTAATTTCCACCGGCTGGCGCCCTGCACAGTTGGCAGTACCCACGCATCGCTTGTGAGAGAGACCGCTGCTGGAAGAAACTGCGCTATGCGGCCCCCCACTCGCAGGCACTCCAAAGAGAGGACACTCACCTTTGTTGGAATTATTGGCCTGTCCCTTGAATCCACCACGGCCTCAGAACTTCTGTCCCCTTGTGGGGTAGAAGGTGTCATAATGGGAGCCATCCTGGTACTGCCCGCGACCGGAGCCTTGACCCCTATCGGGGTTGTGATAGTTGGCGCGGCTGGTCGCACTGCCCCTGCCGTGACCGGCCCCGTGGAAAATCCAAGGGGTAAACACCTTGCGTATATTGGATTGGGCTTTGTCCAGAGACGTGAATGTGGCCACGAACGTACCCAGCTCTCGGACAAAGGGCTCGCCAAAAAGGCCCTTTGGGCCACTGTGCCCGCCTCTGAAGAGGCAAGGTCTCCCAAATTAGGGTCCACCTTAATTAAGAGCGAACAGCGTCTCTCCGTCGAAAGGGCACAGTTAGCGTTCCCTAGGAACACAATAGCCCGCTGAGCCCAGCCAGGCAGCACCTGAGGGTCAACCAAGCACCCAGATGCCTTGGCCTCCCCAGCCATGTCTAAAATTTTGGTCATTGGCCCAACAGCATTGAGGAGCTTGTCCTGGCACGAACGCCAGCACCTGTCAATGCCCTTTTTAGGGTCCTTGACAAATTTGGCCAAGAAGCTCGCCATTTTAGGGTCAATGTCTGGGGTGAGGGTGACCTTGTCGTCTAAGCAGATGCGAGGACACTCCGCCCGCAGGCAGGGGCGTAGCTAGAGCTTGTGGCGCCCGGGGCTATCCCTCAGATTGCCGCCCCTGGAGGGGGGGGGGTTTGCTGGGGAAAAAGGACGGCAAGCACTTGAAAGAGGTCCGAGAGATGCGTAGTATCTCCGCTGATAGTTACCTCAATCATGCAAGTTACATGCACATACATGACATGGTCCAAGGCTTCACAGTTGAATACACCGGTGACTGACAGTACAAAAGAGAACACACAGACCGCATGATCTATCTGGGGACTCAGAAGAACCGCAAGTGACATCCATCGGAGAGCTGCCTAAAAATTAATTGCTGAGAGGAACTGGCAGCTGGCTGGGAAACTCAGGACTTTGTTTTCAAAGTTCTGCGGCTTACTCTCCAATAATATGTCCTGATTGATCACCATAAAGGCCCCCGGTAACTGTTAGGTCTCGTGCTCCTTCAAACAACTAGAATAGAGTCAGCTGCCTGGCAAGTGGTTTGGAATGTGCTTGCTGGTGTGTAGTTCTACAAATTAAAAGCATTTTTTTTTCCACAGGCACATTAAAGCATTGTGTCAGCTGAATTTATACTGACGTATCTGTAACTCCTTGAGCAATGATGCGTCATACTGTAAATATGACGCATCATTGGTGTTGCAAGGAGGGCGCAATGAAAAGTGACGCGCCGCTGTTTTCATGCAGCGATGTGTCACTTTTCATAAATGAGGCCCCGCAGTAGTGAGAGGAAAGTCGCGTAAGGTACGCGCCAGCGTCCCGCGACCTGGGGGATCCGAAAAGAAAACAGAGGAACCACAATAAACGTTCCCCAGACCCTCAAAAAAATAAATGTCTCTTTCTTATGCCTCCCCTGAGGATGCGTAGCATTTTCAAACATTCTCATTGATGCACTCATTTTGTGGTTGTCACTCAACCTTTATTTGGCCGTAACAGTGCCCGAAAAGGCCGGATGTTGCTGCTCAACCGCACATATTGTATTTATATAATCTGGCGACTAGATATATTTATAAAATACCCATTCTCGCATGCATAAACAAGTGAAATCGCATCTGAACTGAAGTTCAACTTTTTGTGACACCTTCGAAACCCCCATCCTCCGAGACAATGACTCCTGCAACAAGCCTTGTGGCATTCTTTTCACATTCTCTCTGTCAGTCTGCCAATGCCATCCGTCATGCCTGGTGGGCGAAGGCCAAGCAGGCGAGCAGCTTTTCCTCCCCGCAGCTGTGTGTCTTTGGAGGTTACATCAATTAGTTCTTCCCAGCCTGGCCTGCCATCTCATTTCACATGAAAGTGCTGTACACAATGTGCTTCACCTGAGAAGGCCTCCAAAGCTATGTAAACAAGGCGGAGGTGAAAAAAATACCTCGGATTGTTTTACAAATGGGCCAATTTATAAGTTGAGATAGTGAGACTAGAGTAATCTAGAATCATCCCCCGCGGGCACTCGTTAAATCGTCTTCTGAATGAGGAAGACTTCCAGTTTGAGGTTTTTCTCAAATGTTCATTTTATTTCATGATTGGCATTTAAAGTCTTTTTTTGATTATTTTTGCAAACAATTTGATAATATCAGGCAATGTCCATTTCAAAATCACCAATGCATTTCGGGCATTAGATTCATGCCCTTCATCAGGGAGACGACACTACAAAAGATATATGATGAGTGACTGTTAATATATGATTAAAAACGGGTAAACAAACAGTTAAAGCAACATGGTTAACTCATTAGCATTAGGCTAAAAATGTGTAATGTACTAGTCAGTTGTTAAATTGGTTGGACTTCGTTGTACCAAAGACAGGTTATTGCAACAGAAAACATTCAAATAAAAAACAGTGTGTCAGTGTCACTTACATGCCTTTCCAAATCAGAGGTTCGAAGTCTAGAAGGAAAGTAAAGGGACTGGTTTACTATTGGTGCGGTCTGCGCGGTCTAAAAGCGTTATTAGAGGGATGGTCAGTGAGAAAAACGTTGGGATAAGACTAACCTGAATAGTTAGATTCCGGGTGTAAATAATCCAGTGCTCACTTCGGTAAATGCGGCACGAAGAAGACGCGCTTCCCTATTCAAACAGAGAGTTATCTGGTCATGTGGGTAGTCACATGACAAAAAGGATAGAAAAAAGACTAAACGTAGTTGGGTGGTTCCACTCGCTAAAGCGAGGGTAGATATCCATCTGCAGCTAGATGCCCACTCCAAAAGGTAAAACAATTTAACACGAACTCGTGTTTACCAGTTGGCAATATAATCTGGAGTATGCTACGCAAAAAAATAATAAAAAAATAAAAAAATGAAATTAAAATCAAAGGACTCGATCCACTGTGTGTTGCATGTGGGGAATGTGAGGTTGAGAGATTAGTCTGTTGCGCCACCGTAGTGGTGGATGGTATCAACGAGTGTTAGACCTTAAGCCTAATGTTAGTTAGGGATGAGTGTGATGAGTGTCCTGTGTGAAATATACCAACGCAATAGGCACAATAGATGATCATAGGAGCAATTAATTACAGGTAACATGCAAGTTCAATTCTCTCATTCAAGCCCATTGGCTTCTGGGTTGACAGTTTCTGGATCCATTGATTTTCTCTGCGGAGTAGATGGCTGGAATTGTCACGACCTTCAATTTTAGGAACAGTTTCCAACACAATGAATTTGATCTGTGAAATGTTATGTTTCTCTTCCGTGCTGCTACACTCAAGTTTTCATGAACCAAACCTAATCAACAATTTACCATTCTCCCAAATGGCGAGAGTGAAGAGAATAACATCGGATGAAACCACTTTGGAGGTACGACTACAAGAAATGACTAGCAAATTTCTAGCAAGAGGGTATCCGCCATCTGTGGTCAATCAAGCCAGACAGAGAATTGACAACATCAACAGAACCACCTTACTCACTTACAAACCAAAAACAGAACAGTCACGGATAGTGGCGGTATCAAAATTTTCAACAGCCAGCAAAAGATACAAACAAATCATTCGCAAACATTGGTCAATTCTGAATCTTGAACCTGATTTTAAACAATCATTTAGCCAACCACCACTTTTTGCTTTCAGCAGAGCTAAGAACCTGGGAGAAATCCTACAAAACCCCAGCACGGACAAGACCACTTACTCAGGTACTAGACCGTGCCTCAACTGCGGTCACTGTAACAACATCATCAGAGGTAGTAGCATAAACCACCCATCCAAAGGCCATCGAATCAAACTCAAGGTTAATGCAACTAAGGTCTAACACTCGTTGATACCATCCACCACTACGGTGGCGCAACAGACTAATCTCTCAACCTCACATTCCCCACATGCAACACACAGTGGATCGAGTCCTTTGATTTTAATTTCATTTTTTTATTTTTTTATTATTTTTTTTGCGTAGCATACTCCAGATTATATTGCCAACTGGTAAACACGAGTTCGTGTTAAATTGTTTTACCTTTTGGAGTGGGCATCTAGCTGCAGATGGATATCTACCCTCGCTTTAGCGAGTGGAACCACCCAACTACGTTTAGTCTTTTTTCTATCCTTTTTGTCATGTGACTACCCACATGACCAGATAACTCTCTGTTTGAATAGGGAAGCGCGTCTTCTTCGTGCCGCATTTACCGAAGTGAGCACTGGATTATTTACACCCGGAATCTAACTATTCAGGTTAGTCTTATCCCAACGTTTTTCTCACTGACCATCCCTCTAATAACGCTTTTAGACCGCGCAGACCGCACCAATAGTAAACCAGTCCCTTTACTTTCCTTCTAGACTTCGAACCTCTGATTTGGAAAGGCATGTAAGTGACACTGACACACTGTTTTTTATTTGAATGTTTTCTGTTGCAATAACCTGTCTTTGGTACAACGAAGTCCAACCAATTTAACAACTGACTAGTACATTACACATTTTTAGCCTAATGCTAATGAGTTAACCATGTTGCTTTAACTGTTTGTTTACCCGTTTTTAATCATATATTAACAGTCACTCATCATATATCTTTTGTAGTGTCGTCTCCCTGATGAAGGGCATGAATCTAATGCCCGAAATGCATTGGTGATTTTGAAATGGACATTGCCTGATATTATCAAATTGTTTGCAAAAATAATCAAAAAAAGACTTTAAATGCCAATCATGAAATAAAATGAACATTTGAGAAAAACCTCAAACTGGAAGTCTTCCTCATTCAGAAGACGATTTAACGAGTGCCCGCGGGGGATGATTCTAGATTACTCTAGTCTCACTATCTCAGCATTGTATTGACGTCGTGGGACCCTCGACGCCACCCTTTTGGTGCACCAGAACCCTCCCCAAATTTGGTTCAAATATCAAATAACTTTTGAGCTGTGCATCCATCCAACACCAACAGATTATTGTCCAATTTATAAGTTAACATTTGTCCAACTGAACCACGAGGATTTGGCAACCTGTTGCAGAAGTTTGTATGTGCTTCTAACATTATGCAAACGCTTATCTCTTTTAGAAAAGTCAGCCGGTACTGACGATATAAATCTAAAGCTGCTGGGGGAGCCACTTTTAGAAAGCACTTTTTGAGGACCATTAAACACATATCAGTTTTTTTCCATGTTTTACAGGTAATCGTTTACTGTTTAGTTGGTCAGATCAACAGCCCAAAGCAATCACTATTAAAATGTGTACCGACTTCTTAAAATGCACACTGCCAAAATTAACACATCCAACATCAGTCTAAAACACTGTTGTATCTACTCCTCACAGAGGCCTCAATAATATTTATTTAACAGTCTCACAATTTCAGAATTGAAATATTAATTATTTATAACAAATCATTGTTTCTACTCATTTATCTTAAACAGCTAACAATCATTGACAAAGCCAATAGTACTGCCAGGGTTTTGGTTTATGCCATTATTGTGTTCTTTAGCTGGATGAATTAACACCTCAGAGAGAAACCATAATACCGGTCAGGTGGCATACTCTGGGGATCACAGACATTTATTTTCATGTTCCCTTTTAGAGAGCCTCTAATTTTTTCATCCCACTTAAAGACCTGTGAGCACATATTTCTATATGACCGGTTGCAGCCAGCAGCTGGGGGTGCTTCCTGAAGCCTTGTTAGAGCATTTTCTTCCAAAGTAGATGCAGCATGCAGTGCCAAGCACTGGGCACGCACCCACTTCAAAGGGCCTGCATTTGTCACACTGTACAATTGGCACATTACAGTAACTGTTGAACATATAAATGTTGTAAGATATGGGGCAGTTTTTACTGGGTTTAATTTTTCCAGACTATACAGTCCCATCACTTTATAAATCTTGCTTTCTCACTAAATTAATTTGCTTTAAAATGCACTATTTGCCAATCTTTTTCATTTTTTTTCTAGGTAGGCGAATCCCACGGAGCCCACGTTTGTCCTTTAAGCTTGCTTCTTTTACTCGCTACATAAAAGGCGTACCCACCTTTCATGCCCCACCAATATCAAATGTCACCACCCACCACTAAATAAATATATATGTGTGTGTGTAGATGTATATTCACTGAAAAAATCATAGGTTTCAGGCACATTATAGTTAGAAATTACCATTTAAATAATCTTAGAATTTCACTGAAAAAACCATAGGTTTCAGGGATGTTATAGTGAGTTGAACATTTCACTTATACAAAACCAGAGAAATTTGGCCGTTATAGTTAGTAGAGCGAACTATAACTTGCGTCCCCACAATGCACTGCTGATGACGTCACATATTACTTAACTCATGACATGGTCAGTGACCTCACTGATAACATCATTGATGACATCTCAAATGACATCACTGATGACATCATCCATGGGATAATCTGATGCACCTTCTCACACCCTAATATAACCTTTGATATGCCCACTCTAAAATACAGACTACCATTTTCGAAACCATAGACACACCAATACCAGTTACTACATACACACTCACTGATTCTTAGGTCTACACACACACATCCACTCATTCACCCATACAGTACCTCATACATGCAGTCACTCATCAATACAGCACTATCATATGCACTCATACACCTATACATTCACTCACACACTGCCACTCAATTTATAGTTACCTCTACTAAATATAACGACCAAATTTCTCTTGTTTTGTATGAGTGAAATGTCCAACTAACTATAACGTCCCTGAAACCTATTGTTTTTTCAGTGAATTTCTAAGGTGTTTTAAATGCTAATTTCTAACTATAACATTACTGAAACCTATTTTTTTGGTGAATTTTAAAGGTTTTTTAAATGCTAATTTCTAACTATAACATAGCAGTCACGTTTGCAGAGTGGTGGAGAAAGGTGAGCATGGCCTTCAAACACCTTTTAGCAATCCCACTGTGTGGGATTTACCGGAGGTAACAGGAGGGATAGTTAGCCCTCAACGTCAACCTTGGGGGCTAACTACCCCTTTTATTACCTCCAGGTAGACCCACACAGCAGGATTGCTAACTTGTTACATCAGGCCCGCCCCCTCTCTAAACCACTGTGCAATCGCGCCCCCTGGTGCATTGTAAGTTGGGGGATTAAGTCCCCTTGAATCCTGAGGGTCCCTGGGGGCCAAGTAGCCCACCAGGTACCTCCAGTAAACACCACAGAGCTGTGTTGAAAAGAGGTATAAAAAGGGGCGTGGCCTCAAACCACCTCTCTGCAACGCAGCTCTGTGGCACTTACTGGAGGTACCTGGTGGGCTTGTTGGCCCCCAAAGACCCTCTGGATTGAAGGGGACTTAATCCCCCAATTTACAACGTGCTAGGGGGCACATTTGCACACCTGTTATGTCAGGCCCGACCCCTCCCTGCACCACTGTGCAAATGCCCCCTGGCACATTGTTGGTTGGAGGATTAAGTCCCCTTGAATACTGAGGGTCCCTGGGGGCCAACTAGCCCACGAGGTACCTCCAGTAAGCGCCACAGAGTTGTGTTGCAGAAAGGTGTAAAAATGGGCGTGGCCACAGACCACCTCTCTGCAACACAGCTCTGTGGCGCTTACTGAAGGTACCTGAAGGGCTAGTTGGCCCCCAGGGACCCTCCGTATTCAAGGGGACTACATCTCCCAACTGAAAATGCGCCAGGGGGCGCGTTTACAGAGTGCTGCAGGGAGGGGGTGGGACCTCGGCCGAGTTGCTGGGTTCTTTTTTGAATTTGTTTTTCTTTTCTGGGAGGGGGCTGCCTGGCCCCCTTCCCTGGGCTACTTTAGGCCACATTTATGAAACCATATACACACCAATACCAGTTACTACATACACACTCACTGATTCTCAGATCTACACACACACATCCACTCATTCACCCATACAGTAACTCATACATGCAGTCACTCATCAATACAGCATTATCATATGCACTCATACACCTATACATTCACCCACACACCGCCACTCAAGTTATAGTTAGCTCTACTAACTATAACGGCCACATTTCTCTTGTTTTGTATGAATGAAATGTCCAACTTACTATAACGTCCCTGAAACCTATGGTTTTTTCAGTGAATTTCTAAGGTTTTTTTAAATACTAATTTCTAACTATAACGTCCCTAAAACCTATGTTTTTTTTATGAATTTCGAAGGTTTTTGAAATGCTAATTTCTAACTATAACATCGCAGTCACGTTTGCAGAGTGGTGGAGAAAGGTGAGCGTGGCCTTCAAACACCTTTTAGCAATCCCACTGTGTGCCCCCTGGCGCGTTGTAAGATGGGGGTTTAAGTCCCCTTGAACACTGAGGGTCCCTGGGGGCCAACTAGCCCACCAGGTAACTCCAGTAAGAGCCTCAGAGCTGCGTTGCAGAGAGGTGTAAAAAGGGGCGTAGCCACAGACCACCTCTCTGCAACGCAGCTCTTTGGCGCTTACTGAAGGTACCTGAAAGGCTAGTTGGCCCCCAGGGACCCTCAGTATTCAAGGGGACGGAATCTCCCAACTTAAAACGCGCCAGGGGGCGCATTTACAGAGTGCTGCAGGGAGGGGGCGGGACCTACGGCGAGTTGCCGGATTGTTTTTTGATTTTTTTTTTTCTGGAAGGTGGGCTGCCTGGCCCCCCTTCCCTGGGCTACTTTAGGGCCCATTTTCAAAACCATAGACACACCAATACCAGTTACTACATACAGACTCACTGATTCTTAGGTCTACACACACATCCGCTCATTCACCCATACAGTAACTCATACATGCAGTCACTCATCAATACAGCACTATCATATGCACTCATACACCTATAAATTCACTCACACACTGCCACTCAAGTTATAGTTGGCTCTACTAACTATAACGGCCAAATTTCTCTTGTTTTGTATGAATGAAATGTCCAACTAACTATAACGTCCCTGAAACCTATGTTATTTTCAGTGAATTTCTAAGGTTTTTTAAATGCTAATTTCTAACTATTTATTTATTTATTATTTATTTAGTGTATTTTGATATCGCGCACAGATACCCCAACGGGATGTCCCGGCACTCCTGTGTGATTACGTGCTGGCTGAGATGTTTATTAGAGAAAAAGATGATCAGATAAACAAGTACGTTTTTAGGGCTCTCCGGAAGGGTTGTTCATCCTGAATCAACCGGATGGCATTTGGTAGCTTATTCCAGAGGGCCGAAGTCAACACTGGGAAAGTTTTCCCGCCTGAGCGAGTTTTCCTAAATCTGGGAACAGTAAGGAGATTTTTTGAGGAAGAGCGTAGAGTCCTAATGTTGTTATAAGGAATCAAGCAGGTGGAGAGATAAGCAGAGCCCTTATCTCTCAATGCCCGATGAGCCAATACCAGAGCCTTGAATTCTGCCCTTTTATGTATCGGCAGCCAGTGAAGTTCACGACGGTGGGGAGAAATGTGCTCACGTACAGGGATACCACCAACCAGTCGGACCGCAGCATTCTGGACTGTCTGGAGGCGATGACAGAGACCCACAGACAGGCCAGTATACAGGCCGTTGGCGTAGTCCAGGTGCGAAGTGATTAACGCCTGGACTACGGTCTTCCTAGTGTTGCTGGGCAGAAAGTGGACGAACTTTTTTACCATTCTGATCTTGGCGAGGCATGCTGCGGAGACTGTATGCACTTGGTGGTGGAGTGTGAGGTTGGAGTCCCATCTAACCCCTAAATTTTTCACAGAGTCTTTGGGCATAGGGGGGCACTCAGATCGAGAGGCCACCAGATGTTAGGGTCAAGTGGAGTCGGCTGGTGGAAAAAGAGTACCTCCGTTTTTCCTGCATTTAGCCTTAGAAAATTGTTGTCCATCCACTGGGCAATTGTGCGGAGGCAGTTTTTTAGGGGATCAAAGGTAGTGGGGATGATACTGTTAAATGTAAACAGAAGTTGGATATCATCAGCGTAAGAGGTGACCTTTATACTAGTTTGGGCGATGATATCAAAAAGGGGTGAGAAATAAACATTAAATAAAAGGGGGCTCAGCGAGGAGCCCTGAGGGACTCCCCACCGAAGCGGACGGCTTTCTGAGGTGAATGGGGGAGTGAACACTGCCTGGGTCCGGTTGGACAAAAAAGATGAAATCCATTTTAAGGCCGTGCCCTGGATACCCTTAGATTGGAGGCGTTCAAGGAGGAGGGGGTGGGAGACGGTGTCTATATCGTCCCTGAAACCTTTGTTTTTTTTGTGAATTTCGAAGGTTTTTTAAATGCTAATTTCTAACTATAACATAGCAGTCACGTTTGCAGAGTGATGGAGAAAGGTGAGCGTGGCCTTCAAACACCTTTTAGCAATTCCACTGTGTGCTAGTTAGCTCCCAGGGACCCTCAGTATTCAAGGGGACAGAATCCCCCAACTTAAAACTTGCCAGGGGACGCGTTTGCAGAGTGCTGCAGGAAGGGGCGGGACCTCCGGCGAGTTGCCGGTTTCTTTTTCTTTTTTTTAAATGTTTTTCTTTTCTGGGAGGGGGGCTGCATGGACCCTCTTCCCTGGGCTACTTTGGGCCCCGAGGACCCCATCCCCCAGGCCTGAGCATTTTCTTATAAAAAAAAAACAAAAAAAACAGATGGGGGCTGTTAGACCTGGCATCATTGGCATGAGACTCTCCTCCATTTTTTCTGTTTGCCTCCTCTGTTTATGATGTTTTTGCTGGAATATTGCTTTGGGCACTGTGCCACTGCTGATCAGTGCCACAGTGCAAGTGCTCCCTATGTGAAATTGATATTGATTGGATTCCATGTTTGGCTTATTTGGTTTACTGTCAGTCCCTAGTAGAGTGCACCAGGAGTGCCAGGGCTTGAAAAAACAAATGCTGCTAGTGGGCTTGCAGCACGTGTTGTGCCACCCACAGAAGCAGCCTAGTAAAAGTATGTCTAAAGGTCTGCCATTGCTAGACCTACGTGCAGTCTGGTACTGTCACACGGGCTGCGCAAGTACACCTACTTGCCAGTCCCTAAACCTTCCCTTAAATTCATGTTAGTCACCCCTATGGTAGGCCCAAGGGCAGGGTGCATTGTAAGCATAAGGTAGGACAAGCCTGTTGAGGTTGGCATGTCCTAATAGTGAATTACAGCCATATTCGTTTTTCACTATTGTAAGGTTACCCGCTCTCCATAAGTTAGAATGGACTGCCAGAATTATTAATGGTATAATCCTAGCGGGCTCCGGGAGCATGGTGCAATGTCGAGTTTGGTATTCCTGAACTCAGAGTTTAATAACGCATCCGTTTGGGTGGATGGTTTTTGGACTCTGTGTTTGAAAATAGCACTTTTAGAAAGTGGCTATTTTCTTGTCTGACTGTCTACCGGTCTCTGCTGGTTTGGTGTGCGCGTGACAGGAGCTGGGTGGCTCCAGAGGTCTGAATGAGTCAGTGTGGGGTGAGTGGGGCATTTGCATTGAGAGTAGGGGAAGAGTAGCTCCTGATAGCCAGCCCTGCCTGACACAATGCTGGCTCCACCTCCTGCCAGGCGACTGATAGCGCTCTGCCTGCCAGGGACGATCCGGGCCCCACCTCCTACCGGGCGACTGATGGCCCTGCCCCTGCCAGTGACAATGCTGGCTCCACTTCCTGCTGGGCGGCTGAAGACCCTGCCCTGTACACTGAATAAGCCAGGTGCCTCGGCCTGGCTACACCCACAACAAACCCAGGATGTGGGAAATCTCCCTACACAGACAAAGGGATCAAAGCAGAAAAGGGGTATAAGAGAAGGACCCCTGAACCAAAGATTTAGATCACTTCTGACAAGGAAACCTGAACCAAGGACAAGAAGCCTGCTGATCCAAGGACTTGCCTACCCCTTCTGCCAGTGTGCTGTTTGTTGGGGGAATCCTGCAGTTACTTCTTTATTTTTGCCAAGGAACCAGGGAGAGGAACTAAATGTGTACTCTCAAGCTTTGCCAAGGAAATCTCCAAGGGTTGGAAGAGTGCCAGCCTCCTGTTGAAGTCACAGGGTTAAAGGACTTCATCATTTGCTAAAAGTGCTTGTTGCTGGAACCTGAAAGTCCAGCACCTCTGAAGAATCCAGCAATCTCGACGCCGACGGACGCCGCCGAATCCAGCTTGACATCGTGAGTGCAGCTCCCGTGTCCCGCATCTTCGACGCCGGCCGCCGGGCCCGATCGACGCTAGTAGCGACGCCGCTGCCGACGCCTCGACACCGAGCCCTCTCGACGCCGTGAGCAATGCTCTCTCTTGCAACATCACCATCGACATCGACGACGCCGCCGTATCCTGCTTCGCCTCGTGAGCGCTGCTCCTGACTGACATCTGTCGACGCCGCTGCAGATCGCCCCGACTCCGAGGCCCGATCGACGCCGAAGACGCGACACTGGACATCTCGACGCCGCTGATCATCGTGTGCTTCACTTTTCCAAGGTACTGTGTTGTGGGGGTCTGTTGCGACTCCGGGCCCGACGTGGCGCTCCTTGCGGTGGACGCCGAACCTTTGGATTAACTTTGCCTCAACGTCGTGTGATTCCTGTGGGGGTTACATTGTTGCCAAGAACTGTGATTTAAAGAAGAAGAGTTGCTTTTGTTACTGAAGACTTTGTGGTAAGAAGAAACTACACTTGAACTATTATTTTTCCTTCCAAGAGTATTTATTAAGATTGTGGTATATTTTTGTCGTTATTTGGTCTTGTGCTAAGCCTTATATAAATATCCTTATTTTTATAATACTACTGTGTCGTGTCCATTTGTAGTGTATTCACTTTATTACTGTATGTGGTCATAAATGCTTAACGCACTGCCTCCGAGATAAGCCTGTCTGCTTTGCCAAGCTACCAAGAGGGTGAGCAGGGGTTATCTAAGTGTGTGATCCTCTTGCCCTGACTAGAAAAGGTGTGTCCCTATTTGTCAGAAGTGTATATCGCTGCCAACTAGAGACAGCCGCTTCTAACAGGGGCCCCGTGGCCCCCCTTCCCTGGCCCACAATCGGCCCCAGGGACCCATTCCCCGGGGCATGGCCTGTTTTTTAAAATTATATTTCCAGGGAGGGGGGCTGCGTGGCCCCCCTCCCCATGGGCCATTGCTGGCCCCGGGGAGACCATCCCCTGGGGCCCGTCCTTTTTTCAAATAACATGGGGGGGCCATGGCCCCCCTTCTGGGCCACTCCTGGCCCTTGGGACCCCATCCCCCGGGGCCAGCCCTTTGTGTTGGGGATCAGTGGGGGAGCCCCAATGCCCCCACAATCCCGCCGGCTCCCAGCCTCCTGTGGGAGCCGGCATTGCTTTTGAGCAAGGGGAGCTGCAGACATGCAGCTCCCCTTGCTCAAAAGCAATCTGCTTTGGTTTTTCAAAGCAGAGTTTGCTATGACAGGGCGGGTCATAGCAAACAGCAATGTCCCAGGGGGTGGGCACCCTAGGTCATTGCAGGAGCGGGCCCTGGGGGGTGTAGGTCCCCAGGGCCAAATGGCTCCTGGAGAGGGCTGCGTGGCCCCCCTCCCTTCATTTTGAAAGCCCAGGAGAGGTGGTGGTCCCCGCGTGCCCACCACATTCAATTTAAAAAGACCTGGGGTGGTGGCAGTCCCTGGGGCAGTGTTGGGGGGTGGGACCCCCTACGCATTCATTTGTTTAAAGCCCTGGGGAGGTGGCGGTCCCCGGGGCTGTGGGGGGCCACCTGTCCCTTGCACATAATGAGCACAGCCCCGGTAGGTGGTGGTCCCCAGGACTGTGGGGGGGCTGTGTGCCCCACTGCACATAATTAGCAGAGTACCGGGGAGGTGGTGGGCCCTGGGGCTGCGGGGGCCCCCACGGGCCCCGCTATTTTTTCGGGCATTGCTCCGGGGACCTGGCCCACCTGGGTGCCTCATTAAAATGAAGCACGGAAGCCCGCGCTTCATTTTTTAAAACTTTTCGGCAAAAATCGCGACCCTAACGCGAATTCTGCAGTTTAAAAAGAAGGCTTTTTTGGGCCCTGGGAGTCCTTGTGGGACCCCCTGAGCAGGCCTAGGGGGTCAGGGTGTTTCTACCCTGCCCCCTTTTCTTCATTTTTAAACTCTTTTTCACTGGTTTCTTGTGACTTGGTTCTACTGAGTCACAAGATGGCTGCCAACAATTCCTGGTTTGGAGTGTTGGCAGCCAATCAGAGTGAAACTCGTGCCCGGGAGGGTTCGCGAACCCTCCTCTGTGCTCAGATATCAATATTTAACTTTTTGCTAATATCTCAGGAACCACTGAACAGATTTACAACATTTTTTTTTAAAAAAAGGTCTCTTTCTGAACCAAGGGCTACCTCTTTGCCAAATGTGGTGTAATTCCGTTCAGCAGGTCGGGTTGTAGCCTGTTTCAATTTTTCCTATTGAAATGAACATGGGGAAAATGAGTTTTGGGACCTCCCTTTTTTTCTCGGCCCTCGCTTTACGAAACACCCCGAAACTTTAAAGACAGGAGCTGACCCGAGCGCCCCACTAGTTTTGAAAATTTTGCGAAGATTCGGCAAATGGCGCCAAAGATATTGGCAAAAGAAAAGACACTTAAGAAGAAACAGGTTTCTCAGGCACTCTCCAAACTTTTACATCTTCCGAGCGTTAGTCATTATGTTTCACAAGTTATGAGAGCACTGGAACACATTGTTATTTAGATAATAGTGCCAAAATTATTTCATAGGAGTAATGTTCATTTTCAAAACGCAAAATGCAAAAGTACGGATCCAAAACTCGATGTTGTTCTTCAAATTCTTTATTTTATACACATTAAAAGTTATTCCAGCTCACACCGCCAACACGTGTTTCGTCTCAACATGAGACTTTTTCAAGGCTAAAGATGTTCTGGGGGGAAGTTATTAAACCCAAGTCCGGTCTCAAAGTGTGGGATCGAGTAAGATCTAGACATACGCAATAGATATAAGTCCACGTTAGAATAGTCAAATTAGAAGCGATCCTTAGTATCCTGGTCACTTAAGCCGAAATGTTCATAGAGCATAAATTGAAGTCCAATATCGTATCAGACGTTGGAGTATTGTTCGTAGTAAATAAAGGCGTTATGCCGCGTGAAGGTTGAATTCATTAATATAAAGAATTGAAGGGGACCATGATACGTCAGTAGTAAATGAAGGCGTGTTGCCGCGTGGAGGTTGAATTCACTAATATAAAGAATTGAAGGGGACCATGATATGTCACTCCTATTTCGCGTCGTCAATACGAGAACCTCCACTGCTACGGCTGGTAGCAGTGGAGGTTCTCGTATTGACGATATTGACGATATATATATATATACATATATATATATATATATATATATATACATATATATATATATATATATATATATATATACATATATATATACATATATATATATATATACATATATACATACATACATACATACATATATATATATATATATATATACATACATATATATATATATACATACATATATATATACATACATATATATATATATATATATATATATATATATATATATATATATATATATATATATATATATATATATATATATATATATATATATATATATATATATATATATATATATATATATATATATCCAAGAGAGTTTGCCTGGTATGAGGGAGCCACAAGCAGGGAAATACAATCTTGCTGCTTTATTTTGTGAGGCAAACAGCGAAAGAACACCTTCCTTCCTCGCATTATTAATGTCCAGCCCTGACGCGTTTCGTGCTTGGCAGCACTTTTTCAAAGGGATGAGGACTTGCTGTGAACGAAACAGGACCTTCTTCCTAGCACTCTTTTGTAATCAGGAACCCCCGCCTCAGTGGGCGTGGCCATGACTATGGCCCGATGGTCCTCGTAGTCCTGGTGTCTTACTCCAGTGAATTTACCCATTTCGTTTTCAATGCAATAAATGAAAAAACCACAGTGGGTTGCGGACTCAGTGCCACTGTTAAAACACCTTGATTAATTGCTTCACAGGCTCTCCCCTGCTCCTCTCGCTGACTCGACATGTGGCGCTTAGAGTAGTAGAGAGTATTAGCAGTGATTAATTGTTAGTAGAGAGTGACTAGTTGATTAATAGAGAGTATACTTGTATAGAGTAGTGTAGGAGTGAGTTGTAGGCAATAGTAGTTAGTGAGTAGTGTAGATTAGTGGAGAGTAGTATAGAGTGAGTAGTAGATAGTGTGTAGAGAGCGTGTAGGAGTTAGTGAGTAGTAGAGACAGAGTAGTAGTGAGTATTGAAAAGTAGTAGATAGAAATAGATGTAGTGTAGTGAGTTATAGATAGTATATGGAGTAGTATATCTATTTAGTATAGTGAGTAGCGAATGACTTAAAATAGAGTATATATTAGAGAGCAGTAGTTAGTTAGTACTTTTTAGTATTAGAGTGTAGTAGAGAGTAGTAGAGAGTGAGTATAAAATTGTGGATAGTGTAATTGAGTGAGTTGTGAGGAGTGTGACTTGTATGTAGTAGAGAGTAGTTAGAGGGTGTATTCGAGTGTTATTAGTTGAGTTAGTAGTAGAGTGTGAATTTATAATATTATAGAGTACAAGAGATTGAGTAATGTGTGAGTAGCTTACAATAATAGTTGAGTGAGTAGTTAGTAAAGTAGTAGAGTATTATAGAGTTTTATTACAGTGTATTACAATGAGTATTAATGAGTAAGTAGTAATTTGAAGACATAGTTATTAGAATAGTTTTAGCAGGGCATTATAAATTGAGTATTAGAGAGTTAGTAGTAGAACGAGAAATAGTGAGTAGTAGATAGTTTTATATAGTGTGTAGTAGACTAGTAGTAAATACTATAGAGTAATAGGGATTATTATTGTAGAAAGTTATTAGTATAATTATTTATAGTAGTAGAGTGTGTGTAGTAGAGAATTATTATTAGTGAGTAGAGTAGTAGAGAGTATTAGGATTAGAGTATTATATAGTATTTTAGTGAGTAGTATAGAGTATTTGAGGTGTGGCGAGTTAGTAGTATATTGTAGCTATAGTTATTAGTATAGTATGAGTAGGGTATTATAAAATGAGTAGTAGAGAGTTAGTAGTAGAGAGTGAGTTGTAGAGTGATTAATAGTGACTAGTAGATCATTTTATTTTAGAGGAGTATAGAGTGTGTAGTAGAGTGGTAGTGAGTACTATAGAGTAATAGGCATTAATAGTGAGTATTATTGAGTAATACATTTTTTGAGTAATTGTGTAAGTAGTAGTGAGTTGAGTTAGCAGTAGAGAGTGAGTAGACAGTGAGTAGTGGACTTTACAATGCAGCGGTCTCGCCTTTGCAAAAGTTAGAGCTATGGGCATTGTAAATGACAAACTTTTTATTTATGGGTTGGTTTTGAAAACAGATAAATAAATGGCATTGTCATTTACAATGCCAATAGCTTAATATCTCGCAAATGCGAGACCTATTGCATTTGCACACGCACACACACGCTCAGAGCCACACACACACACACACACACACACACACACACACACACACACACACACACACACACACACACACAGAGCCACACACACACACACACACACACAGGCAAACACACACACACACAGCCACACACACACTCACAGAGCCACACATACACACACACAGAGCCACACACACACAGAGACGCACAAACAGAGCCACACACCCACACACACACAGAGCCACTCACACACACAGAGCCACACACACACAGAGCCACACACAGAGCCACACACACACACACAGAGCCACACACACACACAGAGCCACACACACACAGAGCCACACACAAACAGAGCCACACACTTACAGAGCCCCACACACACACACAGCCACACACACAGAGCCACACACACACAGAGCCAGTCACACACACACACTGAGCCACACACACAGAGCCATACACACAGAGCCACACACACAGAGCAACACACACAGAGCCACACACACAGACGCACACACAGAGCCACACACACAGAGCCACACACACAGAGCCACACACACAGAGCCACACACACACAGAGGCACACAGAGCCACACACACACACACAGAGCCACACACACAGAGCCACACACACAGAGCCACAAGCACAAAGCCACACACACACAGAGGCGCACAATCTAGGTATCCCTGTGGAATGTCCTTAGTCACATGATAGCATGCTGCCCTTTAAGTTACTCAGTCCCATGAATGTTTGCTGCCCGTGTCATGAATGCGAACACTTACGATATAAACAGTCCCACATTCATTAGAAACGTCAATGTGTCTTTCTCGGTTTTGGGAGTCTGGAGCAGGCGGGGCTGTTGGTACCATGTAAAACTGTTCAACCGTATCCCAAGTTTGTCATTCTTTATAGTCTGCCGCATTCCTCGTAGTGTCCGCCTTCGAACTTCCTTCTCCCAGCCCCACAAGGACTATGTGCTGCAGCTGGATGGAGGCTAGCCCAAAATCAAAACAAGGGTCGGTCTAACATTTGCAACTCGTTGCCCATCATTTCTGCATCAAACAAATATGTCTATTTTCTTAAGCGGTACCTGGTGCCCCAGGTTTCTGTTAAACGTAGCTTGACTTATCGCCCGAGGCTACTTGGGAGGGGCTAGTACTTGCAGTAAACAACTTGCCCATCTTTCTTACGGAGGCTGGTTTAGAAGGCTCTCTTGTTGGCGTGTGCAGGAAGGCGAGCAATCAAGTTGCATTGAAATACAAAAAAATCTTTTCAGTGTTTATTTATTTCAGTCCTTCTTAAGTATCCTGTTCGAATGTATTATTTGATTTTTGGTGATTCCATACGTTCGTGTTTATATTTAAGCATATTTTACTAGTGTCTATTACACTCGATTTAAAACACGGTAAATGATTTGCGAAAATAACTTGGCAAGTTATAACAAAAAGAATGTTCGCCAGGAAAAAATATTTCTCAGTAGGGTTACCTTGTAAAAAAGACAGAGAGACCGGTCAACAAAAGCGACAGCGGATACAGCGTGGCCCCGAGGGTACCGAAGTCAAAGTGTCTTAAAGGCGCGGCGCTTGTTAAATTGGAGTTAATTGAAATTCGATTATGTTAGGATTTATCAAATGACAAACCAACAGAGGGTTATATGAATGAACATACTTATTCAGACAGATATGACATGTCAATAATTCTTCCATTAGTTAATAGAACAGCCCCGGAATCGAGCTTTATTTGCACATTTCAAAAACATATAATACGTATATTATCACGGTTCAGTTTCTGGTAAAAACCGTTTATTTATGACCTCTTTTAAGTTCTTATTCATTTGCTATGCCACCTCAGCAGTTTTTGGCTGAGTCTCGGGCAGAATGTGGTAAACAAGTGCTGCAGAAACGCCAATCACGCACAGACTGGAACTGGAGCAGGTGAGGACCAGCGTAAACCGGTGAGAGCAGATCCAGACAGCAAGCAGCACCGTCTCATATGCAAAGAACCTGGCCTAGCCTACTTGCCACTAAGCACCTCCCTGCCCCTACTTCCGGAGATGCGGTACAGTAGAAGCCTACCCAATGCAGTTTCCTGAGGGCGGGATAGATATTGAATGGAATCCATTCTTGGATCAGGCATAAACAACGTCACTAACTAGCCGATTCAGTTCAAAGAATTATCGTGTTTTAGTCCAGAGGTGTGACTAAAAATGTGAAAACGCGTCGTTTGCAATTAAACAAAAGCAAATTTTGTTAGGAATTCTTAATGCATAATAAATTATGAATATTACTGATTAATACGCTTAAGGATGAGACACGTTAAAACATACCACCATGATTGCAATGATTTAGTGCGTATTGGAAAACGAGGCTAGTTTGACTCCAGTGCTCACAACCTGTCGGCGAATTCACGCTTATTGAGAACCTATTCATCCTCGGGATCATTCCAGGAGCCGCCTAAACAGACAAAACGTGGGCAATGGTTATTCTATTAATAGCGGCTATGCGCTCATTCTTGAGAAGAGTCGGATGAAAGTTTCTCTAAGCCCCGTCCTTTCCCCGGGTCATTAAGGTACTGCTGGTCTCTAATCAATCCTAATGCGATGGCACTTGGAGTCCCTGGTGAAGCCTTCTCGGGTTTCCTGTAATGGCTCTACCACATTTTCGTGGACACTCTCCTTTAACCTGAGATGCGAGGGGGGCAGACCCTTCCCCGCTCCTGATTACTTCAAGATGTGGGGGCTGCGGCGGACAGAAGGAGGGAGACACGCTGCGAGCCAGATCATTGACATGTGACCAAAGAAATTGAGAGAGTGAAGGGTTAAAACAAAGGGAAGAAGAAAGAACAAGCACCCTCGTTGCCGGGGTAACCCTCAGAGCTGGCGCCAATCCCAGCTCCACTTGGTGCTGACGTCGACGGACTCTGGGCCCGGTGAAGGCAAACAAGTGCTCTCGCGGCTCCCAGGCCGGCGGCTGTGATCGGGGGCACACAGCGCACGTTCAAAGTGATATGCGTGACTAAAAATCTGCATTTCAAAGCCACTCTATAACACGCTGCATAGGCGGGCACACGCACGGCCCCGGGAGTCTCCCTCGCATTGCGCTGACTCACTACTGCTGCAGCGGGAGGAGGGACAGTGACGTCCACATGAAGGCAGCGTGATCCCTAAACAATGCCCAATCAAAGAGCCCTTGGGACAGCGAGTCTACAGCGTGTCTTGCTCTCGCTGCCTGCACGCCTTTTGTCTGTAAGCCCCGTCCTTTTCAGACTGGGGGGCGTGTTTTCCACTGACAACGTCACAGGTAGAACAAAACTAAAAAACACGCCCCCCAATCCGAAAAGGACGGGGCTTACAACCAAAGAATGACGTAACTGAGACCTCTTCGCCAATGGCTGGATGCCGTTTAGGAGTCCAGCCAATGGAGAAGAGGGGCGGGGTTAACCCTTGCTACTCAGAGTCATTAAATCTCGCCAGCGAGACATGCGCATGTGATAGAGCGCGCGAGGCCACCCGACCAATAGTTTTCGCCGTTTCCGGCTTCAGGGCCCATATACTTTCAAATCACCATATACATCGATCAGGTGACTTCACGAGCTCTACCAATTTGTGTGTGTGTGTTCCCTGCTAATATTTCTCAGTGCACCCGACTTACCATCCACCGATGCAGGTACCTAATGACCACAATGAATCAGGGAGCTAGCTGTAAAAAGAAAGGCAGCAAAATACAAACCCAACCAATAACATTCAAATACTGTTTAAATGACCACGGACAACTGGAAGTTTTAAAATGTTTATCTAAAGTTCATTATTTTCTTGCATGAGGTACAGTAAAATAAGGCAATCAATAACCAAGATAACGTAAATTATATAGCTATAAAGAAATAATGACAGAGTAATCATCGAAGTACTGATAAATGTAAGAGAAAAAATACTATGCAATTCAGTAATATCTAAACATGGGCAGACTAAATGTGGGTAACTACAGGAGGGCCTATAATGAGTAACACGCTTCACTTAAAGTAAAAGGGCCTTTGAACAGTCTAGGCAATGAAGTTCTAGACCATATCAGAAAATTACAAACTGCAATGCAAAATATAATTTCTAACAAGTGAGAAGACATAGGAACAAACTTATGGAAAAATGCAATTGACTTTCAATAGTTGCGGAAAGGCATGGAAAATATAACATGTGCAATGATGAACTTTATTAAAGCAAAAGTTAGAAATTCAGAAGGTGCAAGATTTTAAGAGTTTCAGAGCAATATTTACCTAGAATGGTGTGGAAACCAAACCCTGGCCACGGGTCAGTTAAGGACAGGAAACCCTCAAGGAAGGATAACCCTCAAAGGACAGCAGGTGCAGAATGGACACCCAGGACAGGACAAGATACCCTCGGAATAGAAATCAGGACAGGACCCTCAGGACAGGACAGCAAACCCTCAGGACAGGACCTCTTCAGGACAGGACCTCTTCAGGACAGGACCGGAACCCACAGTTCGGAAGCAACGCCTGCGCTCCACCCGCTCTGCAGCTATCGATCAAGACCCCGATTGGGTCAGCGAACTCCCAGCTAAGTGCTTCGCCAGCACTTTAAGGTTCAGTAGAACCTTAGTCTATGGTCAAATTCGGACAGAGTGCTTCGCAGCGCTCTGTATCTTCAGTCACCTATTGAGTGCGTTGGGTCAGTGACAGGTCAGCTAAACCAGACAAGTCGGACGGTTCACTAGGTGAACCCAGGGTAGATATACAGTTTGGGGACAGTGTACCACCCCCCAATGTTGCAAAGTGTCAGAATCCCTCAATTTCGATTGGTCCTAAGGTAGGATTTGGGTAACACACCAATCACAACATAGCGTTTCAAGCCTACATTTGCATAGTAGGGTACCGCCTAACTAGATTGGGGTTCTCATGAGAACTGGTGCAGAAATACAATGGCAATTTTAACAATGTTGCACTGTGAGAACATATGATTGGTTCAGCCGAGTTTTCAGGTCGTTTCTCAGGAGCATCTTGCTCATCACTGCCAACTGGCTGTGTTCCATCAGTCAAGGTCTGCTGTGCCTCGGCAAGTCGCGCAGGCGCAGAAAGGACCTCCAAGATGGTTCTCGGTACAGACAAAACCCCATTCCCCGCGGTACATGAAAAGTAAGCGAAAAACAAATTAATACATAGTAATGTCATTATGAAAACACATCACAGGATTTGTACTTTTAACTCATCATCAAGAAATAAAACTTATGCGTTTAGATGTTAGCCACATTGATACAGTCACAAGAGCAGTGGCACGAGCAGTACCACATGATAAGCACAGCTATGAATTACGCATGCGCATAACTTTCCCTCCACTTCTGCAGACGCGTCAGGACACGTGAGTGTGGCTGACGCATGCGCAGTAACTAAATACCAGCGGCGGCCATTTTATAAACACGGATTAAAAATAGTTAGGAATACACATAGGCAAGCGTCATAAACTTTACTCAAACTTAATATAAATGTTAGTAAAACGTACATTGATTACCTTGTTATACATAAACGAGGTTCTTGACTTCGGCAAGCCGCAAAATATGCGAAGCTTTGCTTCATCAATCCCCTCTTTGATGATATTTACTATCATCACAAAATATAATGGAACCAGACGCCAACTTTCTTTCACACTTTATAAAGTTCTATCTCTTCCAGCAATCGTTCTAACTTTTCTCTTTCAGTTCTAGTAGGGTGAGAAGTCTTCACCTTGTTGTATATCTGGTCATTCACTTCCTCTAATTCGATCTCATCCACACTTCGTTTCACTCCTCTTGCATTTACCTCGTGCTTTTTGGTGTGCTTGCGGTATTTACAGCACAAGAAAATGAAAAGTATAATAAGACCTATAATACCAATTGGCATCAGTATTTTGAACAATAAGCTTTTACCTACGCTAGCAAGCCAATGACCTACATTTGAGAGACCATCTACCAGTCTCTTCCAGGCACTATCAACCTCGAGTGGTTTGAGTTCCTTTGCCAAATTAGTAATGTTTTTCACATATCTTTTGATCTGTACACTTTTATCCGGAATATAAGTGCAACAATGTTGCGCCTTCAACATCCGGCAGACTCCGCCCTCTTTCGCTAATAAGGTGTCAAGAGCAAGTCGATTCTGCAAAACCATTGATCTGATCGCAACCCTTTCAGTATTGACCAGCAGAAATCCATGAGCTGTTTCAGTAGACAGCACATCCACTATAGTAGACAATTTGCAAATTCTGTGAGTGTTCAGAACCACTCCCACTCCAGGTATCAGTGCACTGAAAATACTACCCATAATTTCACCTATACTTTCTCTTTTACTACGCACTAAGCCATTAGTATCTTCATTGCTTCCAGCTTTTCCATTCACATGGTATATTTTCGGGAAGACAATGCCAAAATAGCAGCTTCCATACCAGTGATCCGGCAATTTGAAATAAGCCTTGTCCCCACAAATAAAATAAATTCCAGGAAACACAGGCTCTGACCCATTTTTGAAACCCCAACCTCCAATTACCTTGTAATTATGTTCGCATTCACTGGAACCAATGAAAACATTATTATAATAGCTAGTCTTCTCGCGGTGAAGACATAGCTTGCCTTTCTTTTCAAAATCCAGCAACAGAGCAGGACCCGCTCCACCAGATGAGGTGCCTTCCATGTTCTCTGCCCACTTTGGCTTTTTCTGACTTTCGTCATTAGCCTTCTTTTGAATTTTAATTCTTCTTTTCTCTGCCATGTTCAGGAACATCTTTTCCTGCTCACGCAAAGAACAAGTCAAGTTATCTCTGTGTGCGTCTGCTATGTCAATGTTACCTATAGTCAGAAAGTAGTCGCCCATATATCTTATGGTGTCACTTTTGGTATGTACAGGATTCAAGTTCCCACGTATAGGAAGTTCAGAAAAGATCACGTCATTATTAGAGTAATAGTACTGTAACGGTCCTCTTTTGTAAAATAAACTAGCTAAAATGCTACAGGATATTCCATATGTCAATGGCAAGTGATGGTATGTCACGCCTTCAGCCACAGAAGTAGGTAGCTTCATGCAGACATAGCAATCTTCAATTTCCATAGTCTCTACATAGTGTATTAACAAGTTTGCAAAAACATTTAAGTGTGTCCTGTTCTTAATTCCATGATAATGTAGTCCTCCCTCATCTGATGCTTCTAGGTCTCGTTTTGTTTGTCTCAGTGCTCTCTCATGTCTTGCTACACTCTGTGTTGTCAACTCCTCACTGTCAGTATTTACAGTTTCAGTAGGGACAATGTTAGTATCTTTACTTACAGCAAAGGGAATGAAAATTGTTAGTCCTATCCAGATGACTATCAGTACTACTACACTACATATACACACCTTGCAACACGTCTTAAAACGGCTGCAACTAGGTCTACCATTCACTGTTGAATCAGACATTTTGGCTCAGAAGGAGTTTCTCGACCCCTCTTTTTGGCTTTACACAACTAGCTTACTTTGTGCAAATTCACGGTGGTTCGTCTTCTTCTTCAGCTGAGTACTCAGGGACGGGCTCTCCGTCGCTCACGTCAGTTATATCAAGATCTTCAAGTTCTTCCAAAACCAGTGTCCATTCAGGAGACTTGTACTTTTTGTTTTGTCTTTTTATTCGTTCACTCCTTCTTTTGGAAGAGTTTTCTTCTTGCTCTGCTATCCGAGCACTTCTTCTTGCTTCTGCACGTTTTTCTTCCACTGTCTTTATCCTTAGCCTCAATCTTTTTACAAACCTAGGCTCAAGATTGTTTCTTTTCTTTAGTCTCTTAGTCGGTACTTGGACTTCACTTTCTTCTCTTACTCTCTTGTTCTCTTTCCCTTGTGGCAATTCTTCTCCACTTTCTTCTTCTACTTCCCCTATCTGGCTAGTTCCAGGGCTAGCATCAAATTCTTCTGCCTGGTTGCTAATCTGGCCTTGTTCAGGAATATTTTGTTTTTGGCTTTCGATTGTCTCTGTTTCTGTTTCCGTTTCCTGAACCCGTTCTTCTAACCCTATCTGATCCTGTTCAAGCACTTCGATCTCTTGATTTTCTTCTGCTCGAACTATCACTCTATTTCTAATCTCTCCCTTATCCGCATCAGGTGTTAGCGGTGGTGTATCGAACACCTGTTCTGTCCCTGTCTGACCTTCTCCTTCCTCAGTTTTGATGTGAATCTCAAGCGGCTGAGGTTCTTCGCCTGTGCCTTGCTTTTCCTGACTAATCCACTCTCTACCTTCACAAAGTCGTTCTCTTGTTCTGATGGGATCTTCGGTCAGATCAATCATCGGTATCCATTCTTCTGGCCATATGCTTGGCAGCTCGTCTTCAGCTACTCCTGGCTCAGTTTCCTGGACCTCTTCAGCAGGCTGGATTCTTGGCAGTTCGTAGTCAACTACTCCTGGGCCAACGTCTGCTGTTCCTGCAACCTGACTGGTGCTGGGCTGCTCGTTGTCAGCTGCTTCTGGTCTGGCTCCTGCAGGGTCCTCTGCTTGTTGCCCTTCTTCTGCAAATTCTTTGTCTGGTAATACCTTCTGGGTGTGTCCAGCGTGGATCCACTGGGGAACACCTGCGACCTTCACTGCAGTGGTTGTTACCAGGATTACTTGGCGTTTCTTTCCCCACCTTGGTGCCAGACAATTTGATCGAGTGTGCTTCTTTATTTTGACCCAGTCTCCTGGAACCAAGCTGTGGAGAGGAGTCGTTGGATTGAGGATGCCGTCGTCTCCAATCTGGCGAGAGATAGAACGCACTTGGTCACCCAATCTTCTGCAGTATTCAAGCACCAAATCATCAGTAATACTCAACAGTTTGCTTCCTGGCACCCATGCTTGTCTCATCACTCTTCCCATAATGATTTCATGGGGACTTAGGCCTGTCTTGCGGTCAGGAACACTTCTCAGTCCCATCAGGACCAGAGGCAGGGCCTTCACCCAGGTCATGCCAGTAGCATCTGTCAGCTTTGCTAGTCTGTTTTTGATAGTTCCATTTACTTGTTCCACTATTCCAGAAGCCTCTGGGTGGTATGCACAATGCAGTTTTTGCCTTATTCCAAAGGCCTTACAGAGTTCAGCCAGTATTTCATTCTGGAAATGTCCACCCTTATCTGATTCAATAATGTATGGTATCCCGAATCTAGGTATCAGTTCTTTCAGTAAACACTTCGCTACTGTCAGTGCGTCACTTTGGGGAGTAGGGTAAGCTTCTACCCATTTTGAAAATACGCAAACAATGACAAGGACATATCGCTTCCCTTCACAACGGGGCATGGTGATGAAATCAATCTGTATCCTTACAAAGGGACCCCCTGATCTCCCAATTTTGCTCAGTTCAACCATTGTCCTCTTGCCTGGGTTCATCTGTTGACATGACAGGCACCTCTGGCAGAGGGACTCTGCTACCTTCCTGAACTTTTTACTGTACCAAGTCTGTTGAAATACCAGAATCATGGCATCCCTACCAATGTGTGATCCTTCGTGTATTAATCTTGCCATTGTGCCAAGCAAGTGTCGGGGTAACACAGGCATACCAGTTGGGCCCAGAATCACACCATCCACACGTCTCGGTCTACACCCATCCTCCTTCCATTTCTCTCTTTCTTGCCAAGGAGCCGATTCCTGCCACTCTCCCACTTCATCCCATGTAGGCCCTTCTTCAAACACCTGAAGTTGGCAGCTGGTTCCTGGCCCCCCTCGTTTTGGATTTACAATATACCGATCTTTGGCGCACCATTGGGCCACTCGATCAGCATAATCGTTTCCCAGTGATACTTTGTCCATGCTCTTCTTATGAGCACCACATTTTACCACTGCCAGTTCCTTGGGTAACTGGATAGCCTCTAAAAGGTCATGAACAACCTTTGCATTCCGAATGGGAGTACCTGAGGAAGTCATGAATTCCCTTTGTAGCCACAATTGGCCAAAGTCATGCACAACTCCATAACAGTACTGACTGTCAGTATACACTGTTATGCGTAAGTTCTTCCCAATTTTGCAAGCTTTTATCATAGCAATCAATTCGGCTACTTGTGCAGACTTGATGTTATATAGGTAACCTGCTTCTTCAATTTTTGTTAAAGAGACTACTGCATAAGCAGCACTCAGGCCTCCTAGTTCATGTCTTAGACAGGAACCATCTACAAACAGTTCCATGTCATGCACGGGCAATGGAGTTTCTTTTATGTCTGGGCGCGGTTTAGTACTGAACTCTGTCAGGTCAATGCAATCATGTTCATCATCATCCCCACCTTCTATTTCCAAGGGGTCGGGGAGTAAAGTGGCAGGGTTCAGAATACCGCACCTAACAATGCTTACATTTGCTGCACCCACAAGAATCCTCTCGTACTTAGTCAGCCGACTAGGGGTGAGATACTGCGTTTTAGTTCTGGTCAATAGAATTACCACTCCATGTGAAACATACACGGTCACAGGATGTCCCATGACAATGGACTCACTCTGTTCCAAACTTGCACAGGTAGCAGCTACTGCTTTCAGACAGCCTGGTAACCCAGCAGCTACTGGGTCCAAAGTGGCAGAGAAATAGGCCACAGGCCTTCTGGTTGTGCCATGTTCTTGAGTCAGGACTGACAATGCGCAATTATCGCGAGTGTCACAGAATAAGGCAAATTCTTTGGAATAATCAGGCATTCCCAGCGCAGGGGCTGTACACAGACAGTTTTTCAGTCTTGTGAAAGCCATTAGGCTTTCATCGTCCCACTCTACAATATCTGGCATTCCTCTCGTGGTCATTTTTATCAAAGGCCTGGCTAAGGCTGCAAATCCCAGAATCCACTGCCTGCAGTACCCTAGTACACCCAAGAACATTCTGACGTCTTTTTGAGTACGGGGCAACTGCATCTTTTGAATTATTCTCACTCTTTCTGATGTGACTTTTCTGACACCCTTTTCTATCTGGTGTCCTAGATATTTCACTGATTTTGCACAGAACTGTAGTTTGTCAGGGGCCACTTTATGCCCTTTCTCACACAGATGATTTAGGAGGCCAATGGTGTCAACTACACAGTCCCTATGACTTTTAGACGCCAGTAGAAGGTCGTCTATGTACTGCACTAAGACAGAATTCCCAGGTAAGATCAAAGTCTCTAGACATTTTTTCAAGATCTGATTAAAGATAGAGGGGCTCTCTGTATACCCTTGAGGGACCCGGTTCCAACAATACACGTGACCCTCGAAGGCAAATGAGAAAAGAAATTTGCTGTCGGGGTGCAGGGGTATCGAAAAGAATGCATGACACAAATCAATCACAGTGAACCACTCAGCATCCCAAGGAATCTGGTACAGAATCACTGCAGGGTTCGGGACAATAGGGCAGCAAGGAACTACAATTTTGTTTACCTTTCTCAGGTCTTGCACTACCCTATACTTGCCACTAGGCTTCTTGATGCCCATAATCGGTGAGTTGCATGGGCTGCTCATTACTTCCTGTATGATGTCTCCTTCTAATAATTTTTGAATTTCCAGAGTGACACCTGCTTTCACTTCAGCATTCATTCGGTAGGGCCTAGTGTTAGGATATACTGCATTGTCCTTGATGGCTATCTGTATGGGGTCCACATCTTTCATTAACCCCACATCTTTTCCAGTGAAATCCCACACCTCTGGCTTTACTGCTTCCTGGAGTTCTTGGGGCAAGTCCTGCAGGGTCAATCTTTTAATTTCTGAGTCAGGTCTAAGCAACAATAGTTTATAAATGCCATCTTCATCCGGGGTCTGTATTTCAACACCCTTTGGTGTGCAAAAAATGGTACAGTTCATTTTGCACAGCAAATCACGACCCAGTAGATTCACTGGACTGGTGTCACAGACGACAAATCTATGCATCTGTTTAAAATTTCCAATTGAAATCTCCATTGGTTCGGTAACAGGAGTACTAATCAATTGATTAGATACACCCACTACTTGGATATTTTCTCCCGAGAGGGGTAGGTTTGGAACGTCCACTGTTCTTACAGTAGAACGGGTAGCGCCAGTGTCCAACAGAAAGGTGACATCATTTCCGTCAACCTTTCCTTCAATGTATGGTCCAGTCTGGTCTACCGGCAAGGAAGCGCCAAGTACGCACTCCTCGTCCTCCCCTCTCAGGCCCCGTCAGTCCTGCTCATTACAAAGGAAGGTATCATTTAGCAGATACTGCGAAGTTGCTGTATTTCTGTTCTCACCGCTTTCCCAAACTTCTATCTCCTCACCCTCTGCCTGTCTTCCCCTGTATACCTGCTTGGGTGCTCGAGGTACCTGGACTGTTTTTACCTGGGGTTGAGTCTTTCTTGGTCTTTCTTTCTGCGTCTGTGGAGTTAAATCAGGAGTTTTTGCATTATCATCTAATAATTGGGGACACTCGTTTCGCCAGTGTCCAATTTCGCCGCACTGATGGCAGGGAAATTTCTTCATAGCCTCTTCCCTGCTAAATTTGGGCCGGGGCTTTCCTCCACCCCCTCCCCCAGGACTTTTGTTCTCAGCATTTTTAACCATGTTACTCAATTGTTTTTCCTGCTGTTCTGCGAGCTTCACCTGAGCCCACATCACCTTTTCCTTAAGGGCCTTTTTCTTTTCTGCCATCTCGTCCTCACAGTACTTAGCGTACCGCAGGACCTCATCCATTTTCTTAGTATGCCAACAGATTTTATTATCTTTTATCCACTGACAAATTTCAGGTCTTAAACCATTTACAAACCTGTAAATAAAGTGCGTCATGTCCTTCAAATCGATGTTATCAATACCACTGTATGTTTTAAATACCTGCAATAACCTCTCATAGAAGGAGTGCACTGTCTCGTCCCTTTCCTGTGTTGTTCTATCTATTTTTGTCCAATCAGTTTCCTTTGCGGGCACCTTTTCTTTCAAATGCTGAATCACCTGCTCATATTTTCGCATGACATCCTTTGATGGCTCCCCTGTTTCCTTATTTCTTGGGTACTCCTCACTGGGCCAGTCTATGGCTATTTTACACTGGGTCCATAAATCCACCGGAACCACAATGTCGAAAAACCCATCCAGGTCTTTCCACAGACATTTCTGTACCTTCACGAACCTCTCCACCTGCCTGTACCAGTCAACTGGTTTCTCCCGTAATTTTGGAAAATCGTTCGTGAAGGACACAATATCCTGTCTAGACCAGGGGACATGCACATATTTCCCTCCTGGAACTTCGCGCATGGGGCATAACTGCTCAGGTTTTTCTACCTCCCTTAAAGCAAATTCAGGAGTCACTTGTCGGGAGCGAACCTCTTCCCTCTTTTTCGCCCACCTGCTTCTCCATCTTTCCACATCTCCCCATTTCTGCAGTACCCCCATTAATTCTTTAATCTGCAGCTTTTTCCCCGCCACATTCAGGTGCTCTATGTCTTTGTCTGAGAAGTCTGCTCTGTACGGTTTTTGTAAGGGCTTGGATTTTGAGATATCTACCCCCATACTAACTGCTGTTTCGCTCAGTTTTTCGTGGAGTACTCTGGTGTTCCTTGTAAAGCTTTTACATATGAACGACAATTCTTCTTCAGAGTAAGTGTTCAATCGATCCAACCCCACATTTCCTGCCATTAATTCTTCTATTTCTACCCTCAGTTTGTAGAGGTCTAAAGGTTTCGTTTGCGGAGTTTGTTTCTCTAATTCACGACTCCAATTCTCAATTTCATCCGGAGTTACCAGAGAGACATTCCTAGTACCTGTTGCTGACTCTAATTTAATTTCTTTTGCATTAAAAGGGTTATACCTCTGCTGCATTCCCTTTCCGGTCTGTTTGTTTGGCAAGTCCAAGAACGCAACTTCAGACTCGCACTCACTGGACTGATCATCTATGATTATCGGTTCCTGTCTCGGGGGTGCCATGACTGGGGTCATAACTGGAGTAATCGGATTTCCCTGACCATTTCCGTATAACGGGACCACCGGTCCAATAGTTACTGGAATAGTCAATGCCTCAGGACTGGTATTTAACTGGGAGATTTTCTGAATTATTTCTGTCCTTTGTCTAGCTAGAGCCTCTTGCTCCTTTTCCACTAGTATCCTTCTTAAAGTTGTGTCATGTAATATCTGTGGGGTCAATGGAGGAGTAAAACTCGGGGCAGTGGGATGCGTTTCACTTGGTCCTCCACCATAATTTGGTTTCGGGAATAAAGTTCCAGTATTAAAGGACCTGCGTTCTTCCTCATATGGAGGCTGAACAAAAGGCAGTCCTGAATTCAATGGTTTCTCTTCCTTTTCATACAGGGGTCTTGGAAGGAACATTTTTGTGCGTGAATATTTTTCTTCCTGACTTACGGGCACTTTGGGATATATATCCCTTGTTTCCGTCAGTTCGGGTTTTTCCAAGTAGGGTAACCCTTGACCACCCCCTCCTAGTCCTAGGGACCTGTCTTCTTCCTTGAGGAAGTGGCGTCGGGGAGCATCTCCTACACTGGAAGGTCGGGTTCCCTCATTATAAGGTGGCGGACTCCTGGTACAGATGTCATCTATCAATTCATCATCTGATTCCCCCGGGGCCCCCCAATGCTTACACTTTTCAGTACTTTTCTCACCCGCTGCAGGGTTATGACATGCCGGCATCATGGGAAACAGACCCTCAACAATCATGCTCTGCCTCCACTGTTTCATCCTTTTATCCCTGGACTCCTGTTTCAGCCTGGGGTACCACTTGGTCAAACCCTTGTCCATTCGGGGTCTTTCTCTTTCAAAAGCCTCAATCTCCCATTCCTCTAATGCCTCATACTGCGTTAGTCTCGGTCTGGGATGCAATTCGTTCATCCGAGTCCTTAAATTAAATAGGATCCTACCATTGAAAGTACCATCTAACGGAAAAGCCAATACTCCGTCATCTTTTGTGTACTTCACCCAATTCTCCAACCACACACAGGTATTGTACCCTCGGTCAAACATCATGAATGAGGCGGGAGTATTGGGTGGTGGGACAAGAACACCTTCTCTAGATTTAATCGGTTTGTCCGTTTTGAAATAATTTTTCACCTTACTTACAAGGGACAATTTTCTCTTGGTTCCGTACATGATATCGTATCTATTAGTCTTCCACTGATCCCTTTCAAACCCTAGGTGCCTTGGATCAGGTCGAGTTCCTGTAGTCTGCGAGTGCCACATACGACTTCTACGCTAAACTTTGTTTACAAACTACCTCCAATCAGAACGCGCTTCAGAAATTCGTGCGACCAATGGGTGCGCGGCTCTGAATATTCTCCGCCAATGGGTGCTCGGCCCCTTCGTGAGACAGTTCCCACGCTCTGTCGCTCACCCCTCCTTTACAATCTCAGCTCCGCTACCCGCCCGCTGCTTCTACCAATCCCAGCGCGGCACAGAGTGACGTCAGAGGCGCTTCGCGACTGACTCCCTCCCTTCACAAGGTAACGGAAACTTTCTTTCTTTTAAAGTGCTCAGTGCTTGGTTATTTTACAACAAATACACATTCGCCACAGTGCTCAAGTGTCTAGACAGAGAAAGAATTGTTTTACTGCAAGTAAACTACTTCCATTTACTTTTCACTTGCTGCGGGCAGATCTCTTCCGCCTACCCTTCACTCTAGCATCGGTGAACCTGTTATTCCCCTAAACTCATCCACTTCTTTCCGGGATATATTCCGAGTTTAAGGTTTCTCAGCGGACCCCTCTGCTTTCACGCTAGCTCCGAGGAACCTGCTACTCTTCCGATGTGACCCTTACTAGGTTACGCCACTATGGGAATTTTGCCAATGAACCCCGTTACTGTCATTTATTCACACATGTATTCAGAAAACCCTAGTTAGTGCTTCCCGGTTATCCTAACCTGCACCTAACTTTCCTCGAGCCTGTGACCTCAGGACAATGGATTCTATTCACCACTTGCCCTTTCAATTCCCCGGGGAGTTCGGACAACACGAAACAATACGGTTTACAAATGCATGGATTAGTACATATAACAATATAAGAACAAGAATAATAACAATGCAAAAATACATGAGTTTCAGCAGCGTATTCACAAGAGAATGATCAGATCTCTTAGAACAGCCGCTCTTCTAGCAGCATCAATATACTAGCAGCTTCCGACTCAACTAGTCCAACTAATCCCTGCCTTACTCTCAACTAGTCCCTAACCATCCTCTAGCTACCAGTAAAACTGATAGAGCGCGCGAGGCCACCCGACCAATAGTTTTCGCCGTTTCCGGCTTCAGGGCCCATATACTTTCAAATCACCATATACATCGATCAGGTGACTTCACGAGCTCTACCAATTTGTGTGTGTGTGTTCCCTGCTAATATTTCTCAGTGCACCCGACTTACCATCCACCGATGCGGGTACCTAATGACCACAATGAATCAGGGAGCTAGCTGTAAAAAGAAAGGCAGCAAAATACAAACCCAACCAATAACATTCAAATACTGTTTAAATGACCACGGACAACTGGAAGTTTTAAAATGTTTATCTAAAGTTCATTATTTTCTTGCATGAGGTACAGTAAAATAAGGCAATCAATAACCAAGATAACGTAAATTATATAGCTATAAAGAAATAATGACAGAGTAATCATCGAAGTACTGATAAATGTAAGAGAAAAAATACTATGCAATTCAGTAATATCTAAACATGGGCAGACTAAATGTGGGTAACTACAGGAGGGCCTATAATGAGTAACACGCTTCACTTAAAGTAAAAGGGCCTTTGAACAGTCTAGGCAATGAAGTTCTAGACCATATCAGAAAATTACAAACTGCAATGCAAAATATAATTTCTAACAAGTGAGAAGACATAGGAACAAACTTATGGAAAAATGCAATTGACTTTCAATAGTTGCGGAAAGGCATGGAAAATATAACATGTGCAATGATGAACTTTATTAAAGCAAAAGTTAGAAATTCAGAAGGTGCAAGATTTTAAGAGTTTCAGAGCAATATTTACCTAGAATGGTGTGGAAACCAAACCCTGGCCACGGGTCAGTTAAGGACAGGAAACCCTCAAGGAAGGATAACCCTCAAAGGACAGCAGGTGCAGAATGGACACCCAGGACAGGACAAGATACCCTCGGAATAGAAATCAGGACAGGACCCTCAGGACAGGACAGCAAACCCTCAGGACAGGACCTCTTCAGGACAGGACCTCTTCAGGACAGGACCGGAACCCACAGTTCGGAAGCAACGCCTGCGCTCCACCCGCTCTGCAGCTATCGATCAAGACCCCGATTGGGTCAGCGAACTCCCAGCTAAGTGCTTCGCCAGCACTTTAAGGTTCAGTAGAACCTTAGTCTATGGTCAAATTCGGACAGAGTGCTTCGCAGCGCTCTGTATCTTCAGTCACCTATTGAGTGCGTTGGGTCAGTGACAGGTCAGCTAAACCAGACAAGTCGGACGGTTCACTAGGTGAACCCAGGGTAGATATACAGTTTGGGGACAGTGTACCACCCCCCAATGTTGCAAAGTGTCAGAATCCCTCAATTTCGATTGGTCCTAAGGTAGGATTTGGGTAACACACCAATCACAACATAGCGTTTCAAGCCTACATTTGCATAGTAGGGTACCGCCTAACTAGATTGGGGTTCTCATGAGAACTAGTGCAGAAATACAATGGCAATTTTAACAATGTTGCACTGTGAGAACATATGATTGGTTCAGCCGAGTTTTCAGGTCGTTTCTCAGGAGCATCTTGCTCATCACTGCCAACTGGCTGTGTTCCATCAGTCAAGGTCTGCTGTGCCTCGGCAAGTCGCGCAGGCGCAGAAAGGACCTCCAAGATGGTTCTCGGTACAGACAAAACCCCATTCCCCGCGGTACATGAAAAGTAAGCGAAAAACAAATTAATACATAGTAATGTCATTATGAAAACACATCACAGGATTTGTACTTTTAACTCATCATCAAGAAATAAAACTTATGCGTTTAGATGTTAGCCACATTGATACAGTCACAAGAGCAGTGGCACGAGCAGTACCACATGATAAGCACAGCTATGAATTACGCATGCGCATAACTTTCCCTCCACTTCTGCAGACGCGTCAGGACACGTGAGTGTGGCTGACGCATGCGCAGTAACTAAATACCAGCGGCGGCCATTTTATAAACACGGATTAAAAATAGTTAGGAATACACATAGGCAAGCGTCATAAACTTTACTCAAACTTAATATAAATGTTAGTAAAACGTACATTGATTACCTTGTTATACATAAACGAGGTTCTTGACTTCGGCAAGCCGCAAAATATGCGAAGCTTTGCTTCATCACATGTGCGCAGCCTACGCTAGCCGAGACCTAAAAACACGGGCCTCCAATCCAACCCTTTCCTTCCCAACCTTATATATCACGTTTTTCAAACCAATGCCTTCCTTTTATTCCTAGCCTTTCCTTACCTCCCTGCCAGCCCTTCTTTGTCAATCCTACTCGTGTGATCTTGTATAATGAGGTATACTGTTAGTATAACAAGTGGAACCTTGAGCCGTGACTGTTCTGTCTTCATGGTGCTTCCTTCAGAATCCATCAGATTTGACATTTGCTGCAGTGGCATAACCAAACTTAAGGGCCCCCCTGCAGAGTACATGGAGCGGCCCTCTTCCAGTCTCACTCAGGAGCTCTCAGGCCAGGGTGTTATGCTGAAGGGGCCCAATGGGGCTCGGGGTCCCCCACACTACGGGGGCTGTGGGGGACTTTGTTACACCACTGAGGTGCTGCTGCATGATGAGAGGCAAAAACAACAGTTGATGGACAGAATGCAGAACAATGTCATACATTCACCCCAGTACAGAGATCTGGGCCTAAATCCATTGTTTTTTTGCTCACCATACCATCCCAGTTCAGACATGGCCATATGCAAATCAGCCTTGACCCTGTGCCTCATGGGAACAGTCAAGCCCGAACTGCCAAGCCATGTCTTCCCTGGACCGGAATCAAGCATCCTAGCACCGGTTTCTGGCTAACAGCCGTCTTCAGCCAGGATAGCTCACCCCGCCGCCTGCCCGGGGTCAAAGGTCAAAGGTGAACCTGTCAGGGGGTGGTGAAATTCCTCCGGCCGGGGGCTCCGAAAGCCTGCGTTTTTGGGCAGGCTTTCCTGGGCTGGAGGCGCTGGTACCTCCTCTGGGGACCCAAAAACGTGCCGGCGGACCTAAGGGGAGCCCGAAAAACCCCATGACCCCCCTCAAGGTCACCCCGCCGCCTGCCCGGGATCAAAGGTCAAAGGTGAACCTGTCATGGGGTGGTGAAATTCCTCCCACCAGGGGCTCCGATAGCCTGCTTTTTCGGGCAGGCTTTCATGGGCTGGAGGCACTGGCATCTGCTCTGCAGGCCCAAAAACGTGCCGGCGGACATTCGGGGTGCCTGAAAAACCCCATGACCCCCTACAAGGTCACCCCGCCGCCTGCCCAGGGTCAAAGGTGAACCTGTCAGGGGGTGGTGAAATTCCTCAGGCACAGGGTCAAGGCTGATTTGCATATGGCCATGTCTAAACTGGGGTGGGGTGGTGAGCAAAAAAACTATGGATTTAGACCTAGATCTCTGTACTGGGGTCAATGTATGACATTGTTCTGCATTCTGTCCATCAACTGATGTTTTTGCATTTGTCACTCCGAGTGGGACGGGTGTGCTCAGACGTGAGTCCCATGCTCTCCACACCACTGGAGTCAAGCTATCCTGGCTGATGATGGCTGATATCCAGACACCGGTCCTAGGATCAGTGCTTAATTTGTAAAATATGAAGTGCAGGTGCTCAAATGTTTGTTAGAGGCCACACCTATTTTTCTCTGGCCCCACCCACTTCCTCCACAGGCTCCACCTACTTACACTATTAGCTCCGAGTCCTCGACCATCTCTTGCTCCGTCATCTCTCTCTCGCTATCTGACCTCGTCCTCACCCCTCTTTACCTCTGTCTCTCTCTGCTTCCTTCCTACCCTCCCTCACTACCCTCTTCTAGTTATTCTTCACCTCACCTCCCTCTTGCTGCCATACTTCTGTAATTCCAACATGTCAGCTGACTCACTGAGCCGCACCACACGTTTCTGTACATTAATAATGAACCCAACAAAGTGTGTGAATCAGATCTACAGAGTCTAAATATTTGATAGAATGAAGCATAGCTTGTATTTGAGAAGTATTCAAATTATCAAGCCACATTGCAGAGAAAACATTGAAAAGATTAAAAGTTTTTTTCCCTCAGGGGAATCTCCTGTCCACCTAGCTTTGTTGAAACACTTGCAGCTCACAGGTTAATGACTTTTGCAAATGTAATAACTTTCGGTCATTGTCTGCCTAATATACATTCTCTCCTGGTAACTGTGACACATTTTTACATTGATTACCTGGCTTGAATGCCACTGTGTTCGCATCACAGGTCATGCGTTTCTTTCGATTTGAGCTGCCACCATTCAGACCTAAGTAATGTCTGCAGTAGAAGTAGTGGTGCACACAAAAAGTTGGGGCTTCCATCAAGATTTACCAAGTAGCCTCTAAAATGTAAATTCTTTTATTAGCCACCTCTCAGACATAGCAACGCCTTGGGGTCGGAGGGGGCTCCAGGATGGATGGCACTTGCCCTGAACACCAGGGTCTGAAGTGGCGTGGATTGTCCTAGCTCTATACATAAATATCATGGTTGACAGTTAAAACTCTACACCTAATTTTTGTACTAGGTAGCCACAGTCTATGATTTATATCAGAGCTGTCTGAAGTACAAGGATGACCAATTGACTCTACAGCGCCTGTTTATCCACACACAGCACTAGACAGGGTTGATCAGCTTCACCCTACATTTCAAAATCATATATCAGGTCTAGCCTGTATAGAGATGTAGGCTGTATAATGACACAGCTATGTCACATGACTCGAGTTGCACCTCAATGATAAGCCCCAACAAGGATTAAAACTGACCAGGCCAGGTTCTATTTTGGACCATTAACACATTGGTATGCCACCTTTAACCATTATTATTTTCCTTAACAGGGTGATGCAGAACTCACACACATAACTGTTCTGCGCATCAACAGCAGAGCCAGTCCTTGGGCCAGTAGAAGCAGTCAATAAGAAGCCAATACGAAATAGACGATGTGCAACACATATGAAGTTAATTTTTTCTTAGTTCATTGTCACATCAGCAATTTTTTGTTCCCATGTTTCCCTTCTTCAGTATTCACTACAGACCTTCCTTCATGATGATGTGCACCTCGATCTGTCCTATTAACTCTTAGGTCGTTCAGTACCTTGGTGCAAAAAACATAAAACTTCTCACTCTGAATGATAAAGGGTCTACTAAAATATATGCATCATTAAAAACAGTCCAAATAAGATTTAATTTTTATCAAGCATTATTTAAACTTGGGTGCCCTTGGTATATTGATGTGCTGTGAAAGAAGCCTTTGTCACCCAATGTGAGGATATTTAGATAAATAACACTTCCCCCCTCTCTGCTCGGCTTACTTAAATGATTCTTTAAATACATTTCTAAAATGGCCTCATTTATAAACAAGCATTTACAATGCAATGGTTTCGGCATTGTTAAAGTTAGAGCTATTGGCATTGCTCATGACATTATTTTTATTTATGTTTTTGTTTTTAAAACATATAAATAAATGGCATTGTAATTTACAATGCCAATAGCTTAATCACTCGCAAATGCGAGACCTATTGCATTTGCACCCACAGACAGAGCCACACACACAAAGCCACCCACACACACATACAGAGCCACCCACACAGAGCCACCCACACAGAGCCACCCACAGAGTCATTCACATAGAGCCACCCACACACACACACAGCCACCCAGACAGAGCCACCTACACACACACAGAGCCACCCTCACACAGACAGAGCCACCCACACATAGAGCCACCTACAAAAAAAGCTACCCACACAGAGCCACACACACACACACACAGAGCCACACACACGCAGAGCCACACATACACAGAGCCACACACGCACACAGAGCCACACACAGACAGAGCCACACACACAGAGCCACACACAGAAAGAGCCACACACACACAGAGCCACACACACACAGAGCCACACACAGAAAGAGCCACACACAGACAGAGCCACACACAGACAGAGCCACACACACAGACAGAGCCACACACATACACACAGACAGAACCACACACACACAGACAGAGCCACACACACACACACAGACAGAGCCACACACAGACAGAGCCACACACACACAGAGCCACACACACACACACAGACAGAGCCACACACACACAGAGCCACACACACACACACACACACAGAGCCACACACACACACACAAAGAGCCACACACAGACAGAGCCACACTCACAGAGCCACACACACAGAGCCACACACACAGAGCCACACACACACAGACAGAGCCACACACACAGACAGAGCCACACACACAGAGCCACACACACACACACAGATCCACACACACACAGACAGAGCCACACACACACACACAGAGCCACACATACACACAGAGCCACACACACACAGACAGAGAGCCATGCATACACACAGAGGCACACACACACAGAGCCACACATACACACAGAGCCACACACAGAGAGCCACACACACACAGAGCCACACACACAGAGAACCACACACACACACACAGAGCCACACACACACACAGCCACACACACACACACAGCCACACACACAGAGCCACACACACACACAATTGAGAGATTAAGGAGTGCTTACTTACTGGGAATCAGCAAATAACAGTGCTTTCGCAAAGGTTTCAAAGAGAATCTTCAAAAATCTATGCCTTGTTGAGACGTTGCCTCATCCGCTGCAAGCCGATCGCTTGCACGCCCTCTCCTGTCTCCAGAGCTTCCAGTTCCTTAGTAACGGAGGGGGTTCACCACCCACTTGCTGAGTAACAGGTTGCTCCAGCCATTTGATGACAGTGGCTGCAGGCAGATGCAGTTAGACTACCCCAAGCCCCCAGCCATCCCCCAGAGCTGAAGCAAAGAGCCCCTGCCCTCCCCCAAGGAAGGTCAAATCATAGAAGCTCAGGCTTTATGGTGATTAATAGGGAGAAATTGAAGGTTTGGAACAAGGTAGCAAGGAGGGAGGAGGTCGATGCTAAGAACTTCCGAGAGGGTCATTCTCAAAAGAATAGACCTAGGAAAAGCTCTTGATACCAGTGCCTCCATGTTGATCCTAATCATATAGTAACTAAGCACAGCGGTACTTTTGCAGTTAAAGAGAGCAGCCAGGTTAGGAGCAAAAGCGGCAGCCTTATCTGTGCTCCGTGTTACAGCTGCCCAAAGAAAATCGAAGATAAGCCTCAAAACGGTTGCCACTTTCATAAGAATACTCACTTGCATCAAACGCCATGGCAGAGATGGTATGTCTTACTTTTGAGTGGTTATTTAGGACTTTAAACCCCATTGGAACTCTACTGAAACGTTCCAATCACCTCAGCCTTTGACGCCCAATAAGGCAACGTAACGCTGTAACAAATCCTGACCAACAACAGTACACAAAAACCTTTAGCATATTAACACCATAAGACACCAAACAATATCTAGGCTAGCAAAGGATGCCTCCTTGACGCAGATTTCAGGATGTTTTTAGGCAAAGCTCTAATACACAACCAAGGTAACAAATGAAAGGGGCGGGGAGATAGAAGTAGCAATCATGCTGTACACTCCTGAATTAATCAAAATTAGCAATATAAATACATTTGTATAAAGTAATCTAATTTTATTTTCTTCAAGATGCATGAGAAGGACATGTAGGTGTTCCATGTGACGGCACAGTGCTGACGATTAGTGACCTAAGAGTAAAGGTGCACAGCTGAACGTAAGAAGCAAACAGAATATTGACTGTTTAGACAGTTTCTTTTGGATGTACTGATTACAGTGTTTAGAGTTCACAGATTGAACGTTAAATATCCAGCCAACAAATTACGCCAACGTTTTGAACTCAGTTGTTACTTGCAAGCAGGGTCTTTATCAGTACAATAGGATAGTATTACGCCCAAGGCTCATAATTACTGCAGTCAGAAAAATGATCATGTAAATCAATAGGTATCCGTTGGCGGTGCAAAGAAATCCTACCAATCCAATACCTGTATCAGCGCTATCGCATTAGCACAAGTGGTAGATTTTAATTCGAAGCACTTCCAGAAATAATTTGAAAATGTAATGCAACATCATCAGTGCACAGTACACAATTCACAGAGTTACTGAATTACACCACATTTAATAAATGCACTCACTCCAGGAGCACAGCAAATCCATTGTGTTACTAAAACGTTTCGAAATATTTTACTGCAAGTGCTGGTAGATTTGGCTGTGCACATTTAAAAATGCCATTGCGTGATGTTTTCAAAACAAAAAGATCTGCAGTTATCTAAACTGGTCTTACCCCTTTGCCACCTGTTTCAGGCATGTCTTTAGCTAATCACAGCACAATGCAATGCCATTGGGCAATGAAAGCACTCCATTCCCATTGGTTGGAAGGAAGGCCACCAGTCTCACAGCAGGTTGTGACTAGAAAAACAAGTTTGCAGCTCAAAACATGGGCCTCTTGTGTTAATAATTTATAAGCAGGACGGAGGCACAGCCTTGCAATGCCCGGGCGCGTCCTTTCTTGCCGACCAAGACCCAGGTCAGAAAGCATTGGCCAGATACCGCTCCTTCACTTTTGGAGCCTGGGTCCTACTTCTTCCCAGACCTTCCGTCTCAAGTACCTGAGGATCCAGATCTCCAACCGGGTAGAACTTGACATCCTTAAACATGTCCTCGGGGACCGTCAGCTCCTCCATGGCCTCGGCCCGCAGTTCTGTCCCCCTACCCCTGCATCAGCAGATGCTACTTCCAGTACCCAAACACCCAGGCCCAGCGTGTTCTTTCCGCGCCACAGACTGAAGCGCCCCGCCCCCTGGAGCCACCGAACCACCAGAGCCAGCGCGCGCCTTGGCCTGTACCATTGTGCAGGCTTCCGAGGGGGAAACGGAACATACAGCTCACCTAAAGACTCACTCGGTACTGCTTTTGCTATGTAGGCACTGTATTTAACAGCGCCAAATAGCTACATATATTGCAAGTCATTTGTGGCAATTATTCATTTTGTGAATGCGTGTCTACTTTTGCGGTACAATAAATAACCCTTCTTAATGGTACGGACGGGATGAAGATCCCCTAGACAGGAAGAGAAACAAGCCGTGAGCGTGCACTCTCCCGAACTTCCGGTGTCGGGATGTGCACGCTCACGTCCGTCTTATGCGCCCACGGAGTGGATGGCCGGCCCATAGGAGCGGTGGCAGCAGAAGTCAGGAGGAGTGGCGGCTGAGGCCGCTGATGCGGTAAGTGGGGCTTGGGGGGCTTGGCACGTGTGTGTGTGAGTGTGTGTGTCTGCGCGTGTGTGTGTGTGTCTGTTTGCGCGTCTGTCTCTGTGTATGTGCGTGCCTTCGTAAGTGCGTCCACAGACCCTGGTAGGCTCGTGCACCGCTCTGTCTCCGTTGAGAGCGAACTCGCGACAATAGGTCTCGATGCAGAGACCTAAAAAGGGGGTTCTAATAATCTTCCAGAAGCCGGCACTATCATTATTTAACGAAGCCACATGCAAGGCTTCCCATGCCTCTGCTTTTAATGCATTCTTCCTATCTTTAACAGCTAACTTATATTCTTTCCTAAGTCTCCTCACCTCCGTGGTACATCTTGGGTTTTTATGCAGTTCGTTCTTTAAAAGGGCATAAGCTTTAGTACAATTAGAATTGAACCATCCTCCCTGATCTCTATTAGATTTTCGCTGTCTCATAAGAGAGTTCCTTATTACGTTAGTGATGGTTGAAAAGGATACAAGGAGCGTTTCAGGGGAGGAATCTTCGCCCAAGCATATCGCAAGCTCTGTCTTACATTGGCCAATTACTGTATTAAGTATTTCTGTTTGATTGGCCATGGCCCATCGTAACGAATACCCATTCGTTCTACCAATGGATAACGTTTCTAGGGCTCTAGCTTTTCCAATGTTACTCTTAGAGATCTTCTTCGTGGGCAATAAAATAGCCACACAGAGCGGGAAGTGATTGCTTAATGCGTTATCTGAGACTTTAAAATAATTAATTCTATGAGCATGATTGTTAGTTATAAGAACATAATCAATCATAGAGCAACAACCACTACCATTAAATGTTGGAGGTAGGGAAAATGGCGATGCACATACTTCATCAGCAAATCCAAGATCGAATTTACTCAGTAGTTCGTTTAATTGGTCACCCAAGGGAGTGTGGGTAAAGTGGGATTGACACAAGCCCTCTTCCAATGCCACACCACATCTATTATCTTCTACCATCCTACATAAAGTGCAATTAAAATCTCCTACCCAGAGGACCATCATATCTTTCCTATAGCTTGCAACCTGGGAGGACAATATTCTAGACAAATTATTAATGACAATTGATACTTCACCCTGGGGAATATTATTATAAAAATTAACCAGGGCAATCGAAGCATCAGAGTCCAATAAAAGTACCAAAAACTGAAAATAAGTATCTTTAATGGGCTCTAAGACCCCCTTTAAATTCAGCTTATTTGAAAGATAGACACTCAGCCCTCCCTTGGCTCTCCCGTGCATGACCTCAACAGCCGGAGTATGATAGGTCTTGAACTCGTTCAAGTGGACCGCTTCCTTGGTCCAAGTTTCCTGAAGACAAATCAGGTCTTGGTACTGGATAAAGTCCTGCCAAAGTGGGTTATCAATTTTTGATTTAACTCCAGCGATGTTCCAAGATATAATATCACATGTCGGAAATTCAACAGGAGTTAAAACAGGGGATGGAGGCCTAACACCTTCCAGCAAGGACCCAGTCCCATTAGGGTGCACTAACTCTGGGTCAACCTCCAAGGCCACCTTCCCTTGATTAATAGCCTCAATCCCAGTATTGCAGGCATTCTCTGTCTATTCATTCAAAATGTCCTCCTGGTTTGGTATAGAGTTATGGTAGACTGCTCCGCCAGATAGATTAATAATTGGCTCTGTATGCAGTCAATCATTACTCTCTAGATCACTTAAAGCCTCAAAGGGATTTGAAGTCGGGACACAGTATCTTACTTGATTAAGTCCCAGGTGATTTTCTGCTAAGAAATGGGGTCCTGGAAGCCTTCCAGGGTACGTAGGACGATAAAAGAAACCCAAAGGTAGAATGTTAATAAACTGAGTATCAACTACTCCATTAAAGGCCCCCTCAATGATGTTTCGTAGCAGGTTTGTAGATCTAAATGTTAAGATTACACAATCTCCATTAAGAGATTTAGTAGAGGTACCTACCCAGCTCACTCTTCTGGCCATTTTAAATTCAGAGAACAATACATTTTTAAATCCAGTCCTCAAGGTTAAAAAATTAAGGGATTTATTCCTCAGAGTCGACCAGTGTTCAAAAACTGTGGGAGGTAAAACTGGGACATTAGCTAACACGGCCGTATATGGTATAGCTTCTGGTGGCAAATTTAAAATAGGTAGAGGTTTAGCTATATTGTCCCTTTGGCAATCCTGATCTCTTCCTGTATGACAGTTGGTATTGCCATTATCATTAATTCGATTGTTTAGGTCTGTTTGTTCTACTACACTGTTTACAATGTTACTCCCTGAGCTTTTGGATCCTGATCTATCATTACCCACCCTAGTTTTATGTTATACTGGATTGGTCGAGTCCCTAGATAGTCCTTTAGGGTTTCCTCTTGAATTAGCTACAGATGAAGGCGCTAGTGTCTTATTGTGGGCTGAATTAGGAGCAGATGAAGGCGCTAGTGTCTTAGTGTGGGCTATCTGAATGGGTTGGAAGATGTTAGTCATCGTTTTCTCTGTATTAACTACCCTGGTTTCAATGTTAGTAATTTTTAAACAAATAGGCCCTAAGAGTGTTGATAACAAGGTCTCCATTCTTCCCCAAAAATGTTCATCATCACCCAAACTAGTTTGGGCAGCAACATTCTGTATCTGGCCCTTACCCTTTTTCCCTTTCTGACCATTTGAGTTTGAAACAGCTTTGCGTTGGTTGAGGCTACCCTTCCCTTTAGATTTATTTACAGGCAATTCTTCTTTATTAACATGATTTTGTTTACGTTTAGCTTTTGGCCCTCTAGTTGTTACATGTGGGCTTTCATTATTTGGCGTGTCGAATAATACAGGATCAGAAGTTAGAGGGAGATCACCCCCGTCTGAACTGGAGAATCCTCAATTGAGAGAGGGGACTCAGCATTTACATTCAACGGCAGTATTGTAGGTGTTAGGGAAAGTCTACTGGGAAAGAGAGATGGGTCAGGGGACAGAATATACTGTATAGGGGGAATCTTGTGATTGGGAGCCCAACATAAGATGTCACTAGCATCGAATCAAAAGAGTTTACCGTAGCCAAAGATGCATTAATTGATGGCAAGGGGGGAAGCATACCAATAGGGAGGGAAAGACGCCTCTCTGTGTTTTCTATAGCTGTTGCAACTACCCCTATAGTTTTTTGCACTATTTTATCTATAGCGGTTAAGCTCGGGAGAGGAGTAGTTAAAGCTACTTTTTGTCTAGTAAGGGGATGGGACTGCGGAAGGATATTTTTACCCATATTTCTCAATACAGAGTTCAGTAGGTATCTAAGTTAACAGGCTACTCAATGTATCAATCCCCACAATAATTAAAATATACAATTAATAACAAAATTGATGAATCACTATACAAAAAACAATGTGTCCGACGCTAGAGTTCCAATGTCCATGTAAGGTGTCACTTTAGCAGCACGCTTAATTTTAGTGGATAAAAGTTACCGCTAGTTGGTAGATCTCAATGGTCAGTGTCCACACATCCAACCAAGGGGGATGGCCCAGCCCAGCCCCCTCCGGCCCCGGACGGCCACAGACGGCCCGCCCTTTGCCCACCCTTTGCCCGGGAACTCCTGCGGTCTTTTCAGCGCCACCTGGCGCGAAACCGGCGTGTGCGGCATCCGGCCGCAAGGGCACCTGGGGGCTATAGTCCCCCCCTCGGCTGCCGCGCACTAGGTTGGAGAAAGGCAGCGGCAGCGGGGGGGACCGATGGCAAGCGAGCCCGGGTCTGGAAGGGATGCAGAAATGCCCGGCCAAAGAGTGTGTCCTGGTAGGTCAATCACATCCTACAAAGTTTTGAAGCGTTACCCGCTCTGCCGCAACTCCCGCGGTCTTTTCAGCAACGCCTGGCGCGAAACCGGCGTGTGCGGCGTCCGGCCGCAAGGGCACCTGGGGGCTGTAGTCCCCCCCCCTCGGCTGCCGCGCACTGGGTTGGAGAAAGGCAGCGGCAGCGGGGGGGACCGATGGCAAGCGACCCCGGGTCTGGAAGGGATGTCCCGGTAGGTCAATCACGTCCTACAAACTTTTGAAGCGAGATAGGGACGTTGAAGAAAGGAGGTGGTTCTGATAGACCCGAGGGAGGGCAATGGAAATGGTTACCAAGGGGGGGAAAGGGGGTAGCACAGCATTGCTGTAGTAGTGAGGGGACGGAGAGAGATGCAATGGGTTTGTGGAGAAGTTGGGGTAAATAGCGGGGGAGGAGAGGGTAGAGAAGAGGGGGAGAGGGAGGAATAAGGGGAGCATAAGGAAGGATGTATGACATTACAACGCATGCTTTTACCACGCATGCCTTTACAACACGGTTTTTACAACACATGCCTTTACAATGCATAGTGCTTTGGGGCGCTGGATAGTGAATAGTTTAATTTACTATTCCAACTCCAGTCCCCGTGAATAGTAGGGAAGGTGTTGGATAGTAAATTAAACCTATTCCCTATCCTAGAGCGCCCCCCAGCGCAATGCGTTGTAATGGTTTGCGTAGCAAAAGTTGCGTCGTAAAGACACTGCGTGGTAAAAGTTGCGTTGTAAAGGATGTTTACCATAAGGAAAGTTAACAAGGGGAGAGGGTTGGAGGAGAGGTGGACTGAAAAGGGGGTGGCAGGTAGGAATAGGGGGGAGCAGATGAGATTGGAGTACCGGGACGGTGCAGATTGGACGAGGAGCGTATTAGCTAGAGGTAAGGCTGAAGGGATGAAGGGGGGGCAAACTGTGAGGGGGAGGAATGGGAGAGGAGGGCACAGTCAAGGGAAGAGGGCCGACCTGTGCTTCTTGAGGGTGCAGTCTATTCGAGTGTACGGGGGTCAGGGGAGGAGAAAGGGAGTAATGGGTGGAGCTAGATGAAGCGTCAGGGGAAAACCCGGTCGCAGAGGAGGGGAGTAGGGAGGGGAAGAGGTGGTCAAAGAGAGAGAGACCGATGTCTTTTGCTTGGATCATGACAGTACTGATGTTATAGAGTGAGAGAGTGAGGGAGCCATTGAAATACGCAGAGGGGGACATTTTTAGTTGTTTCCCATGAGGGATAGAGGAGGAGGAGGTGACGTCAAGGGAATTATATAAGCTGGTGGACCAAGAGGGGGTGTCCTGAGTGAAAAAAATTAAATTGTTTTTGAGCCCATTGTAAAATTGATGAACAAAAAGGGAATTAGGGAAACACTCAATAGTGTTATGCTTCAATCGTTTTACTGAAGCTTTAGTCTGGCCTGGAGGATAAAGGATTTTGTAGCAATTAATTTCAGCCTTACCTCGAGTGGTGGCCATGTTGGGAAAATGATGACGAGGAGGGTGGGGGGATATGACAAGGGTGTTACTCGGAAAGCAGGGGTGAGGCGAAGTATAAGGACATAAAGGGGGCACATATTCCAGACATCAGGGGTGAAGATATCTGAACTAATGTGCTGTCCAGGAAGTGAGGCGATTAGGAACAGGTTGTTACTTCAGACAAGAAGAAGATGGGGGCTTGGGAGTCTCTGTGATTCCGCTGGAATTTGTTGGGCCCTACATCTAGGTATACAGGATGCCACCTGGCACTAGATAATAATTACAGGGGAATTGTTTACATATGGTAGGGCCAACTGGACCACTGTCAGAACCATCACAAAGCAAATTTAGTAAAAGTAAGACAGATCATAAACGAACACCCAGTTACCATTGGTGATCACTGTGCTTAGCATCAGCCTGTAACAAAAACCACATTCAGCACCAACCGCATTGTACGCCCATATTCTCAACAGACTAATATTGGACCCTAACCTCCTGAGAATCACTGACATTAGGGGCATAAAGCACAGGGTGAAACAAAGTCTCACTCGCATAACCAAAATATGCAAGACAACCTCATCATTATAAAACCACCTTTAGAGGTACTCAGAACAGGGTGCATAAATCATACTACAGGAAAAACATTTCCTAGCACCACATAATCATAATGGGACCTGGTGCCCAACAAGCCTCCTTGTCTTCCTGGCCAACTGGCCATTTCAGAGGGGGATTTAAATGCCCTGTATCCAGAATGTCAGGGCCCTGCCCATGCAGCGAAAGTCAAAGGATGCAAACTTGCGCACACCTAATCGCTGTAGCTGGCATTAAGTGCTGCGCAGCTGTGAGGGAATGGGGCAAAGGAGTGCATCTCACTCCTAACTCAATCAGAACTGTCCCTACGGATAATGTGGCCTTACCGGTGCAGCTGGTACTACTTGCTGCACAGCTTTTAAAAGCCTAAACGGTGCAGCTGGCACTACTTGCTGCGCAGCTGTAAAAGGCAATGGTTGGCTACTGTCAGAGTCTGTGAGTGTTACCCCATCGGATGATGAGTCCCGTCTGCTGGGGGCCCAATTCTTCCTCATTGCTGCAGCCATCTGTAGCACCATTCTCTTGCTCGCCATTTTTTGTCCCAGGGTGGGTAATCCCTCCTTCCCCGGTCGTGTTCTACTTGCGCTTCTCTGCTTGCTTCATCTCCGGCGCTGGTGTAATTTCCGGGGCTGTGTGTGTTCTTCCAGTATTTCCAAGTCAGGAAAATTGCTTTAGACCCAAGACCAGGTTGCTTTTGCATCCTCAAAAAAGTAGCTGGCACGTTCGTGCAAGACCTTGAGACGGGCTGGGAAAAGCAGGGCATACCTCAGGTTAAGTTGATGCAGATGTTTCTTGACTCCCGGAAAAGTCTCCCTTTGTCTCTGAACCTGTACGGTGTAGTCGGGGAAGAAGGAAATCCTAGCATTTTCATACAGTATAGGTGTGCATTCTCATGCTCTCCGGAGTATTGTATCTCTGTCTATATAATTTAATGTTTTAGCCACCATTGGCCTCGGTGGCCCTCCAGGTGCACGATTCCCAGTGGGCACTCTGTGCTCCCTCTCAACGCTGAACATTTCAGACAGTCCTTCTACCGCCACTTTGGTGCGCAGCCAATGTTCTATAAATTGCGTAGGATTGCATCCTTCACTCTTTTCGGGCATGCCAATTATGCAAACATTTTTCCTGCGTGCAAGCTCTTCTGCATCATCCACTCGGTTATGCAATTCTGCTACTTGTTTCTGTAGCTGTGTGACAGTCTCCGTTTGTTCTTTACGCCAGGGATTGATGATCTCTGCCAGGGCAGTGAAGTGCTTTTGGACTTTTTCGGACAGATTTTTATGGTCCGCCCTCAACAAACTCACATCAGTGGTTAGTGTGCCCATTTGTTGCTCCAGCCCCAACCCATATGCTATGATTTCTATAAGTATGATGTCTAGTTTGTCTGAGGGTGGTATTTCCTGTTCAAGGATGTCCAGAATCCCATCCACCAACGGGGGGAGTCGTTTGTGGCAGTGGAATTCGACTCTCCTGAGGGGCCCTGCCTATTTTCTTTTGGGTCGTCCCATATTAGCACGGGGGAGGTGTTTCCCAGGGGGGGTGGCAGTATCCAGTCGGCGGGGGGAGAGGCCCCACTGCGGCCTGCCAGAACCTCGGTTTGCACACTGCTCGTACTGCTCTGTGTCTATATCTGGGCCTCTGCAACCTGGGATGCAGTCGCAATGTCTACCAGGTTTGCGAGCGAGGCTCCCACAGTGGCTCACGATCTGTGCTGTCCACTTTGCGTCGGTCCTCTCTGTTCCGCCGTGGCCCACACAGATACAATCTGTGCAGCCAGCTCCAGTGCTCACTGCTTGCCCTAGCGTAGCGCGATCATCCCCCAGCAAGTTTCATGCTCTGACCACACCTTTCAGGAGCTGTGGTAGAGGCCCACGTCAGTCAGACATCACTGCCACCAAGTCAGTGCCTACACTGCCCGCTCAGCACACCGGGAGGCGCAGATTCAGATTCTACGCTGCTCTGGCCCACTTCAGTGTTTCAGCAAGAAAAATGGGGGAGGCCTTATCCCACAGTTCTGTCGCCAGAGCATCAGTTGTCCCCCAATGTCTGCGTTGGCCAGCTGTAGCTTCCCCTCTCCTCGTGTTCTTATGGGATGTAGGCTCACCTCGTGTGTCGGTGACTGCCCATCGGTTGCCACCAGGTTCTGCGGTCGCTGCAGCTGCACCAGCCGGCCAAGTCAAAAGAAGGAAGGAAGCGAGGTGGGGGCACTATTACCCCCAGGTCCCTCTAATCCTGGTCCCCTTCATAACAATTGAGATAGTCCCATCTCCTGCACAGAAAAAAGAAAGAAGGAATGCTGGACCTACCCCCTCCCCCTCCCTCTGGGAGTACATAATCGTACAGGTCCCAGTGTTCCTCCTGTTCTTTTTTCTGTCTCTGCCTATACGGAGAGAGATCATGGCTGGAGCTTCCTGCTCCTGTTGGATTTCACTCACGTGGATGCTGTTGGGTGAGTGTCCACGTGTATTTCCGGTTCCTCACCCTCCCTGCCGGGCTTGGGGGGTGTGGTTCGGGCCCCATTTTGCTGCCTGGAGTCTTCTGCATGCCCCTCCTGGTTTTGCCGGGCTCTGCCGGGTGGGGTGGGGGGGGGGGCAGTGCACTGCGTTTTCGTCCGTCGGAAGGCGGGTTGCTTGGTTCTGCCTTCCGGATCGTGTTGCCTGTCCGGTAATGGCGAAGCGGAAGGCGCTCGGGTGAGTACCGCATAACGGATTTTGGCTGTATTCACTGCATTGTCTCTGTCATTTACAAAGGCGTGGTGCGCTTTATTTCCTGATCCTTGTAGACTCTTGTTGGCTGGTTGAGTTGCTTCAGTCCGGTCGTCATGGGGAAACATGCGAGGAAGAGCCGCCATAGGGAGCGCTCCTCTTCCTCTGATTCCTCCTCCTCCCCTACTCATGCCAGGTCTCGGCTTCGCAGGGAGTCCGGTGATGCCAGGCTTAAATGTCTGATTAGAGAGACTATTTGCGAGATGGGAGGTGATGGTGCTTGGTCTAAGGGCACCGGTCCGGTGTCTTCTGGTTCCCTTGAAGGTGAGGCTGAGTGGTTGGGAGACTCTGAACACAAGGGCAAGTACATCGACAAGGACATGTTGGCTGGGCTGCTGAAACATGTCAAATCTAACATGGGGTTTCCGGATGATGAGGCTCCTAGTACGTCTGGTGGTCCCTTGTTGCGCCAGTTTCAGAGCTCTGCCACTGTTGATGTGCCTATTCTAATCATCCTTTCATTAAAGATGTCCTGCAGAGGGAGTGGGTAGATCCAGATTGGATCTTGCTGCCCCATTTTATGGCTGGACGGTACCCTTTGCAAGATATGGCTGCCTAATTGCTGGATTCCATAACTATTGATTCCTTTGTGGCCAGTCTGGTGGGTCACACTTCCTTGGCGGAGGATGCATGCTGAAGGACCCTGTGGATAAAAATGTTTGATACCTCCCTCAAGAAGGTGTATTCTGAATCCCATTTGGCTTTGAGGGCTGGCATTTATGGGACTTATGTTTCGCAGACCTTGCTTTCGGATCTCAAGTCCCTGTACCAGTCTATGGACGATGCTACTGACTGTTCCAGTCTTCTGGAGCATATTGAGCGGCAAGTGGAGTTCCTCTTTGATGTGTCCTTCGATGTGGTGCGGGCCTCTGCCCTTTCCAGTGGGGCGTGTGTGGCTGCTCGTCGCAATCTTGTGTTGCAGGACTGGAAGACGGACTCTGCTCAGAAGGCTTGCGATTTGCGTCTGCCTTTCAAGGGGACAATGATGTTTGGGGAAGAATTGGAGGATAAATTGCATAAGTTGTTTAAAGAGAAGAAGAATTCTTCTTCTTTTAAGCAGGCCTCTTCTGTTTATGTTTCCTCTAAATCCAAATCTTTTTTCCGTCCTTCCTCTCGTAGGCAGTTTTCTGGGGTTCGGGGACGGTTTTCTTCCGGACGTGGCCGGGATCAGAAGGCTAAGTCCCCCCTCCAAAACCTTGCTCCTGACTATATGGCTGGGTTCAGGGATCATTGGTGGGAGGTCGGCTTCAGTTCTTCTTGCCGGCCTGGGTGAGGTCTTGTTCAGACGCTTGGGTGTTGGACATCATTCGCATGGGTCATGTGATAGAGTTCTCCTGTCCTCCTCCGGACTCAGGGGTTCGTCCGACTCCTTGGCCGTCGTGTCTGTCCAAGAGGTCCGAGCTGTCTCTGGGGACCGATGCTCTTTTCCGGAAGGGTGCGATTCAGGTGGTCCCTCCTCTGGAAGTCGGGCCGGGGTATTACTCTCGGATTTTCCTGGTTCCCAAGGTGACAGGGGGTTCCGCCTGGTCCTGGATTTGAAGGCCCTGAACAAGTGGGTGGTTTGTCTGCCTTTTCGCATGGAGACTCTTTAGAGGGTGATTCCGTTGGTGCTTCCAGGCCATTTTATGTGCACACTCGATCTTCAGGATGCTCACTACCATATCCCGATTCATCTCTGCTCACGTCGCTTCCTGAGGTTTTGTGTTCAGGGGCGTCATTTTCAGCTTCAGGTCCTGCCATTCGGCCTGAGGTCTGCTCCGCGAGTATTTACCAAAGTTGTGGCTCTGGTGGTGGCTGTGTTGCATCTTCGGGGGCTCATGGTGTACCCTTACCTCGATGACTGGTTGATCCATGCTCCGTCTCGTTCCCTGTTGTTGGAGGCTCAGGGGGTGGTGTGTTCTGTGTTGAGGGATCACTGGTTCCTTCTGAATCTTCCCATGTGTCAGCTGTCACCCTCCCAGGACTTGGCTTTCACTGGGGACAGGTTTCGGACCGATCTTGGCAGGGTGTTCCTGCCCGTGCCTCGGGTCTTGACGTTGGTATCCCTGGCTTGGCGGTACTTGTGGGGGGGTTCCTTTCCAGTTCACCTCTGGTTGCACCTTCAGGGTCTCATGGCGACGACAGTGTTTACTGTGGCTTGGGCTCATTTTCACTTCCATCCTCTCTGGTTGTACCTTCTGTCTCGTTGGGAACCTGTGTCTCGCGAGCTGGATTGTCTTCTTCCTGGGTCCCCTTCGGTCCTCCCTGCCCATCTTTGGTGGACGGTGTTGGCTCATCTGTCGCAAGGTCTGCCTCTGCAGCCGTCTCCCCCGGTCGTCCTGACCACGGATGCCAGTTCTTTTGGGTGGGGTGCGACCCTGGGTTCCCTGTCCCTTCAGGGTCGTTGGTCCCTTCCGGAGACTCCTCGTTCATCCAATTGGAGGGAACTGTCGGCTGTGTTCCGGGCTGTGATGGGTTTTTGAGTTCAGTTGCTCGGTCACTATGTTGTGGTGCGGTCGGACATCACGGTTGCTTATCTGAATCGCCAATGTGGTTTCGCTCATCCTCCCTGAACGGGGTGGTGATTCCTCTTTTCTATTGGGCAGAGGGGCGTCTGTTGTCTCTGTCTGCTGTTCATATTCGGGTGTGGACAACGGAGTGGCGGATGCCCTGAGCCGTTGTTTTCCCACCTCCCCTGAGTTGTCTCTTAACTCCTGTTGCTTTTCGTCTTGTGTGCAGGAGGTTTGAACTTCCCTTTCTCAACCTCTTTGCTTTCCGGCTCAATGCCCAGCTGCCCCGGTTCTGCTCTTGGGGTCCTCTGGAGGGTTGCTGAGGGGGGGATGCCCTGAGGATTCCCTGGCCGTCCAGGCTTCTCTATGCCTTCCCTCCTCTGGAGCTGATTCCCCGGTTTTTGGCCCTCCTGTGTCGGGAGGATCGGGTGGTGGTAGTTGTGGTTATGTTTTGGCCTCGGAGGTCTTGGTTTCCAACTCTACGGTTGTTGGCTGTGCAGGTCCCTAGTTTCTTCCACTATCTCCTTCCCCCCTGCGGTCTGCTCCGTCGCTGTCTCTTCTGAGGTTGTGTCTGTCGGTGTGGAAGGTGAAAGGCAGGGCTGTCGTCGGAGGGGTTTCCCTGAGCATTTACCTGTGGCTCTTCAGGGTTCCCTTCGCCCGTCTACACTCAAATCATATGACCGTCATTGGTGTAATTTTCGTCGTTGGTGTATGGCTCTGGATTTGTCCCCTTTGGCGTGCTCTTTGCAGGTGGTGCTGCTGTTCCTTTGGGAGGGTTTTGAGAAGGGTTTGGTAGTTTCCACTTTGAGAGCTCAGTGGGCTGCTGTTCGGGCTTTTTGTGCCCCTTGGGGGAATTTGTCTGACGTTGAGGATTTGGTTTCGCATCTCCTTCAGAGTTTTTCTCTGTCTCGTCCGGTGGTGGGTCCTTCTTTTCCTTTGTGGGATCTTCCCTTAGTTCTTAGGGCTTTGGTGTCCCCTCCGTTTGAGCCTCTGTCGGAGGTGGACATTAAGTTTGTGACTCTCAATGTGGTCTTTCTTGTGTCTATTACTTGTGCCCGTCGCCTGGGGAGTTGGGGGCCTTGAGGAGCCTTTTCTGTCCTTTTCTGAGGATAGGGTAGTTCTTCGTTTGGATTCCGCTTTTGTTCCGAAAGTTTCCTCCCAGTTTCATTGGGAGTTGGTATTGCCTGCATTGGGGTCTGCTCTGGACTCACCAGGGGATCCTCCTTGCTCTTTGTTTGATGTGTGAAGGGCGTTGCATATCTACATGGACCGCACTGCAGGTTTTCGAAAATCTGAGTCCCTTTTTGTTTCTTTAGGTGTTTCCTCTCGAGGGAGTTAATCTTCTGCCTCCATTGGTCGCTGGCGGAAGCAGGTCATTGCTTTGACTTACTCTCTTTCTGGGTCTCCTCCTCCTTCTGGGGTTCAGGGGAGGTCTACCCGTGGGATGGCAGCCTCCTGGGCTTAGGTTGGTTGTGTCCCTCTTTCTGAGATCTGTCGGGCGACCACTTGGGCGTCCTCTAATACCTTTATTCGGCATTATCGCCTTCAGAATTTGTTGGGGGATGATGTTAAATTTGGTTTGGGTGTACTGAATGCTGTGTGCTCCTAAATTTCTTGTGCTTGCTGTTCAATAAATCCCTGACCTTTTTGCATTTTGGTTGGTTTTGGTGGTTTATTATTGATGATGGCCGGCTTCTGCTTGGGTATTCTCAATTGTTATGAAGGGGACGAGGACTAGAGGGACCTGGGTTTAATGTCCTATCCCTTACCAGCAATCTTCATTACTCCTGGTCCCGTTGTCCTCGTTGTAGGAGGATGGATATCTGACTATGGTTACCCCCAACTTTTTGCCTAGTGTTTAGCTGGTTTTAGACTTTGTTGGCCTGGGATCCTGCTAATCAGGGCTAAAGGCTATCTGCTCTCACTGTAAAATGGACTCCATGTACTTTAGGTGATCTCCAATTGGATATTTGGTCACCTTGTGACCCCCTGTATAGTGTACCATAGGTACCCGGGGCATAGGTGCATCCAAGGCCTACCAGGGGCTGCAGCATGCATTATGCCACCCCTGGCTGGCCATCCAAATTGACACAACTGGCTGATCACTCAGTTGGGGCAAGGTTGTGTAATCACCCCTTGCTTAGGTATAGTATTCCTATACCTACTGTTATATATAGACACATATATACCTATAAGTCACTCCTATGGCAGGCCTTAACAATCCTGAAGGCAGAGTGCTTGGTTTTATGTGAGATGAGGCTCTAGCATGAGCTGATCCTGTCTGCAGCTTTCGGAACCATGTCCTTATAGCTGTTCTATGATATAGCCATACCATATACTCTTAAGTGCATTATGATCCTCGCGGTTAAATGCTAACTCTGGTTTGGCTTTATCAAAACATGTTGTGTAAGGTGTCATACGCTTTGGAATACTACCCCCTCGCCAGTTCTGGCGACGGGGGTAGCATTCCACCCTTCTAGAGGGAGAATCCATGTGGTTCCTGTTAATCCCGGTTAAAGTTAACCAGAGCCTCAGCATCACAAAATGGATGCTGCTGCCACAGACACAAGTCTGACCTCCTGCTGCTGGGAGTCGTTCCAGCGAGGGAGGCTTGGACAATAGGTTTCCTGTCTTGGGAGGTGCCTGCACCACGCCAGACAGGCCATAGTGTATTGGGGCAGGGAGGGCTGAATGAAATGAGACACTGCCTGGGGCACACAAGGTGTCCCATGCATAGTCCGGTTCAAACCGGTTGCTGGGGCACTCCAGCCCCAGCTCTGGTGCGAAACTGGACATAGGGAAAGGGGTGTAACCACCCCCTTCCCTGGTCCCACCCATAGGAGGGACCTTGCAGGTAATCCAGCCCCTCAGATTAGTATATAGGTAGGAGCTGAGTCAAGAGACTTTAGATTTATCCTGAACTGAAACTTGAAACGAAACTCTGGACCTTCGACATTCTATTGCAACTAGAAGACTGGAGAATCTCCCTTGTGGTCAAGGAGTGACCACCCTGTGCAAACAGGCACCATCCAGCGAACTGCAGTTTACTTTGTCAACGCTCCTGCCGGAGCCCGAGCACAGAGTCAGACGAGAGCCTGACTTCCAGGCTTCTTTGACCCCGATCCACAGCCACAGCAAAGCTGAGACCCGTGGATGCGACGAGAGACGTGGGACCGGCCATCTTGAATAACCTGCTCTTTGCTACTTGTGCAGCTTCTGAGGCACCCTCGAAGTTGTGCATTGGGGATTGAGAAGCCCCAGCCCCGAGCACCTTCTGCACCGACGCACAGCCCTCCACACTCCACGAGTGCCGCGTGGGGCCTGCTGGTGTTTTTGTGCTCGACTCGTCTGTCCGGTTACTTGCCCGTTGGCTAGTGGCCTCTGTGACGATGAACCTTCGAATCTGAACCACCTGCCTGGTTGCTCTAGGTGGGCCCCTGCTTCCCTGCAAAGGAGAAGCGCCCTAGACCTTGCTGGTCTAACTCGAAGCGAATATTCAATTCCTGCGTGGCTTGCATTTGCTAAGGCCTGTTGACTCCAATCCGGAAGCCGATGCCGCCAACAGCGAGATCCTTTGTGGGACAGTCAGTATCCAGCTGCTGGTTGTCGTTGACGCCTCCTGGTCCACGCGGCTGCAGAGTCAACCTTCACGAAATCACCTGATTGCTTCGCGACATCGCCTGGTTCCTTCCTGGTTCCTTCCTGGTCACTGGCTAGTGACCCAGACTCTGTCCCCTCTGCTGTCAGGTACTCTTCATCCTCGATCCGCCCTTGGATCCAACCGGACACTTCCCTCCTGGTCGCCTGCAGCATCTTTTTACAGGTCTCCATAGGAATCAGCGACAAAACCGGACACAACTTGACACCTATGCACCCGGCTCCTGTGGGTGAGGTAACGCGGGCACTCCGGTGCTCCTGTAGGTATTGACTATCCTAGTGTCCTAGTTTTCAGTGGCTTTCTCCTAGTACATCTGGAAGTGTCCTAAAAGAACTAGTTTCTAACTCTTACGTTCCTATTGTTTCCCTATGGTAACTCGCGTGTGTGAATGGACACTGCACGCGCATCTCGTGGGCCTCCTGCTCCCTAACTCTTGTTAGCTCAGCATAGTCCCAGCGATTCCCTAGGCCTATCCTGTGTTCGTGACGTGGTTCTTATACCACTATTTTAGTATATGGTTTTACGTGCCCCTAGGGCTCTACTGTATATTGTGCAACTTATTGTATGATAATTGAGTAACTTGTTATGTGCTTTAGCCTCTGACCTCATAAAGAGTTCAGAGGGGTTGTGTTTATAATAAATACATATATCTTTTATATATAACCTGTGTGGTGTCCTTCTATTTGGTATTCAAGGGGTTACATATGGTAAAACAGCTTGCTTCACATGCTCTCTGAAGTTTTAGCCTAAGACTGCTTTTGTCCATGCTACCACTAGGATAGCTGGTCTATAAGGTTGACTTTACAACCATCGCCATAAGGGTTGTTTGGACTGGTGCAAGGTGCTCACTAGAATAGTGAACATCATATACCAGGCCAACTTCTCACACTCGTCCCCTTCATGGCTTCCCTCCCTCCCTCCCTGACTTGCCAGCCTTCATCTGGGCTTGGTATTGCCAGGAGGAATGTTGGGACCTTTACGCTTATGTACTCCCAGAGGGAGGGATAGGTTTTTTCTGTGCAGGAGATGGGACTATCTCAATTGTTATGAAGGGGACGAGGACAACGGGACCAGGAGTAATGAAGATTACCGGTAAGTAATAGGACATTCCACCCGTACCGCTTCCCAATTCTTACTCTGGCTGCTCCGTGAGACTCGGGTGTCTGTGACGGCCTCCCAGTACGCCACTCCCTAGTCTGCCTCTGGGCCGTCCTCCACCACAGCCGGTGGCCGCTACAGCTCTTTATTTCATGCGGCCTCCACCGCCAAAACCGCCTACCTCGGGCTCACCGAGCAGTCGGTCGGGCACTCAGGCAGTCACACGCCTCATTTAGGGTAGAGCAATGTTGCTGCCCCTATGCTTGGGCTAGGGGCTTTGTTAAGTGCGTAGGCCCGATTTCAGATCCGATCCGTTCTTGGGGGACAAGCCCTTCCAGGTGTTGCAGGACACTGCAGACGGTAGCTGCCGCGCCTGCGGCTGAGGTATTAGGCAGAATTCTAGCGGATGTGCAGTGTTCAATTGGGGATGGAAGGGATTATTCCGGCCCCAGCCGGGGAACTGTACAGTTAGGCGTATGCCAACTTCCGAGGCCGGCCACGCCCCCCACTCTTATGCTCGGATGAATGCATTCTCATGCTCAGATATATGCAATCTCTTGCTCGGATAGATGCACTCTATTACTCGGAAGTATGCAGTCTCATGCTTTGATTTATGCACTCTCATGCTTGGATGGATTCACTCTCTTGCTTGGATCAATGCAGTCTCATGCTTGGATGGGTGCCGTCTCATGCTTGGATGGGTGCAGTCTCTTGCTTGGATGGATGCAGTCTCATGCTTGGATGGGTGCAGTCTCTTGCTTGGATGGGTGCAGTCTCTTGCTTGGATGGGTCAATCTCATGCTTGGATGGATAAACTGGTGCTTTTAGTGCAGCCTCAAGCGTGGATGGGAGCAGTCTCACACGTGGATGGAAGCAGTCTCGGGCTTGAGATAATGCAATCTTGTGTTTGAATGGGTTCAGTGCAGTCTGAAGCTTAAAGGGATGCGGTCTCTTGTTTGGAGGGGAAGCAATCCCTCAGTTACATGGCTTCAGACTCATTATTAGAGGGATGCTATCTCTTGCTTGGGGGGGTGCAATCTTCCTTTCCGAGGGTGTGCAGTGCAAAGCCTGAAAGCATGCAGCCTCATGTTTGAAGGCATGCAGCCTCATGTGTGAAGACATGCAGCCTCGTGTGTGAAGGCATGCAGCCTCATGTGTGAAGGCATGCAGCCTCGTGTGTGAAGGCATGCAGCCTCATGTTTAAAGGCATGCAGCCTCATGTGTGAAGGCATGCAGTCTCATTTTTGAAGGCATGCAGCCTCGTGTGTGAAGGCATGCAGTCTCATGGTTGAAGGCATCCAGTCTCATGTTTGAAGGCATCCCGTCTCGGGTGAAGGCATGCAGTCTCATGTGAGAAGGCATGCTGCCTCATGTTTGAAGGTATGCAGCCTCATGTTTAAAGGCATGCAGCCTCATGTGTGAAGGCATGCAGCCTCATTTTTGAAGGCATGCAGCCTCGTGTGTGAAGGCATGCAGCCTCATGTGTGAAGGCATGCAGCCTCATTTTTGAAGGCATGCAGCCTCGTGTGTGAAGGCATGCAGTCTCATGGTTGAAGGCATCCAGTCTCATGTTTGAAGGCATCCAGTCTCGTGTGAAAGCATGCAGCCTCATGTTTGAAGGCATCCAGTCTCATGTTTGAAGGCATGCTGCCTCATGTTTGAAGGCATGCAGCCTCATGTTTGAAGGCATGCAGCCTCATGTTTGAAGGCATGCAGCCTCATGTGTGAAGGCATGCAGCCTCGTGTTTGAAGGCATCCAGTCTCCTGTTTGAAGGCATCCAGTTTCAGGTGAAGGCATGCAGTCTCATGTTTGAAGGCATGCAGTCTCATGTGTGAAGGCATCCAGTCTCGTGTGAAGGCATCCAGTCTCGTGTGAAGGCATGCAGCCTCATGTTTGAAGGCAAGCAGTCTCATGTGTGAAGGCATCCAGTCTCGTGTGAAGGCATCCAGTCTCGGGTGAAGGCATGCAGTCTCATGTTTGAAGGCATGCAGTTTCATGTGTGAAGGCATCCAGTCTCGTGTGAAGGCATGCAGCCTCATGTTTGAAGGCATGCAGCCTCATGTTTGAAGGCATCCATTCTCCTGTTTGAAGGCATCCAGTCTCGGGTGAAGGCATGCAGTCTCATGTTTGAAGGCATGCAGTCTCATGTGTGAAGGCATCCAGTCTCGTGTGAAGGCATGCAGCCTCTTGTTTGAAGGCATGCAGTGTAATGTGTGAAGGCATGCAGCCTCATGTTTGAAGGCATCCAGTCTCAGGTGAAGGCATGCAGTCTCATGTTTGAAGGCATGCAATCTCATGTTTGAAGGCATGCAGCCTCGTGTGTGAAGGCATGCAGCCTCATGTTTGAAGGCATGCAGCCTCATGTTTGAAGGCATGCAGCCTCATGTTTGAAGGCATCCAGTCTCCTGATTGAAGGCATCCATTCTCGGGTGAAGGCATGCAGTCTCATGTTTGAAGGCATGCAGTCTCATGTTTGAAGGCATGCAGTCTCATGTGTGAAAGCATCCAGTCTTGTGTGAAGGCATGCAGCCTCATGTTTGAAGGCATGCAGTCTCATGTTTGAAGGCATGCAGCCTCATGTTAGAAGGCATCCAGTCTCCAGTTTGAAGGCATCCAGTCTCGGGTGAAGGCATGCAGTCTCATGTTTGAAGGCATGCAGTCTCATGTGTGAAGGCATCCAGTCTTGTGTGAAGGCATGCAGCCTCATGTTTGAAGGCATCCAGTCTCCTGTTTGAAGGCATCCAGTCTCGGGTGAAGGCATGCAGTCTCATGTTTGAAGGCATGCAGTCTCATGTGTGAAGGCATCCAGCCTCGGGTGAAGGCATCCAGTCTCGGGTGAAGGCATGCTGCCTCATGTGTGAAGGCATCCAGTCTCGGGTGAAGGCATCCAGTCTCGTATGAAGGCATGCAGCCTCATGTGTGAAGGCATGCAGCCTCATGTTTGAAGACATGCAGCCTCATGTTTGAAGACATGCTGCCTCATGTTTGAAAGCATGCTGCCTCTTGTTTGAAGCAAAACCAAAGTGGATGATGGACGGAGCATTTGAGCAATGCAAACACTCACCCCAGTCAACTGATCTGGGTTTAATCCATCATCATTCTTTAGCTCACTCCGCCACCCCAGTTCAGACATGGCCATATGCTAGTCAATCGGAGTCTGTGCCTCATGGGAACAGTCCAGCTCAAGCTGCCAAGCCATGCCCAGACGTGGGTCCCTTGCTCACTTTGCCACTGGATTCAAGCTAGTCTGGCTGATTAGCCAGAAACCGGTCCCAGGATGCTTGTTTCCGGTCCAGGGCCCTCTTGCTCGTCAGTGTGACTCTGAGCAGGACTGGGCGGACGACTTAAAGGACGCCGCAACCTTGATGTCTCTTCTGACCCGGGGTTTGCCTCTCCCCCGCCTACCATGGAGGAGGACGCCTCTTATACGATGGTGCTCAGTCAGGCTGCTGAGGTCCTCCACCTTGATCTCCCTACGGTGGCCCTCAAAACTAATCTCCTCACTGAGGTGCTCCAGACGGCGTTCACTTCGTTGGAGCCCCTGCTGCCATTTAATGATGCCCTCACTGACATCTTGTTGGGCACTTGGTCACGTCCGGCCACAGGGGCCTCTGTGGATAAGAACGTTGCCAGGCGTCATCGCTTGGCGCCGCGTGACCCTGCTTTTCTGACCACTCATCCTACACCCGAGAGCCTGGTCATCCAAGCTTCGAGATCCCAGAGTGCCTTTTCCACGGCTCAACAGGATAAGGACTCTAAGAAGCTGGAGCAGTTCTGCAATCGGTTGTTCTCTTTGGCCAGCTTAGGGCTGAGGTCGGTGAACACCACATGTCTCTTGGGCCGCTATTCCCATGAGGTGTGGGATATGGCTTGAGGAGGGCCCGTGAGGGGGTGCAGGCTGGAGTAGGGCCCGTGAGGGGTGCAGGCTGGAGGAGGGCCTGTGAGGGGTGCAGGCTCGAGGAGGGCCTGTGAGGGAGTGCAGGCTGGAGGAGGCCCTGTGTGGGAGTGCAGGCTGGAGTAGAGCCTGTGAGGGGGTGCAGGCTGGAGTAGGGCCCGTGAGGGGGTGCAGGCTGGAGGAGGGCCCGTGAGGGGGTGCAGGCTGGAGGAGGGCCCGTGAGGGGTGCAGGCTGGAGGCGGGCCTGTGAGGGGTGCAGGCTGGAGGAGGCCCTGTCTGGGGGTGCAGGCTGGAGGAGGGCCCGTGAGGGGGTGCAGGCTGGAGGAGGGCCCGTGAGGGGGTGCAGGCTGGAGGAGGGCCCGTGAGGGGTGCAGGCTGGAGGCGGGCCTGTGAGGGGTGCAGGCTGGAGGAGGCCCTGTCTGGGGGTGCAGGCTGGAGGAGGGCCCGTGAGGGGCGCGGGCTGGAGGAGGGCCTATGAGGGGTGCAGGCTAGAGGAGGTCCTGTGTGGGGGTGCAGGCTGGAGGAGGGTCTGTGAGGGGGTGCAGGCTGAAGGAGGCCCTGTGTGGGGGTGCAGGCTGGAGGAGGGTCTGTGAGGGGGTGCAGGCTGGAGGAGGCCCTGTGTGGGGTGCAGGCTGGAGGAGGGTCTGTGAGGGGGTGCAGGCTTGATGAGGCCATGTGTGGGGTGCAGGCTGGAGGAGGGCCCGTGAGGGGGTGTGGGCTGGAGGAGGGCCCGTGAGGGGGCGCAGGCTGGAGGAGGGTCTGTGAGGGGGTGCAGGCTGGAGGAGGGCCCGTGAAGGGGCGCAGGCTGGAGGAGGGCCCGTGAGGGGGTGCGGGCTGGAGGAGGGCCTGCGAGGGGGTGCAGGCTGAAGGAGGCCCTGTGTGGGGGTGCAGGCTGGAGGAGGGCCCGTGAGAGGGTGCGGGCTGGAGGAGGGCCTGCGAGGGGGTGCGGGCTGGAGGAGGGCCCGTGAGGGGGTGCAGGCTGGAGGAGGGCCGCTGTGGGGGTGCAGGCTGGAGGAGGGCCTGTGAGGGGGTGCAGGCTGGAGAAGGGCCTATGTGAGGGTGCAGGCTGGAGGAGAGGGCTAACAGTGTGTGAAGGCAGGATGGGGTCTGGCCAGGCGCGCAACGCCCATTGGGTTCATAGAGCTTCTGCCCCCCCCTTCCCTGTGTGTGTCAGCCTGGGCTGAGACAGCTTCTGGGACACACACACAGACAGTTTTTGAGCTGCTGTGGGCTGGCTGGTCTGGCGTCCTGTACCCCAGTTCTTCACAGGTCTTTAAAAGACCATTTGCTTGTTAACGAGGTTTTGTGTGTTTTCACCCCTTCTTAGAGCTCCTGCTTCTCCACTCTGCCTATTAGTGGATTAACCCCCCCCCCCCCGAATTTGTTTATTTCCTCCCCCCCTCCTCACCGAAATTTGGCTTAGTTGCGCCTCTGGCGGTGAGGGCAGGTAGAGCGCCGTGTGAGTTGTAGATCTGGTAAATCACAGAGCCCATATTTCTTGATGAATCCGAAAGCTGTTTACATGAATGTTGTCATGAGATGAGGTGCGTGGGTCCCGTGGGGGGTGGGGGGTGCATTCTTCCCGGTGCTGCTTCGATGGTTTGTGGCTCATTTACTTCCCTCTGTGCCTTCAAAGGGGCCGCTACAGCCTGACATGAAGAGACCCAGCGCTGACACCGTGGCCTCAAAGGTCAGACATCTCAGCCCCCCCTCCTATACATAGCAGCCACAGGTTCACGGACACCTCTGCGACGCCAAAGCCCTGTAGCCTCGCGCACCTGCTGCCACTCCTGTGATCCTCGGTATATCTGGCCAGTATTTACAGGGGGCGCTGTGTACATCCCGCACACCTGAGCACAGGTTTCTCGTAGCCCTGCCAAGTCTTCCAGGTCCATCCGTGATGTGCTGCTCCAGTCCACGGTTTTTCCTTGAATTCTGGGACTTGTAGTAGTTTCATTATATAACAGAACTACATGTCCCATAATTCAGAGGAAAAAACCTGGCCTGGAGCAGCACATCACACAATGACCTCGGGAACTTGGCAGCTATGGAGGCTCACAGGAAAAGTAGAAGCACCCCGGAGCGACGCACAGTAAAGATTGTTCTACATCTCTCAGCAGTGAGCCCGTTTCGAGCCTGGTGATGAATGAGAGCTCCTACTGTGAATGGGGTACCCTCCCCGAGGCCAGACCCACCTATCAGCAGAGACGCAGCAACTGCTCCTGGATGTGATTGGGTGAAGAGCGGCCCTAATTCGGCTCTTGTGTTAAAGTGAATAAATACTAGTGTATGACACCCCTGTGTGAGTGTCTTCACACGTGCTTGTATGGATGTGAGTGTGCAAGCAAGATGTGTCAATCAGCCGGAGGCCCGCGCCTTCAGCAGCACCAGCAGAATCCTGTGAATGGAACACCTGTGACGTGCCAGGCCCTCCACTGTGATGTCACGAGGTCCAGGCTATCACCTGCAGCCGAATCCTGTGAATGGAACACCTGTGACGTGCCAGGCCCTCCACTGTGATGTCACGAGGTCCAGGATAGCATCAGCAGCAGAATCACGTGAATGGAACACCTGTGACGTGCCAGGCCCTGCACTGTGATGTCACGAGGTCCAGGCTATCACCTGCAGCCGACTCCTGTGAATGGAACACCTGTGACGTGCCAGGCCCTCCGCTGTGATGTCACGAGGGCCAGTCTAAGTGCAGAGGGGAGGCCTCCGCCGCAGCAGAGACGAGGAGAGGCCGCTGAGGGGGGAGAAGATCGGGCAGGCTGGGGTCGTCTTTGAGGTTCATCAGGATCATTCTGTGACTAAATAGGTTTTATTTTTTTATTTTTATGAAATGGAATTAAAGTCGTGTCTCGGCTGCTCCCCCCCCCCTTACACTGCAACACCTGTCATCACCCATAAACCAGTGATGCCCGATGACACGTTGAAAAGTCTCTATTGTGACGTGTCCGTGGTATAAAAAGCTAGTAACCAGGCAACCCCAGCATTGCACTCATGAGCACCAGACGGAGAGGACCACTGCTGGCGGACGGAGCCGAGACCCGAGAGAGGCCGAAGCAGCCAGGGTCGGGTCAAAAGAGACAAGGTGAGTATATAAACCGAACGAAAACCGAACTTGAAACCGAACTGAAACCAAACTTGATACCAAACCGAAACCGAACTTGAAACGAACTTGATACTGACTTGATACTGGCTTGATACTGACTTGATACTGGCTTGATACTGACTTGATACTGACTTGATACTGGCTTGATACTGACTTGAAACTTCCCTTCCCTTCTGATCAAATTCAATTCCCTTCCCTCTCCCTTTCCCTTTTTTCCTCCTCTACCTTACATTCCTATCTCTCCTCTCCTGTCCCCTTCTCCCCCTTTTAATTTCCCTTTCCCTCCATTACTCTTCAATCCTCTCCCCTTCTGCCACCCCCCCCATTCCATCTATACCGGTCCCGACCCGCACTCTCTTAGCTCTCCTTCTCCCCTCTCCACCCATGCCCTTCTCCCTCCACTTCCCCTCAACTTCCATTCTCTTCTCCATCCCTTCTTTCTACTCTCCTTTCTGCTTTCCCTCCCCTTAGGATCAGCCTCCCACTACACCTCCCCTCCCCTCTTCCTTCTATTTCCTTCTCTCCCCCTTTCCCCTTCTCTGCCTTAATTCCTATACCCTTCTTCATTCTTTCCATTTCTCTCTCTTCTTTACCTCTTCAATCCTCTTCCCTTCTGTCACTCCCCCTTCCCTTCTAATTCCATCCATTCCGGTCCCACCCAGTACTCTTATCTCTCCTTTTCCCGCTCCACCCCTTCCTTTCTCTCCCCTTTCCCTCACCATTAACTTCCCCACTCAATCCCACACACACAAGCCCACACACACAGAACCCCATACACACACACAACCCCCCACACACACAACCCCCCACACACAACCCCCCACACACACCTCCCCACACACACCACCTCCACACCCACACCCCACACAGACAACCCCCTCACACACGACCCCCCCATAAACTCAACCTCACACACAAATCCCCACACACACAGAACCCCATACACACACACAACCCCCACACACAACCCACCACACACACAACTCCACACACAACCATATACACACAATCCACACACACACCCATAACCCCCCCACACACACAACCCCACACACACGCAACCCCCCCCACACACAACCCCCCACACACAACCCCCCACACACAAACCCCACACACACAACCCCCACACACTCACAACCCCACCCACATGCAACCCCACACACACACACAACCCCCACACACACAACCCCCCACACACACAACCCCCCACACACACAGCCCACCACACACACAACCCACCACACACAACCCCACAAACACACAACCGCACACACACAATCTCACACACAACCACGCACACACAACCCCACACACACAACCCCCCACACGTACAACCCCCCACACACACAACCCCACACTCATGTAACCCCACCCACACACAACCACCCACGCACAACCCCCACTCACACAACCCCATACATAACCCCCCACACACACCCCCCACACACACCCACACACACAACCCCTCCACACCCCACACACACACCCCACAGACAACCCCACACACACAACCCACCACACACACTCCACACACACAACCCCACAAATACACAACCCCCCACACAACACTCCACACACAACCCCCCCACACACACAGCCCCCCCACACACAACCCCCCCACACACACAACCCCCCACACACAACACCCCCACACACAACCGCCCCACACACAACACCCCACACACACAACATCCCACACACATAACCCTCCCACACACACAACCACACGCACACACAACCCCACACACAACCCCACACACAACCCTACACACACACAACCCCACACACACACAACCCCCACACTCACACAACCTACCACACACACAACCCCCCCACACTACCCCATAAACACACACATGCAACCCCACACACATGCAACCCCCACACACACAACCCCACACACAAACCCACACACACAACCCCACACGCACACACACAACCTACCACACACACACAACCCATCCACACCCCCCACAGACAACCCCACACACAACCCACCACACACACAACTCCACACACAACCCCCCACACCCCCTACCCACACACAACCCACACACACACACACACACACACCCACACACACAACCCTCCCCCTCCACACACACCTCACATACACCCCCACACACACAACCCCCACACCCCACACTCACAACCCACACACACACAGCTCCCCACACACACAACCCCACACACACAACCCAACACACACAACCCCCCACATACCCAACGCCACACACATGCAACCCCCCACACACAACCCCCCCACACACACAACCACACACACACATGCCCACACACACAACCAGACCCCCACACACACAACCCTACCACACAACCTCCCACACACAACCCAACACACACACAACCCCCCACACACACCCAGACCCCCCATACATACAACCCCCACCCACACACACCCCACACACAACCCCACACAAGCAACCCCCCACACACAACCCCCCACACACAACCCCCCACACACATGCACAGACCCCCCATAAACACAACCCCCCCACACACAACGCCCCACACACAACCCCACACACACACACAACCCCCACCCACACACACAACCACACCCCCCCACAGATAACCCCACACACAACCCACCACACACACAACTCCACACACACAACCCCACACACACAACCCCCACACACACCACCCTCCACACACGCAACCCCACACACATACAACCCCCACACACAACCCCCCCACACAATACCCCCCACACACAACCCCCCCCACACACAACCCCCCCCACACACAACCACACACACCCCACACACACACCCCACACACACAACCGCCCACACACAAACCCACATACAAACCCCCACACACAACCATCCCACATACAACCCCCCACAACCCCCCACACACATGCAACCCCACACACATGCAACCCCACACACAGGCAACCCCCCACACACACAACACCCCACACACAACCCCCCCACACACAGCCCCCACCCACCCCCCCCCACCCCCCCACACACAACCCCCCCCACACAACCCCTCCACACAACCCCCCACACACAACCCCCCACACACAGAACCCCACATGCAACCCCACACACACACACACAGACCCCCCACACAACCCCCCACTCACACACAACCCCCACACACAACCTCACACACCCCCACATACACAACCCCACACACACACAACCCCCAACACAAACACCCACACCCGCCACACACACCCCACACACACACCCCCACACACAACCCCACTCACCCACACAATCCCACACACACACAACCTACCACACACACAACCCCCCACACCCCCCCACACACAACCCCACACACAACCCCCCAAACACACAACCCCACATACCCCACATACACCCACACAAACAACCCCCCACACTCACACACACACACACACACACAACCCCCCACACTCACCCACACACACCCACACACACAACCCCCCATACTCACAACCCCCCCCACACAACCCACACACACAACCCCACACACAACCCCCCACACACAACCCACCACCATAGAACCCCCACACACAATCCCACACACATACAACCCCTCACACACAACCCCACACACACACAACCTAACACACATACAACCCCCCACACAACCAATGCCACACACATGCAAACCCACACATGCAACCCCCCACACACACCCCCACACACACAAGCCCACACACACACAACCAGACCCCCACACCCCCCACACACACACAACCCCACCACACTCAACCCAACACACACACAACCCCACACACAACCAAACCCCCCCACACACAACCCCACACACACACCCAGAACCCCCATACACACAACCCTTCACACTTACAACCCCCACTCACACACCCCACACACAAGCAACCCCCCACACACAGCCCCACACACATGCAACTCCACACACACAACCCCCCACACACAACCCCCCACACACACACACACACACACAGAGACCCCCCATACACACAACCCCCACCCACACCCCCACCCCCACACACCCCCACACACACAACCCCACACACAACCCACCACACACACAACCCCACACACACACAACCCCCCCACACAACCCCCCACACAATACCTTCCAGACAATACCCCCCACACACACAACCCCACACACAACCACACACACAAACCCACATACAACCCCCCACACACCCACACACACACCCACACACACCCCACATACACACACATACAGATAACCTCTCCACACCCCCCACACACAACCCCACCACACACAATCCCCCCACACACAGACAACCCCCCATACACACAACTCCCCCACACACACAACCCCACACACACACAACCCCACACACATGCAACCCCACACACACAACCCAACACACAACCCCACACACACACAACCCCCCATACACATGCAACCCCACACACAAACCCCCCCCACACACAACCCCCCACACACAACCCCCACACACAAAACCCCACACACACAACCTACCACACACACAAACACACACACAACCCCACACACACAACCCCACACACCCACCCACACACACAACCCCACACACAACCCCCCACACACAACCCCACACACACAACCCCACACACAAACAACCCACACACACACAACCCACCACACACACAACCCCACAAACACAACCCACCACACACACAACCCAACCTACACAACCCCCGCCCACAACCCCACACACACACAACCCCACACACACACAACCCCCCCAAACACACCCCACACACACAACCGACCCACACTCACCCACACACACAACCCCCCACACACACACACCCACCCCCACACTCACAACCCCCACACGCACACAACCCCACACACATGCAACCCCACACACACAACCCAACACACAACCCCACACACACACAACCCCCCATACACATGCAACCCCACACACAAACCCCCCCCACACACAACCCCCCCACACACAACCCCCACACACAAAACCCCACACACACAACCTACCACACACACAAACACACACACAACCCCACACACACAACCCCACACACCCACCCACACACACAACCCCACACACAACCCCCCACACACAACCCCACACACACAACCCCACACACAAACAACCCACACACACACACACAACCCACCACACACACAACCCACCACACACACAACCCAACCTACACAACCCCCGCCCACAACCCCACACACACACAACCCCACACACACACAACCCCCCCAAACACACCCCACACACACAACCGACCCACACTCACCCACACACACAACCCCCCACACACACACACCCACCCCCACACTCACAACCCCCACACACCCATACACACTCAAACCCACACACACACACAACCCGACAAACACAGCCCCCCACACACACTACACACAAACACCACCCCACACACACTTCCCCCACACACATTTCCACACACACACAACCCCCCCACACACAACCACACACAACACCCCACCCACACACACAACCCCCCACACACCCCCGGTACACAACCAGACTCCCCACACACACACCCACACACAACCCCCACCACACCCACACACAACCCAACACACACACAACCCCACACACATGCAACCCCCACACCCCAACACAGCCCCCCACACATACAACCCTCCACACACACAACCCCCCACACACACAAACCCACACACAACCCCCCACCACACACATGCAACCCCCCACAAACACACACAACCCCACACACACAACCAGACTCCCGACACCCCACACACAACCCCACACTCACACAACCCCCACACACAACACCCCACACACAACCCCCCCACACACAGCCCCCACCCACCCCCCCCACACCACCCCACACACACAACCCTCCACACCCCCCACACACACAATCCTCCACACACACAACCCTCCACACACACAACCCTAGGCACACACAACGCCCCCACACACAAACCCCCCCCAACACACACAACCCCCCCCCACACACACACACACACACACACACACACAACCCCCCCCCACACACAACCCCACACACACACAACCCCCCCACACACAACCACACACACAACCCCCCACACACAACCCCCCCACACAACCTCCCTACACACAACCCACCACACACACAACCCCCCCACACACAACCACACACACACAACCCCCCCACACACCCCACACACAACTCCCCCACACAACCTCCATACACACAACCCACCACACACACAACCCCCCACACACAACCCCACACACACAACCCCACACACACACAACCACACACAAGCAACCTCACACACACACAACCCCACACACAACCCCACACACACAAACCCACACCCACAACCCCACACACACAACCCCCCCACACACACACAACCTACCACACACCCACACAACGTCCCCCACACACACAACCCTACCCACACACAAACCCACACACAACCCCTCACACACAACCCTCCCACACAACCACACACACACCCACACACACCCCACATACACCCACACGCACACCCCCACACACAACCCCCCACACTCAAACCCCCCCACACAACCCACACACACACAACCCCCACACACACAACCCACGACCCACCATCACACAACCCCCACACACACAACTCTACACACACAACCCTACACACAACCCCACACACAACCCCCCACACTACCCCCCACAGACAACCCCCCACAGACAACCCCCCACACACACAACCCCCCACACACACAACCCCCCACACAACCTCCCAAACACACAACCCCACACACACCCCACATACACCCACACACACAACCCCCACACTCACCCCCACACACACAACCCCCCATACTCACAGCCCCCCCACACAACCCTTCACACAACCCCATACACACAACTCCACACACAACCCAACACACACCCCACACACACAACCCCACACACACACACACACACACAACCTGACACACACAGCCCCCACACACACACACACTAGACACACACAGCCCCACATACAACCCCCACACACAACCCCCCCACACACACCCAGACCCCCCACACACAACACCATACACAAACCCCCCCACACACAACCCCACACCCCACACACACAACCCCCCACACACAAACCCACACACAACCCCCCCACACACACACCCAGAAGGGGCGCAACCCCCCCCACACACACACCCAGACCCCCCCACACACACAAACCCCACACACAACCCCCCACACACACAACCCCCCACACAAACACCCACACACACACAACCCACCACACACAACCACACAACCACACACGCACACACAGCCCCACACACACAACCCTCCCACACACACAAGCCCCCACACACACACAACCCCACACACATACACCCCCCACACACACAACCCCACACACAATACCCCCCAGACAATACCCCCCACACACACAACCCCACACACAACCACACACACACCCCACACACACAACCGCCCACACACAAACCCACATACAACCCCCCACACACACACACCCACACACACCCCACATACACACACACACACATAACCTCTCCACACCCCCCACACACAACCCTACCTCACAGAACCCCCCACACAACCCCACACACACACAGACAACCCCCCATACACACAACTCCCCCACACACACAAAAACCCCACACACACACAACCCCACACACATGCAACCCCACACACACAACCCAACACACAACCCCACACACACAACCCCCATACACCTGCAACCCCACACACAAAACCCCCCACACACAACCCCCCCACACACAACCCCCACACACAAAACCCCACACACACAACCTACCACACACACAAACACACACACCCACCCACACACACAACCCAACACACAACCCCCCACACACAACCCCACACATACAACCCCACACACAAACCCCCCCCCCACACACACACACAACCCACCACACAAACAACCCACAAACACAACCCACCACACACACAACCCCACCTACACAACCCCTGCCCACAACCCCACACACACAACCCCACACACACACAACCCCCCCAAACACACCCCACACACACAACCGACCCACACTCCCCCACACCCACACACACAACCCCCCCACACACACACCCCCACCCCCACACTCACAACCCCCACACACCCATACACACTCAAATCCACACACACACACAACCCGACAAACACAACCCCCCACACACACTACACACACACCACCCCACACACACACTTCCCCCCACACACATTTCCACACACACACAACCCCCCACACACAACACCCCACCCACACACACAACCCCCCACACACCCCCCGCACACAACCAGACTCCCCACACACAGCCCCCACCACAGAACCCCTCCACACACACACACAACCCCCACACACAACCCAACACACACACAACCCCACACACATGCAACCCCCCACACCCCCACACAGCCCCCCACACATACAACCCTCCACACACACAACCCCCCACACACACAAACCCATACACAACCCCCCACCACACACATGCAACCCCCCACAAACACACACAACCCCACACACAACCAGACTCCCGACACACCACACACAACCCCACACACACACAACCCCCACACACAACACCCCACACACAACCCCCCCACACACAGCCCCCACCCCCACACCCCCACACCACCCCACACACACAACCCGCCACACCCCCACACACACAACCCCCACACACAACCCTTCACACACACAACCCTAGGCACACACAACCCCCCCACACACAACCCCCACACACAACCCCCCACAACCACAACCCCACATGCAACCCCACACACACACACCCAGACCCCCCCACACACCCCCCCACTCACACACAACCCCCACACACAAACCCCCACCCCCCACACACACAACCCCACACACACACACACCCACACAACCCCCCCCACACAACCCCACACACACACAACCCCCCCACACACAACCACACACACACAACCCCCCACACACAACCCCCCCACACAACCTCCCTACACACAACCCACCACACACACAACCCCCCCACACACAACCGCACACACACAACCCCCCACACACCCCACACACAACCCCCCACACAACCTCCCTACACACAACCCACCACACACACAACCCCTCACACACAACCCCACACACACAACCCCACACACACACAACCACACACAAGCAACCTCACACACACACACCACACACAACCCCACACACACAACCCCACACACACAAACCCACACCCACAACCCCACACACACAACCCCCCACACACAACCTACCACACACCCACACAACGTCCCCCACACACACAACCCTACGCACACACAAACCCACACACAACCCCTCACACACAACCCTCCCACACACAACCACATACACACCCACACACACCCCACATACACCCAAACGCACACCCCCACACACAACCCCCCACACTCAAAACCCCCCACACAACCCACACACACACAACCCCCACACACACAACACACAACCCACCATCACACAACCCCCACACACACAACTCTACACACACAACCCTACACACAACCCCACACACAACCCCCCACACTACCCCCCACAGACAACCCCCCACAGACAACCCCCCCACACACAACCCCCCCACACAAACACCCACACACACAACCCCACTCCCCCAACCCCACTCACCCACACAACCCCACACACACAACCCCCCACACACAACCCCCCAAACACACAACCCCACACACACCCCACATACACCCACACACACAACCCCCCACACTCACCCCCACACACACAACCCCCCAAACACACAACCCCACACACACCCCACATACACCCACACACACACCCACCCACACACACAACCCAACACACAACCCCCCACACACAACCCCACACATACAACCCCACACACAAACCCCCCCCCACACACACACACACAACCCACCACACAAACAACCCCACAAACACAACCCACCACACACACAACCCCACCTACACAACCCCTGCCCACAACCCCACACACACAACCCCACACACACACAACCCCCCCAAACACACCCCACACACACACAACCGACCCACACTCCCCCACACCCACACACACAACCCCCCCACACACACACCCCCACCCCCACACTCACAACCCCCACACACCCATACACACTCAAATCCACACACACACACAACCCGACAAACACAACCCCCCACACACACTACACACACACCACCCCACACACACACTTCCCCCCACACACATTTCCACACACACACAACCCCCCACACACAACACCCCACCCACACACACAACCCCCCACACACCCCCCGCACACAACCAGACTCCCCACACACAGCCCCCACCACAGAACCCCTCCACACACACACACAACCCCCACACACAACCCAACACACACACAACCCCACACACATGCAACCCCCCACACCCCCACACAGCCCCCCACACATACAACCCTCCACACACACAACCCTCCACACACACAAACCCATACACAACCCCCCACCACACACATGCAACCCCCCACAAACACACACAACCCCACACACAACCAGACTCCCGACACACCACACACAACCCCACACACACACAACCCCCACACACAACACCCCACACACAACCCCCCCACACACAGCCCCCACCCACACACCCCCACACCACCCCACACACACAACCCGCCACACCCCCACACACACAACCCCCACACACAACCCTTCACACACACAACCCTAGGCACACACAACCCCCCCACACACAACCCCCACACACAACCCCCCACAACCACAACCCCACATGCAACCCCACACACACACACCCAGACCCCCCCACACACCCCCCCACTCACACACAACCCCCACACACAAACCCCCACCCCCCACACACACAACCCCACACACACACACACCCACACAACCCCCCCCCCACACAACCCCACACACACACAACCCCCCCACACACAACCACACACACACAACCCCCCACACACAACCCCCCCACACAACCTCCCTACACACAACCCACCACACACACAACCCCCCACACACAACCGCACACACACAACCCCCCACACACCCCACACACAACCCCCCACACAACCTCCCTACACACAACCCACCACACACACAACCCCTCACACACAACCCCACACACACAACCCCACACACACACAACCACACACAAGCAACCTCACACACACACACCACACACAACCCCACACACACAAACCCACACCCACAACCCCACACACACAACCCCCCACACACAACCTACCACACACCCACACAACGTCCCCCACACACACAACCCTACGCACACACAAACCCACACACAACCCCTCACACACAACCCTCCCACACACAACCACATACACACCCACACACACCCCACATACACCCAAACGCACACCCCCACACACAACCCCCCACACTCAAAACCCCCCACACAACCCACACACACACAACCCCCACACACACAACACACAACCCACCATCACACAACCCCCACACACACAACTCTACACACACAACCCTACACACAACCCCACACACAACCCCCCACACTACCCCCCACAGACAACCCCCCACAGACAACCCCCCCACACACAACCCCCCCACACAAACACCCACACACACAACCCCACTCCCCCAACCCCACTCACCCACACAACCCCACACACACAACCTACCACACACACAACCCCCACACACAACCCCCCAAACACACAACCCCACACACACCCCACATACACCCACACACACAACCCCCCACACTCACCCCCACACACACAACCCCCCATACTCACAGCCCCCCCACACAACCCCTCACACAACCCCATACACACAACTCCACGCACAACCCAACACACACACCCCACACACACAACCCCACACACACACCCACACACACAACCTGACACACACAGCCCCCCACACACACACTAGACACACACAACCCCACATACAACCCCCACACACAACCCCCCCCCACACACCCAGACCCCCCACACACAACCCCATACACACAAACCCCCCCCACACACAACCCCACACCCCACACACACAACCCCCCACACACAAACCCACACACAACCCCCCCACACACGCACCCAGAAGGGGCACAACCCCCCCCACACACACACCCAGACCCCCCCACACACACAAACCCCACACACAAACCCCCACACACACAACCCCCCACACAAACACCCACACCCACACAACCCACCACACACAACCACACACGCACACACAGCCCCACACACACAACCCTCTCACACACACAACCCCCCACACTCACACAACCCCCCACACACAACCCCCCACACACAACCCCCCACACACACACATGCAACCTCACACACATGCAACCCCACACACATGCAACCCCCCCACACAACCCCACACACAACCCCACTCACACAACCCCACACACAAACCCACACACACAACCCCACACACTCAACCTACCACACACACAACAACCCACACACACAACCCTCCCACACACAACCCTACCACCCCCCCCCACATACACCCCCCACATATACCCACACTGCCCACACACATCCCACCACACTCACAACCCCCCACACTGAAAACCCCCCACACACAACCCACACACACACAATCCCCCCACACACACAACCCCCCACACACAACCCACACACACAACCCCACTCACCCACACAACCCCCCCACACACAACCCCACTCACCCACACAACCCCCCACACACACAACCCCACACACCGCACATACACCCACACACACACACACCCACACTCACCCACATACCCCCCACACTCACAACCCCCCACACTCCCAACCCCCACACACAACCTACACACACCCCCCACAGACAACCCCACACACACACAACCCACCACCATAGAACCCCCCCACACAGCACTCCACACACAACCCCACACACAACCCCCCCACACACAACCCCCACACAACCACAACTCCACACACAACTTCACACACACCCCACTCACACAAACCCACACACACACAAACCCCCCCACACACAACCCCCCCCCCACACACAACCCGACACACACAACCCCCCCACACACACACTACACACACAACCCCACTCACACACAACCCCCCACACACAACCCCACAGACAACCCGCACACACCCCCAGACCACCCACACACACCCCAATACACACAAAACCCCCCACACACACAGCCCCACACACAACCCCACACACACACAACCCCACACACACACCCACACACCACCCCTCCACACCCCCCACACACAATCCCCTCCACACCCCCCACACACAATCCCCCACACACAACCCCACACACACACCCCCACACCCCCCACACCCCGACACCCATACACACACAACCCCACACACACACAACCCCACACACCCACACACACAACCCCTCCACACCCCACACCCCCCCCCACACACAACCCCACACACCCACACCCACACACACACACAAACTCACCCACAACACAACCCCCCACACACAAAACAACAAACACACAACCACACACACACACACAACCCCACACACACACAACCCCACACACACAACACCCCCACACACACACAACCAAACTACACCCCCACACTCACAACCCACCACACACACAACCCCCCACAAACACACAACCCCCCCACACACACAACCCTCCCACACACACAACCCCCCACACACAACCCCACACACACGACACACACACCCCACATACACCCGACACACACAACACCCACATACACAACTCCCCCACACACACAACCCCCCCACATACACACAACCCCACACAGACAACCCCACACACACAACCCGCCACCACACAACCCCTACACATACAACCCTACACACACAACCCAACACACAACCCCCCCCACACACACACCCCACCCCACACACATACAACCCCCCACACACAACACTACACACAACTAACCCTGGGCGTAGTGGGGCTCCGCGGAGCTACGCGGAGTGGGCGAGAAGCTACGCCCACTCCCGCACTCCGCGTAGCCCCACTACGCACCTCCCTCCCGCTCTCCTCTACATACATTATTTAAGCAAAATACCCTTAATAAAACAATTTTAAAGCACTTACCGTGTCCGGGGCTCGTCCTGGGGCTCCCTCTTGGAATCGCGTCGTCATGGATACCAATGCGAATGCGCGGGCGGCCGCGCATGGGCATTTCTCCCGAGAAATGCACATGAGCGGGCGGCCGCGCATGCGCATTGGTATCTATGAAGGGACGCTATTCCAAGAGGGAACCCCGGACGAGCCCCGGACACGGTAAGTGCTTTAAAATTGTTTTATTAAGGGTAGTTTGCTTAAATAATGTATGTAGGGGAGGGCGGGAGGGAGGCGGGTGGCGGCCGACTCAGCTACGCACACGGAGTGGGCGTAGTGTTGCCGGCTACGCTGTCTACGCAAAATGCGTAGGAGGCAACACTACGCCTACTCCGTGGGCGTAGCCGATTCGGACGCCCAGGCTTACACACAACCCCCCACACACACTACACACACTACACACACACAACCCCACGCACACACAACCTCCACACACACAACCCCACAGACAACCCCCACACACACACAGACCACCCACACACACACAACCCCCCACACACACAACCCCACAAGGAAAGCAGGAGAAGGAAGGGAAGGGGAGAGAGGGGAAGGGTGATGAGGAAGGGAAGGAATGGTGGATAGGAAGGGGAGGATGAGGGAATGAGAAGGGAAGTGGGAAGGAAAGGAATGGTAGGGTTGAAGGGGGAGGGGGTTGGGAAGGGAAGGGAAGTGAAAAGAAGGGTGATGGGAAGGGGAGGGATAGGGGAAGAGATCTTAAAGGAACGGAAGAGATGGGAAGGGGGCATAGAGAGGGAGATGTGAAGGGAAAGGGTAGGAAGAGAAGGAAAGGGAGGGTGGCTAGGGAAGGGGTACGAAGGTTGAGGGGAAGAAAGTATAGAGCTGTTCAAAGAGAAGGGGAGGGGGGAAATGTAAGGAAGGGTGGGGATGGGAGGAGAGGCTAAGAGAAGGGGTGTGGTGTGGAAAGGAAAGGGAAAGAAGGGGTTGGGCAAGCAATGAGGCGAGAATAGATGGAGAAGGGAAGGGGTGAGGAGGGTGGGAAGGTAAAGGGTAGGGAGGTGAGGGGAAGGAAGTATAGGGAAGAAGCGATGGGTGAGGGAAGGGAAGGGAAGAAAAGAGGAGGGTGTGGTGCGGAGGAAAGATGAGGGTGAAGAACGGGATTGGTGAAGGAAAGGGGAGGCCAGCGAAGGGGAAAGGAAGGGAGGAGTGGGGAGGGTGGGGAGTCAAGGGGTAGGGAGGTGAGGGTTAGGGAAAGATAGAGTAGGGAAGAAGGGAAGGGTGAGGGGAAGGTGATCTGGAGGGAGGGAGGTGAAGGGAGGAAGAATAAGGAGGATGGGAAGGGTGAGGGGAGGGGAAAGAGAGCAGAGGAGATGGAAACAGTTGGGGCAGGAAAAGGAGAAGTTAGGGAAGAGAGGGGAAGGGTGAGGAGGAAGGGAAAGGAGGGAAGGGGAGAGTGAGGGGAAGGAGGAGATGGAGGAAGGGTGAGGAGGTAAGGGGTAGGAAGGGGAAAGGTAGAGAAGGGAAAGAAATGGAAGAGGAGGAGTGTGGCAGGAAGGAGAGGCAAGGGGAGTATGAGGGAACGAGAAGGGAAGGGTAGAAGGAAAGGGGGAGGGGATGGGGAAGGGAAGTGAAAGGAAGGGTGAGGAGAAGGGGAGGGATAGCAGAAGAGATCGGAAAGGAAGGGAAGAGATGCAAAGGGGAAGGGGAAGGGTAGAGAGGGAGATGTGAAGGGTACAGAAAGGAAGGGTGTGGTGGGGAGGAAAGGGGTAAGGAGGTTGAGAGTAAGAAGTATAGAGATGTTCGAAGGGGAGGGGAGGGAAAGGTAGTTAAGGGATGGGAAAGGGAGGAGAGAGGAAGAGGAGGGGTGTGGTCTGGAGGGGAGTGGAAGGGGTTGGGTGAGTAGGTGTGACCTACTCGTAGGACACCCCCGCGCCGCACGGCCACCAGCTGTAGCGTGTGGTCCCCCGCCTGCCGCTGCCCTCAGCCTCGCTGAGCCTGCCTGCTGACCACGCCCCCCGCCGTCGCTCGGTGTGCTCTCCTGCGCTACTGTGTTTTGTTAGTTATTTCTGTTGCCTTGTAGCCTATTTAGGCTTTTGCCCCCTTTTCTCGGAGTTTGTGTGCCCCCTTGTGCCGTTTTTCCCGTAGCTGCCCCCTGTGCCATCCCGCCCCGCTCCCCGCCGCTGTGAGTAAGGACACGCCCCCTTTGCCTTCTGTGCCCTCCCCGCTCCCGCCTCCCAGCTGCTCCTCCCTCCCTCGCACTTGGACATAAATGGCGACCGTGCGGCTGAGGTGAGTGTGACCTACTCGTAGGACACCCCCGCGCCGCACGGCCACCAGCTGTAGCGTGTGCTCCCCCGCCTGCCGCTGCCCTCAGCCTCGCTAAGCCTGCCTGCTGACCACGCCCCCCGCCGTCGCTCGGTGTGCTCTACTGCGCTACTGTGTTTTGTTAGTTATTTCTGTTGCCTTGTAGCCTATTTAGGCTTTTGCCCCCTTTTCTCGGAGTTTGTGTGCCCCCTTGTGCCGTTTTTCCCCGTAGCTGCCCCCTGTGCCATCCCGCCCCGCTCCCCGCTTCCCGCCGCCGTGAGTAAGGACACGCCCCCTTTGCCTCTGTGCCCTCCCCGCTCCCGCCTCCCAGCTGCTCCTCCCTCCCTCGCAATTCGCCATAAATGGCGACCGTGCACACGCGCAGCGTTGACGCGCAGCGGGCGCGCCGATTGTGCGCCAAAGGCGCGCCAAAGGTAAGCCCGTCTGCGCCCGTCCGCGCCTGGACCGTGCCCAGCGCCCGGACCCCTGGCCCCCGCAGACACCAGCCCACCCGCCGGACCTACGCCGCCACCGAACTCTACGCACTCATCGTCGGCCGACTCCCAGGATGCTACCGAGCCACCCCGAGACGCACCCACGGACCCTTCAGTTGCCACTCCTGCAAGTTCTCCTGCACCCGGTCCTGCACTGCACCCACCAAGCCGAGCACCAGCAGCAACCACCTGAAGTGCATCCTGCTCAACACCCGCTCCGTCCACAGACACGCCGTAGAGCTCTGGAACGAGCTCGACACAACATCACCAGACGTCGCCTTCCTCACGGAAACATGGATGAACGCCTCCTCAGCACCCGACATCGCCATCGCTATCCCGGAGGGTTACAAGATCACCCGGAGGGACCACGGCAATCAGACCGGAGGAGGCATCGCCATCATCCACAGGAACACCATCCGTATCACGACCAACACCGACGACATCCCCACCCTCGCAACCGCCGAACACCTGCACTTCTAGATCAACACCAACCCCAGGATCACCCTCAGAGGCACCCTCATCTACAGACCCCCGGGGCCACGCACACAATTCAGCAAAGACATCGCCGACTTCTTCAGCCCGCACGCCCTCCCCTCCGCTGACTACATCCTCCTCGGGGACCTCAACTTCCACCTGGAGAACAACAACGACCGCAACACCACCACCCTGCTGGACAACCTCGCCAACCTCGGTCTCAAGCAGCTGGTGACCACCCCCACCCACTACGCCGGACACACACTCGACCCCGTCTTCTCATCCAGCAAGGACATCGCCTTCAGCCACACCACCGGACTCCACTGGACGGACCACAGCTGCGTCCACTTCAGCTTCAAAAAGAACACCATCCACCACCACCAGCAACAGGTTGCACGCAGAAGCTGGAACAGGATCACAGCCGACCAGCTCGCCGCATCCCTGAGCCAGGACCCCCCTGCCAGCTCAGCGAACCCCAGCCAAGCCGCCAACAACCTCACGAAGTGGATCAGCAACTGCGCAGACGACCTCGCCCCCCTGAGGATCCCGCCCAGCAGACCCGGCAGTATGAAAGCACCATGGTTCACCGACGAACTCAGGAGCTCCAAGAAGAACTGCAGAGCCCTCGAAAGAGCCTGGCGCAGAGACCCAACACCAGACAACATGACCACCCTCAAGCTTGCCACTCGAAAACACCACCAACTGATCCACACCACCAAGAAAACCGCATTCAAGGAACGACTGGACAACAACGCACACAACAGCAAGGAACTCTTCAACATCGTCAAAGAGCTCTCCAACCCCAACGCCGGAAACAACGACATCACCCCATCACAAGACCTCTGCAACTCCCTCGCCTCCAACTTCCACGACAAGATCGCAGACATACACAACAGCTTCAGCACACAACCGACGCACCCCACGACCGCACCAACGCCCCCCACCACCACCCTCCGCGCCTGGACCCCGATCAGCACCGAAGACACCCGTCGCACGATGAACTCCATCCACTCTGGATCTCCAACCGACCCCTGCCCGCACCACGTCTTCAACAAGCCCGACGCTGTCATCACACCCCACCTGCGAGACATCATCAACACCTCCTTCGACACCGCCACCTTCCCGGAGAGTTGGAAGCACGCCGAACTCAGCGCTCTACTGAAGAAACCTTCAGCGGACCCCCACCGAACTCAAAAACTACCGCCCCATCTCGCTCCTCCCGTTCCCGGCCAAAGTCATTGAGAAGACCGTCAACAAGCAGCTGGCCGCCTTCCTCGAGACGAACGGATCCCTCGACCACTCGCAGTCTGGCTTCCGGGCCAACCACAGCACCGAGACCGCCCTCATCGCCGCCACTGATGACATCCGAACCCTGCTCGACAACGGGGAAACAGCGGCCCTCATCCTCCTGGACCTCTCCGCGGCATTCGACACTGTCTGCCACAGCACCCTAGTGCAGCGCCTCTGCAACGTCGGAATCCAGGAGAAGGCACTAGAATGGATCATCTCCTTCCTCGCCGGAAGAACACAGAGAATCCGCCTCCCCCCGTTCAGATCAGAAGCCACCGAAGTCATCTGCGGCATTCCTCAAGGCTCCTCGCTCAGCCCCACCCTCTTCAATGTCTACATGAGCCCCCTTGTGGCCATCGCACGCCAACACAACCTCAACATCATCTCGTACGCCGACGACACCCAGCTGATCCTCTCCCTCACCAACGACCCCGCCACCGCCAGAGCCAACCTACACGAAGGGATGACAGACGTTGCCAAGTGGATGATGAACAGCCGCCTGAAGCTGAACTCGGACAAGACGGAGGTCCTCATCCTGGGCTCCTCGCCCTCCGCCTGGGATGACTCCTGGTGGCCCCCTGCCTTGGGCAGCGCACCCAAACCTACAGACCACGCACGCAACCTGGGCTTCATCCTGGACTCCTCCCTCTCCATGGCCAGACAAGTCAACGCCGTCTCCTCGTCATGCTTCAACATCCTGCGCATGCTACGTAAGATCTTCCGGTGGATCCCCACCGAGACCAGAAAGACAGTCACCCAGGCCCTCGTCACCAGCCGACTGGACTAAGGCGACTCCCTCTACGCCGGAACCACTGCCAAACTCCAGAAAAGACTCCAGCGGATCCAGAACACCTCGGCAAGACTCATCCTCGACATCCCCCGACACAGCCACATCTCCGGACACCTGAGAGACCTGCACTGGCTCCCGGTCAACAAGAGAATCACCTTCGTCTCCTCACCCACGCACACAAAGCCCTACACAACCAAGGCCCAAGATTCCTCAACAGCCGCCTCAACTTCTACACTCCCACACGTCAGCTTCGATCGACCAGCCTTGCCCTCGCCGCCGTCCCCCGCATCTGAAGAGTCAACACAGGAGGAAGGGCCTTCTCCTACCTGGCCGCCAAGACTTGGAACTCCCTCCCGACCCACCTCCGCGTGACCCAAGACCACCTCGCCTTCAGGAAGCAACTCAAGACCTGGCTGTTCGAGCAGTAGCAGACCCCCCTCCCCAAGCGCCTTGAGACCCTCCGGGTGAGTAGTGCGCTATATAAATAAAATAAATGCTTGATTGATTGGGATGAGATGAGAGATGGGGAATTGGAAAGGAAAGGGGAGAGGAAAGGAAAGGAAAGGAAAAGAAAGGGGAAGAGAAGGGTTTGGGCGAGCGATGAGGCAGGAAGTAATGGGGAAGGGGAGGGGAGGAGAAGGAAGTATAGAGAAGGGAAGAAAAGAGGAGGGGTGTGGTGCGGAGGCAAGGAGAGGTGAAGAATGGGATAAGGGAAGTGGGTAGGGAAGGTCAGGGAAGGGAAGGCTAGCAGATGGGAAAGGAAGGGAAGAGTGGAGAGGGTGTGGAGCCAAGGGGTAGGAAGGTGAGGGGAAGGGTGAGGTGAAGGTGATGGGAAGGGAGGAATAATAAGGAGGGAGCGAAGGGTGAGTTGAACAGTGAGGGGATGGGAAAGAGAGCAGAGGGGATAGGAACAGGGTGGGATGGGGTTGGGTGGGCAGGGAAAGGAGAAGGAAGGGAAGGGTAGAGAAGGGAAGATAGGGGATGGGAAAGAAAGGAAGGGGGAGATGGAGGAAGGGTGAGGAGGAAAGGGGAAGGGTGAGGGGAGGGGAAGAGAGCAGAGGGGATGGGAACAGAGTGGGGTGGGCTTGGACAGGAAAAGGAGAAGGAATGAGAAGGAATGGAAGGGTAGAGAGGGCAAGGGTGAGGAGGAAGGGAAGGTAGGGGAAAGGAAAGAAAGGAATGGGAGTGTGAGGGGAAGGACGCATAGAGACCTTCAAATGGAAGGGGGATGGGAGAAAATGGTAGGGAACGGATGGGAATGAGAGGGAAGGGGATGGGTTGGGTGAACGATGAGACAGGAGGAGATATGGAAAGAAAAGGAAAAGAAAAGCAAGGGAAAGAGAAGGGGTTGTGAGAGCGATGAGGCGAGAAGAGATGAGGAAGGGAAGGAAGGGGTGGGGAGGGTGGGAAGGTAAGGGGTAGGGAAGTGAAGGGAAGGAAGTATATGGAAGACTGGAAGGGAAGAAAACAGGGGTGTGGTGTGGAGGAAAGGTGAGGGTGAATGGGAAGGGAAGGGCAGGGAAGAGAAGGCGAGCGGAGGGGAAAGGAGGAGAAGAGTGGGGAGGGTGGGGAGTCAAGGGGTAGGGAGGTGAGGGGAAGGTAATGGGAAGGGGTGAAGGGAAGAAGAATAAGGAGGAAGGGAATCGTGATGGGAGGGGAAGAGGCAAGGGGATGGAAACAGGTTGGAAGGGAACGGAATGGGGGGAAAAAAGAAAATTTGGTGAAAGGGGAGGTGGCGGTGTATGGGAGGGAAAGGAGAGGAAGAGAAGGGAAAGGGTGGAGTGGGAAAAGGAGAGATAACCGAGTGCAGGATGGGACCGGAATGGATAGAATGGGAAGGGAAATGAAGAGATGGGAAGGGAGGCTGACTGAAGGGGAGAGGATTGAAGAGGTAAGGAAGAAAGTAATGGAGGGAAAGGAAAGGGGAAAGAAAGGGTGAGAAAGGGATAGGAGAGGAGAGATGGGGATGTAAGGCAGAGAAGGAAAAAAGGGACAGAAGAGAATAGAAAGGAAGAGGGAAGAGAATCTGGTCAGAAGGGAAGGGAAGTTTCAAGCCAGTATCAAGTCAGTATCAAGCCAGTATCAAGTCAGTATCAAGCCAGTATCAAGCCAGTATCAAGTCAGTATCAAGCCAGTATCAAGTTCGTTTCAAGTTAGGTTTCAGTTTGGTATCAAGTTTGGTTTCAGTTCGGTTTCAAGTTCGGTTTTCGTTTGGTTTATATACACACCTTGTCTCTTTTGACCCATCCCCACCCACTTCTTTTTGGAGCCTGGTAGGCCCCGGCTGCTTCGGCCTCTCGTGGGCCTCGGCTCCGACCGCCAGCAGTGGTCCTCTCCGTCTGGTGCTTATGAGTGCAATGCTGGGGTTGCCTGGTTACCAGCTTTTTATACCACGGACACGTCACAATAGAGACTTTTCAACGTGTCATCGGGCATCACTGGTTTATGGGTGTTGACAGGTGTTGTAGTGTAAGGGGGGGAGTAGCCCAGACACGGTTTTAATTTAATCACCTAAAAAAAAATCAAAAATCTATTTAGTCACAAAATGATCCTGCGATGAGCCTCAAAGACGATCTAATCCTACCCGACCTTCTCCCCCGTCAGGGGCCTCTCCTCGTCTCTGCTGTGGCGGAGGCCTCCCCTTTGCACTTAGCCTGGACCTCGTGACCTTCACAGCGGAGGGCCTGGCAGTCACAGGTGTTCCAATCACAGGATTCTGCTGCTCGTGCTGGCCTGGACCTCGTGACATCACAGTGCAGGGCCTGACACGTCACAGGTGTTCCATTCACAGGATTCTGCTGCTCGTGCTGACCTGGACCTCGTGACATCACAGTGCAGGGCCTGGCACGTCACAGGTGTTCCATCCACAGGATTCCCCTGCTGGTGCTAGCCTGGACCTCGTGACATCACAGCGGAGGGCCTGACACGTCACAGGTGTTCCATTCACAGGATTCTGCTCCTGGTGCTAGCCTGGACCTCGTGACGTCACCGTGGGGGTGGCACGTCACAGGTGTTCCATTCACAGGATTCTGCTGCTTGGGAAGGCGCGGGCCTTTTCTATGAATTTAAAATGTGAAGTTTTCTTATTCTTCGTTTACAATAAATATTTTCGTCATTAGGCGCATTGTCGTGCACCAGGTGCGCAACGACTATCGGGATGATAGGTGTTTTTTGGGTTCAGGGAGAGAGTCCTGGCAGACATTGTTAGTCAGAGTGGAAGGGCAAGGCATGTTGGGACTACAGGAGGCTGTAGTGGCAAGCGAAGGACGAGCTGCCACAATGACGAGGTGGTCATGTGGGTGGCTGGGGTTAAGGATTAGCTCTGGGGGAGGCGAAGAGGTAGTGAAGTCAGAAGATGTCATCAGTTTGAGGCGTGTGAAAATAAATGGAGGCTGTGCTGCAGGGGCAGAATTATTGGAGGCTTAAGTAGAGCCAGTGGATTGGGGACCGGCAGGGGCAAGGCGAGGCACAGGCTGCCTGTCCCTCAGTGCCAGACTGACAGCCATTGTGGGCCAGTTCTAACTGACTGCATTGTCCACTGTTGGTTGTCATTGCTGGGTCTGGTGGTACATGAAGGTGGAGCAAGGTGGAGGAACCTGGTTCAAGCCCCCCCCCACATACAAGTACTAGCACATGGAGTGGGGGGCTCACTTATGCATGCCCATTCCCATTGTGTGTGTTGCATAGCAGAAGGCTGATTTTCTCAACCTTTTTTCTGCCAACCTCTGCCTGTCCACCAGACTATCTACCCTTCTGTTGATGCCCCAGCCTCTTTGTATGGGGTGCATTCCTCCGCCTGCACAGCCCCTGTCGGGACTGTGTGTCGGGGAGCAAACTGGCATGGTTGGTGTCTTGCCAGAGACTGTGCTTTTGTACCGTTTGCCTGTTTATGTGCACCTGCCTGTGTGTCACTGTGGACCTATTTGCCACTGTTTATGTGTGCTTGTCTGTTACCCACACACTTCACCAGTGTGTCAATGAATTGTGCTACATTGTGGTAAATTTGTGCATTGTTGTGGCATTGTGGAAATGGGGAAAGTGAGTAAATATCTGTTGGTTGGTGGAAAACGGGCGAATATGTGCAATCCTGAGTTACTAGTGTATGTCAAGGAGCATTAGACTGAGCAGTAAAGGGTTAACGTATGGGTATTAGGTTTTCTAAAGTGTTGTTATGTTGTCTTGCTATCTGTTCTGTTAGGCTTCTACCATGCGTATGGTATTGCAATAGCGGTTGGTGTTGACCAAGAATGGTGAGGCGCGGAGACGAAAAAAAACGTAACTTCAGCTGTTAGCTTCGAGCTCTTCTGCTCTTCTCCAGGCACGAGCTCCCAGACTCCACTGCGGCCAATCCTGATGCTGCTCTCATGCTGCTGGTGGCAGTATGAAAGCAGCGTCATGATTGGCCTGAGAGCCGTGTATTTGCGCAGTGAGACTGGGAGCCTGTGCCTGCTTTCTCCAACCCGGCAATGCAACCCGTGTTAGATGCCGCTTCAGCACGCATGGCGGTTTGGCCTGAGATGGCCGGCCAAACCGTCATGCTTACTGAAGGCGGGCCCAGCACTCCCCTCAGTGCCTGTCATCCCCCCTGGCCCGCCGTCAAAGACTTGACAGGAAAGGACAAAAAAAAATAATAAAAAGTCCGCCATAGCAAAGGAGCCTCCGCTGTGGTATTGTAGTGCTTTCACATGTGTGCCCTTTCGTACATTGGGAGATTTCCTTCAATCAAATGCTCATTGTTTGGTTGTGTTTGGTAGTGTTGGTTAGTAGCGATTTCTAAACAATTTTGTGTAGTGAAGGGTATTGTTAACGTGAAACTAAAATGAACTGATTCAAGTACAGTCCTTCCTAGTGGTCAGAGTCTGTGGTGTGCTGAAGCACTTTGGTGTTTTTTATTGAGCTGTGTGGTCAGTTGTCCATTGGCCCGGCCTAGGGAGATTGTTTTCTGGCAGCATCACTAGTCTGTAAATGTTATTGATGCAATGTGTGTAGTAGATTTAGGTTAAGATTATCTGAATGCCTTCAAGGCGTATGTTGATGGGTTGCTTGGTAGAGCTGTGAAGCTGGCAGCACTATGCCAACTATATACAGCGCCTGGATACCCCCGGGTGATAAGCAGCGCTGTACAAATACCGACTGATTGATTGATAGATATGACTTTGGTGTTCTGGTGTGCAGTCAGGTAAGTTATCTGTTGTGTTTGAGAAAAGAAGATAATGAATCTAGTTATAAGGTGTTGTGTAGTGGAAGAGGTGTGGCGCAGCGGCCAGGGTGCCTGACTCCGGACCATACGGTTCACGGTTCGATCCCGGGCTCCCGCGGCAGGTTAGCCCAGCACCATGTGACTCTGGGCAACAGCTTGCTTAATCTTCCGGACGGCCCCCAGCGCCTGGACACCTCTCCGGAGGTAGCTGTGCGCTTTACAAATACTGGCATTTACATTTAGTGGGTATTGTTGCAAAAAATAAAGTTCCTGGGTGATGGGAGGTAGGATCAGAGCAGCAAAGCAGGAGAGAGGAAGTGACAAATGAATTCAGTGTGCGTGTGTGTGCACACGTGTGTGTCTGTAACAGCACGTGTACTCATATGTTGCTCTGTGCATGAGTGATTTCAAATTGGCGCTTTAATAGGTTTTGGTTGCAAGTATTAATAGGATAAAAGATTATTTGATGATATTACAATTTGCTAGATGCAACTGAAAATGAAAAAATATATATATGTGGTAATTATTTGCTTAAATTGTTCCCATTCACATAACAATCCCATATGCATACTTGAGCTACAGCTTCTTCGGAATAAAAAGAAACAAGCATTTGCAATGCAATAGGTCTTGCATTTACGAGAGTTTGAGCTATGGCCATTGTAAATGACAATGCCTTTTATGTATGTGTTGGTTTTTAAAACATAAATAAAGGGCATTGTCGTTTACAGTGCCAATAGCTTAAACTCTCGCAAAAGTGAGACCTATTGCATTGCAAATGCTTTTTTGTTAAAGCGCCCCATGCCGCACTTTCACTTTAATGGCGGCGATCCCCCTTTCTTTAGACAACCCGCTTTGTGCGCAGCCGTCATTAAAGTAAAATCGTGGCATGGGACGCTTTAACAAAGAAAAAGCGTTTGTTTGTTAAGTTGACAAAACAAATGTTTTTTGTGTGTAAAAGTGCACCATGCAGCGCTTTCACAAATAATAATTAAAGTTGAAGCGCTGTGTTGCGGCTCTTTAAAAAAAAACGATATGGCGAGGGACGCATAAAGTAAGGCACTCGCTTGCTAAAAAAACCAAAAAGCAGTTGGGAGCATGTCCTTCCTGCTGAAAGCCATTAAAGAAAATAGTGCTCGGAGGCTGTAATTAAAGCCTGCTGAGTAACTACGAGTAACTAGTCACGTAAGAGGGCCAGTGCTTATGGGAGGTTACAAGATGAGATAAGGTGGTTGGACTACTAAGCCTATTGACCAATGAAAAGCCATACGTTTACAAAGAACGGTGACAGAAGCCAATTAAAAATATGGGCGGGAAAATGGGCGGAGCTTCAAGTCCATACCTTAATACAGCATGCCTCGCAGAGCAGAGCAGCGCGGCCCAAGCTTGACCTAAAAATCAATAATCCTTCCGCTCCGAAAATTGCTTTTGCAGGATATCAGTGACATCATATTTCAGGCACGTTTCTTTGTTACTCTCTCCAGCAATATTACTGAACAGTGTTGCCACCTGTTAATTTGTATGCATGCAAATGACGTCAAGGTCTTATTCAGTACCCAAGGTGAGCATCTCGGTACAGCCTTTCAAGGAGGAAATTTGCTAAATAAATGTCATCCTCAAAAGGCCTAAACGTCTATGAGATACCTCCTCCTTGAAAACTTGGAGAAATTCTCCTGGGCACTCCCCCTCCTTAATACTTGCTCAAGTTCACCCCGCGCAGCCGATCTAAACGCTGCCACGGGTCAGAGCACTAATTTTCCGCCATTAGCCCACTGCCCTGAGGCCACGCCCCCCCTGATCGCTATATAAGCCGCTCTAGATACAAAGCCCACATTAGCTTGAAAGGATATCTCCTGAGGCGGAAGCCGGGAGGAACGCTCGTTTTTTAACCAAATTGAAAATCTAATTGTTTGTTTTTACCTGTTGTTGCACATTCTCCTGGGCACTCCCCCTCCTTAATACTTGCTCAAGTTCACCCCGCGCAGCCGATCTAAACGCTGCCGCGGGTCAGAGCACTAATTTGCTGCCATTAGCTGGGAAGCCAGGCCACGCCCACTGCCCTGAGGCCACGCCCCCCCCTGATCGCTATATAAGCCGCGCTAGATACAATGCCCGCATTAGCTTGAAAGGATATCTCCTGAGGCGGAAGCCGGGAGGAACGCTCGTTTTTAACCAAATTGAAAATCTAATTGTTTGTTTTTACCTGTTGCTGCACATTCTCCTGGGCACTCCCCCTCCTTAATACTTGCTCAAGTTCACCCCGTGCAGCCGATCTAAACGCTGCCGCGGGTCAGAGCACTAATTTGCCGCCATTAGCCGGAAAGCCAGGCCACACCCACTGCCCTGAGGCCACGCCCCTTCCCTCCCCCTAAAACAATGTGCCTCGGCCGGACACGCAGCGGACGCGCGCTGCGGGCGCGCCATCAGCGCGCCGAAGGCCGTGCCAGGACGGGCCATGGGCCCAGTCCCCCTGCACCTTCCAGCTTGTCTCCCATCAGCTACTCTGCAGGCACACTTCGGCAACTCATGATTAGTACCCCTGACCCCTGCCTCCATTCAATCTCACCCGAAGAGCGTCATAACAAATGCAACCATTGCTCATACAGACTCACCCCTCACTCCTCACCCAAAATTAGCACAATCAAAATGGCCCTGCTCAACTGCAGATCCCTCCCCAAACACAGCACCGAGATCAACCTTCTAATACTGAACAACGATATCGAAGTGCTGTTCCTTACGGAAACCTGGATCAACTCAGCATCAGACCCAGACATAGTCCACGCTTTACCCCCGGGTTACCTAATCAAACACCTAGACAGACCTCTAGGGCCAGGAGGTGGCATAGCAATTATCACCAAAGCCCACCTCTCCTGCCAACTCAAGGACAGCCCAATTCTCGACTGTGAAAACATTCACTTCTCCATACACCTTTCCCCGGAGAAAACTCTGTCGGGACTATTGATCTACTGACCCCCGGGCCCACTTGGACAGTTCCCTAACTCACTGGTGGACACAGCCACCTCCCTAGCCTGTCTTTCCTCCAACTTTACAGTGTTAGGAGATCTTAACATTCACTTTGATGACCCAGGGAACAAAATAGCTGTAGACCTCAAAGAAGATCTAGCCGCACTCAGCCTCTCCTTGAAGAATCTTCACCCCACCCACAATAAGGGCCATCTCTTGGACCCTATCTTCTCTAACATCCCGGAACTCATCACATTAATACCCCTCCCCATCCCCTGGACAGATCACCACCTGATCCTTCTTAAACTCCCAATCACCACTGAACCCACTCACAGCCTTCCACCCCAAGCACCCTCTCGCCCGTGTCACAAACTAGACACGGATGCATGGACCAGCCAGCTGACAGCCTCCACTCCCACCTTGGATCCGGACCCCTCACTAGCAGACACCCAAATTCGAACCTGGATAGAAACATCCCTAGACTCGGTCCTCCCCGTCAAACACCTCCCCAGTAAGAGGGGATCATTCAAGTCACCTTGGTTTACTCCTGAACTGCGTGAACTACGGAAAAAATGCAAAAAACGTGAACGTGTCTGGAGGAAAGTTTGGGCCTCAAACAGCAAAGAAACGTATAAATCATCCATGAAACAGTATAAAATCCTTATAAAAAATACGCAAGGTGCCTATTTCGAAGAGAAAATTCTAGCTGCAGCCAACTCTTCTAAGGAGACCTACCGTATAGTACGGTCACTTATGAAATTCCCCGAACCTCAGCCTGTCGCTGACCCCACCGGCGCCAGATGCACCCAACTCGCCGAGTTGTTCTCATCTAAAATTCTCAAAATCCTAAAGACCTTCCCCCAGCTCCACCCCCCGATAGACCCACCAGCCTGGGCCATTGACCAAGACGCCCCCTTCCTGGATGCCTTCCTCCCCATCTCCATCGAGAGGTTGGTGGCCACCCTCAATCAAGTGAAGAGTGGGTCCCCGGCCGATTCAGCGCCCATGAGCAAGCTGAAATTAGTTGCTCCCACAATATCCCCCCTCCTAACCAGGCTGATAAATGCCTCCCTCTCCCAAGGGACAGTTCCCGCCAACGGGAAAAGTGCGATAGTACGCGCACTCCTCAAGAAACCCCACCTAGACCCCACGGATCCCTCAAACTTTAGACCTATCTCCCTCCTTCCAGGCATCAGCAAAGTGGCAGAAAAAATCGTGAACGAACAGCTATCAACCTTTCTAGAGACCAACAACCTCCTTCGCCACTCCCAGACAGGGTTCAGACCAGGAAAGGGGACCGACACCGCCCTCCTGGCCGTGACAGAGGAGACTAGATCCATCTTGGATGCAGGGGGATCAGTGGCAGTGATTCTCCTGGACCTGAGCGCCGCCTTTGACACGGTGGACCATACCATCCTCCTCCACCGTCTCCACAAAACTGGAATCACTGGGACCGCCCTGGCCTGGTTAAAATCGTTTTTGGAGCATAGGACCTTCCAAGTCGCCGATAGTCACGGCCACTCCAAAGCTCTTCCCCTTCAATTTGGGGTTCCCCAGGGATCGTCCCTGAGCCCCACACTTTTTAACGTTTACATGTCCCCCTTAGACGACATAGCCTCACCATTTGGCATAAAGGTGGTCATGTACGCCGACGACACCCAACTTGTCGTCTCCATCAATCAGGCCGACCAGTCCATGGAGAATCTGGCCGCCTGCCTGCATAATATATCCAAATGGATGGGCGACTCCCGACTAAAACTCAACAGTGAGAAATCGGAGATTATGCTCCTAGGCGACCCACACAAACTCCGCAAGTCCCTTGCCTGGCCACCCAGCATGGGTTCCCCCCTACACCAAAAAATGAAATCAAGAGCTTAGGCTTTTGGCTCGACCAGGATCTCAGCTTCAGATCCCAAGCGAGAAAGACAGCCGGCACATGCTTTGGGCTCATGCGAACTGCCCGGAAGATCCTCCCTCTTATCCCCCCCAGTCTAGAAAAATCCTTATCCAGGGCCTTATTACCTCTAGACTGGATTATGGAAACGCCCTGTACCTGGGCGCCCCAGTAGCTGTCATCAAAAAACTTCAGCACGCTCAGAATGCCGCAGCAAGACTCCTCACGGGGACAAAATCCAGATGCTCGGCTAAACCCTCCCTCAAAGCTCTTCACTGGCTCCCCATTCAGGAGCGCATCGCCTTCAAAACCCTATGCATTTCTCATAAAATCTTACAGGGTAAAGGCCCTCCCATACTAAAACCACTCATCAAACCCCATAAATCCACCAGACGGCTCAGGTCAGACTCCCTTTTCCTTGCCAGCATCCCCAGAATGAGAAGAGCGCGCACGGGTGGGCGCCGCTTCGCATGCAACGCCCCTAAGCTCTGGAATAGCCTCCCCCTTAGCATCTGTAAAGAAACCAACCTGCTGTCATTCCACAGGCTACTGAAGACCTGGCTCTTCCCCCAATAATTCCCCCCCAGGAGCACTTCAGGCTGATACTATAGCGCTGGGACGCCCTTGGGTAGCTACGCGCTCTACAAATCCAAAATCAAATCAAATCAAAATCAAATGGGGTATTAGACTCTACGGGGTTCACGGAGCCCTGGCGCGGAATCCACTTACTCTGAAGGTGATTTGTGAACCAACTCTAATCTTTTTTTTGACCACACCGCTGATCAGATATCAGCCCGAGATTTAGTCTATAGGATCCTCAGTAAATGCAGCAAAATAACCATAAATCCCTTAATAAATAATGACATTAAATTGTCCTGGAAAATACCATACAAAAGTGAAATTGTGCACTACACAAAGGCTAATTAGCAGTGACTTTAACAATTACATATCTGTTAAGAGGTGCTTTAAATCATGCACAGTTTGTACCATTATTACTGACCCGCCACCTGCTTTCAAATGTATAGTTGGTAACACATTTTTAGGTCTCGCTCTCGAGACCTATTGTCACCGAGATGCCTCTCAAGGGAGACAGACCGGTGCACGAGCCGCTCAGGGTCTGTGCACGCGCTTACGCAGGCAGGCCGAAGACACGCACACACAGAGACAGACGCGCAAACAGATTGTTGGAAATGGGATCCCCGGCTGGCCAGGGCTTTCGCCAAAGTCAGTCAGAGATCACCACACCCAAGTCAGGGCAAGGGAGTTACAGGCCAAGATAACCCCTACTCACCCTCTAGGTAACGTGGCGCGAGCAGCAAGGCTAAACTTGGAGGCGATGTAGGCTAAGTATTTGCGCACGCACACCAGCAACAACAACCAAAGGCCCACCACAAAGGAAACTCCACACAAGGTTATATAAAAAATAGCCTTTGTATTACACCAAAACACATTAGATAAAACACACACTTTACAATGTGCCAGAGGCACGGGCAGAATTTACAGGGGATATGTACAAGACAGGGCCACCTGGACCACTGTCAGGAATCAGAAGTAGCACTTTCAGAAATAGCACTTAGTACATAGAATATAGCACAAAATAGCACAACCAGTAATCACTGGTAACCAGGACCTCACTAGCACCACCTGCACTAGGGAGAAAACAACCACCTACACATCACAATACCTGTGGGGGTGGAAGCACATAACACATGATGCAATGCATAACATTCATTCAGAGGTGTAAAGGCACATGACGCATAAACAATACATTCAGAGGTGCAAAAACAATAACAATTGCGCCAAACTCACGTAAGTCACCACCTGTGACTGTCCCTAGGCCAACTGGCCTCTCTGGGGCTAGGACGCCCTGTGTCCAATGTCAGGGGGGGCCTAAACGTAGCAGTTGCCCACAAAGTGCTGGGCAACTGGAGCAGGGGAAGTTAGGGCAACGTTGGAGCCTCTCTGGGCTCGAAGAACCACCACTGTGGCACTGGTGAGCCTCTCTCAGGCTCTCTTACACAAGTAAGGGGGCTGCTGAGCCTCTCAGGGCTCCAGCAACAAAAGGTGCAGCCTCGCTGGGCTGTGGGGTCCCTCGCTCTGGGGACCCAAAGCAATGATGCTTGCCAAGAGCCTCGCTGGGCCCTAACTCAACTGGTGCCCCCGGGGCACCTCGTGGCTCAACGGGAACGCTCCCACTCGTTGGAGCCTCTCTTAGGCTCGGGACGCGGTGCCGGCAATCGAGCCTCGCAAGGCTTGCCAACAGAAAATGCCCCCAGAGCCTCTCTCAGGCTCTAAACACGTGGGCGCGAGGTCGCGCTGCCGAGGGCGGCAGGGGGGGGGGGGGCGGACACCGACAATGTGTCCCGGCGCCCCTCCCTCCAGAACGGCCACACTCACCGGCTGGTCTCCAGCGGAGGCGGGTCTCTCCCGCTGGTCCCGGGGCTCTCCTCTCCCCTCGGGGATCCGGCCGGTAGCTTCTCTCTTCCCGGCTCGGCAACGGAGGCGGGACTTCCGGTCGGCTTCTCCCGGGCCGCTCGGTGATTGGACGGACTCCCAATCACTTCCGGGTCGCCGCGGGCAGCGCGGCGGCTCGCTTTTAGGCAGGCAGGCGGCTTCCCAGATGATCCGAGGAGTGGGCTCCCTCGTAGATCGATTAAATCACGGGCACAACAAAGCGGCGAGGAGCGGGGTGGCACCCGCGCCGCCAAAGCAAATATAAAGCGAGGTAGGCACTCGCTAGGCCACCACGAGCAGGGTGGGCACCTGCACAGCAATTGGCGCGCTCCCAAGCGCTAGGCAGATAATCACAGCGCTCCAAGCGCTATAATTCAAATAAAGCGCTCTTAAGCGCTATAAGTAAAATAAAGCGCTCCCAGGTGCCCTCAGCAAGCAGGGCAGATTCCCAGCAGTCCTTGGGCAGGCAGGGGGGACAAGGCTGGGCCCAGAGCCAGCACACTGGGTCTCCAGGCAGGGAGACACCCCAAGTGGCGGTCCTCTGGCCCAGCGACAGCAGCAACAGCCCCCCTCAGGATCCTGGAAAAGAACAACATCTGTGGGGACACAGCCCCATTTTTATACAGTGCATTCCTTTGTTCAAGGGTGTAGAGTGGGGGCGGAACCAGTCGCAGCTGGTTCTTGAGTACTCTGTTTACCTCAGCCACCCTCTCTATTCACTGGCAGGGCTTGGGTCATTAGACACACCACAGGGGGGCGGAGCCAGCATTGTGTGGGGAAAACCCAGCCCATCCAGGACACAGGTACACTCCTCCCACACATTACTCATGCAGATCTCCCACTCACCACCGGGCAAACCCATCCAGACTTCCTGGAGCCTGGCATGCCAGCCAGCTCCAGCCAATCACACGCCAGCACCCTCACAGCACACGTACAGCCATGTCTAGAAATGGCGGTTCGCTACTAGACACATACATGCTGCATACACCATCTCGCAGCATTCACTCTCACGAGTTCACACATACCAGACTCAAGCCTGTACACCCCACGCATCAGGAACTACCAGGGACACATACATTCCCCATGCATTCCTATGGGCGGGCAGGCCTAGCTCAGCACATGCACTCAGAGTGCGCACGCACTTTCCACTGGGACACAGTGAAAGTGCGCAGAATCCCAAAATCACCATCTCCAGGTCACCATTTCAAGCAAAAAGTCTAGGGGTGAACCTGCCCTAAGGGCCAAAGTCCAACATAACCCCCTTCCAGCCAAAACGCAGGGGAGAACAATCACCACCGTGATGGACTTCCCTGCTTGGGGCGATAGAACACGGACGCGGGCCCGCAACTGCAGGGACACCCTCCTGTTCTATGCCACGGTGAACCCATGGGATTCCTTCTAAACACACTGTCTGGACCAACTGGGCTACCCCACTGGTACTCCCAAGTTGTCCGCGGCCAGGACCAGGCCCTGGGCCACCCAGGTGCCACTGGTCCATGCCAATTCGCAGAGCGGGCGGTAGTAACCCCTGGCACATAGGAGCCATTCTCCACTCTTCCTGTCTGCAAGACAGGACTAGACTGCCACTGGTACTCCAGCCTAGGGCCTACAACCTCAGGCGGACCAGGAGTCTCAGGGAAGGCTCTCCTCCCCTTACCTCTTCTTCTAGGGTTCCTCCTCCTCCGGCGAGGGGTACACCTAGAACGCCATTCCAACCCAGGACTTATCCACTCAGGTTGCACCGGGGTCAGAGGTGGGCTCTCCCACCCTCTTCACCCCCTTCCAGAGGTCTGCCCTCTCCCACCTGGAGAAGTTCCTCTGGAAGTAGAACCGGTCAGGACACTGGTTACAGTCGTCCTACCCTTCAGGTCAGGCTGATCCTGAACCTGGCCTTCCAACCTCTGGTCTAGAACCTTCGGTGGAACAATTGCCTGGCACTCCAGGACTTCTGGGGATTCACACGCAATCCCCCTGAGGCTAACAAATGTCACATCTGTTGCGTGACTGTCTGTCTGGCGCAGATCTCCCGCCCTCTGTCCACCTGACAGTGCGTGACGATCCCCCAGACCAGAAGTGGTGTTACCATGGTCACTACACGGGAACCTAGCCCAACTGGGTAGTCCCTGACCCACTGGTCCTTCCACTGGGGAACTCCCCCAATCACTCCTCACTCTGGACTCCTGTACCCTCCCTACCGGAGCGGTACTGCCAGACTCTAGAACCACAGGAGCTCTGGTTACAGACGCTCCAGGTCCTCTACTCACTAGGAGATCCTCCTCAAATGGGCTAACAGGACAGCCTAGGTCCCCAACCTGGTGTTCCCTACAGAAACCACCCAGGTTCTGAGACAGGGCTTCGGGCCTCTGGGGGCTCTCAGCCACCCACTGACTCCTGCTCCACTGAGCCAGGCAGTCAGCCCCTCCACCCTTCTCACTATACTGGGACCTCGCTGGGCTACACTGAGCCTCTTCCACCACGCTGGGCTGGAAGATCCCTGACCCACTACTTTTGGAGTCATTCACCAATGACTCTACAGAACCTCTGGTCCCTTCCCAGCGGTCTGCTTCCTCTGCCAGCTCACATGGTTCAGACAATCCACACCCTAACAGGTGTTGGCGCAACCCGGGTGAACAACAACTGAGCAACTGCTCTCTGAGTAACATATCGAACAATAGGTCCCAATCACATTTCGTGGGCTCCCGTACCCAATCACACAGGGCTTCACAACAGTCATCCTCAAAGTCTTCCCAAGACTGATGAGACGGTTTCCTAAGGTTCCTAAACCTCAACCTATTCTCCTCCTCTGGGGAAACAGGAACCATACTCTGGGAACTGGGACTTTCTAGACTGAGATTTAAATAGCTGCCACCACTGGACCCAACCCTCCCTGGGGGATCCAGAAACTCAACACTGCGCGCAGGGGATAGTCTACCCTCCAGAGCTACTTTGCCTCTGGTGGCGGCCCTCTCAGCCTCCTCTATCCTGTCCTGCGCTAAGACCCTCTCGGTCTCCAGCTGTTGCTTCTTAACCTCCAGCTGTTGCCTTCTAATGCCCAGCTGTGCCATAGCCTGGGCATGCTCCAACCTGAGCTTTTCTAAAGCCAGCTGGTGCTCCCTTTCTCTCCTCCTATCTTCCAGATCCTCTGGGGACAGGGAAAGGGATGAGGCGCTGCCTCCTAAACTGGACCCAGCAAGGGACTCCCTATCTATGGGGTCCTCACTCTCTGCTGGCGTCCCTGTGCTGTCATCTTCTTCCTCCTCCTCAGACTCTTCAGGGCTCCCCTCTGACCCACCACCCTCATGGTGTGAGACCCGGGCCCTCTCCGCACTGTGCTCACGCTCCCAGTCATCCTTCTGCCATTGGATCAGGTTACCCCTAAGTTGGGACTGGGTGTCTGACTCATTCACTGCAATGTCTCTCTCTTCGCAAAACTCTCTCAGTTCATGCAAAAACAGACCCCAGACATTAAAAGCAGACTCCATCTTGGCAAGATGATCACAGACACGTGCAACACAGGGGACTGAACAATCTGAAGTAAGAGGACACAATTCCAAAACTTCAACAATCTCCTTATCAAAGAGAACTCATACTCATGCGTCCAGGAAAACACACCATTCATCCACACACACCCTCCCCTCGGATCGGTAAGGCAGTTTCTACCACCCCTGACTTCTCAACCTGACCAAAAGCGACACAGGTACCAAACTCTGGAAGCAGGGCGGGGGACAAATGTACTGAACACAATCAAATGACACTCTTCAGGAGAAGAAACAATGGAATTTCAAAAACAATCCCCTAAAATGTGGTCATCTAAAATGCAGAGTTTTGTGGTGCAGCCAGCTGCTACTAAGGTACAAGGCAAACACAAATCCTTATCCTCACCGCTTGCCGCCAATGTTGGAAATGGGATCCCCGGCTGGCCAGGGCTTTCGCCAAAGTCAGTCAGAGATCACCACACCCAAGTCAGGGCAAGGGAGTTACACGCCAAGATAACCCCTACTCACCCTCTAGGTAACGTGGCGCGAGCAGCAAGGCTAAACTTGGAGGCGATGTAGGCTAAGTATTTGCGCACGCACCCCAGCAACAACAACCAAAGGCCCACCACAAAGGAAACTCCACACAAGGTTATATAAAAAATAGCCTTTGTATTACACCAAAACACATTAGATAAAACACACACTTTACAATGTGCCAGAGGCACGGGCAGAATTTACAGGGGATATGTACAAGACAGGGCCACCTGGACCACTGTCAGGAATCAGAAGTAGCACTTTCAGAAATAGCACTTAGTACATAGAATATAGCACAAAATAGCACAACCAGTAATCACTGGTAACCAGGACCTCACTAGCACCACCTGCACTAGGGAGAAAACAACCACCTACACATCACAATACCTGTGGGGGTGGAAGCACATAACACATGATGCAATGCATAACATTCATTCAGAGGTGTAAAGGCACATGACGCATAAACAATACATTCAGAGGTGCAAAAACAATAACAATTGCGCCAAACTCACGTAAGTCACCACCTGTGACTGTCCCTAGGCCAACTGGCCTCTCTGGGGCTAGGACGCCCTGTGTCCAATGTCAGGGGGGGCCTAAACGTAGCAGTTGCCCACAAAGTGCTGGGCAACTGGAGCAGGGGAAGTTAGGGCAACGTTGGAGCCTCTCTGGGCTCGAAGAACCACCACTGTGGCACTGGTGAGCCTCTCTCAGGCTCTCTTACACAAGTAAGGGGGCTGCTGAGCCTCTCAGGGCTCCAGCAACAAAAGGTGCAGCCTCGCTGGGCTGTGGGGTCCCTCGCTCTGGGGACCCAAAGCAATGATGCTTGCCAAGAGCCTCGCTGGGCCCTAACTCAACTGGTGCCCCCGGGGCACCTCGTGGCTCAACGGGAACGCTCCCACTCGTTGGAGCCTCTCTTAGGCTCGGGACGCGGTGCCGGCAATCGAGCCTCGCAAGGCTTGCCAACAGAAAATGCCCCCAGAGCCTCTCTCAGGCTCTAAACACGTGGGCGCGAGGTCGCGCTGCCGAGGGCGGCAGGGGGGGGGGCGGACACCGACAATGTGTCCCGGCGCCCCTCCCTCCAGAACGGCCACACTCACCGGCTGGTCTCCAGCGGAGGCGGGTCTCTCCCGCTGGTCCCGGGGCTCTCCTCTCCCCTCGGGGATCCGGCCGGTAGCTTCTCTCTTCCCGGCTCGGCAACGGAGGCGGGACTTCCGGTCGGCTTCTCCCGGGCCGCTCGGTGATTGGACGGACTCCCAATCACTTCCGGGTCGCCGCGGGCAGCGCGGCGGCTCGCTTTTAGGCAGGCAGGCGGCTTCCCAGATGATCCGAGGAGTGGGCTCCCTCGTAGATCGATTAAATCACGGGCACAACAAAGCGGCGAGGAGCGGGGTGGCACCCGCGCCGCCAAAGCAAATATAAAGCGAGGTAGGCACTCGCTAGGCCACCACGAGCAGGGTGGGCACCTGCACAGCAATTGGCGCGCTCCCAAGCGCTAGGCAGATAATCACAGCGCTCCAAGCGCTATAATTCAAATAAAGCGCTCTTAAGCGCTATAAGTAAAATAAAGCGCTCCCAGGTGCCCTCAGCAAGCAGGGCAGATTCCCAGCAGTCCTTGGGCAGGCAGGGGGGACAAGGCTGGGCCCAGAGCCAGCACACTGGGTCTCCAGGCAGGGAGACACCCCAAGTGGCGGTCCTCTGGCCCAGCGACAGCAGCAACAGCCCCCCTCAGGATCCTGGAAAAGAACAACATCTGTGGGGACACAGCCCCATTTTTATACAGTGCATTCCTTTGTTCAAGGGTGTAGAGTGGGGGCGGAACCAGTCGCAGCTGGTTCTTGAGTACTCTGTTTACCTCAACCACCCTCTCTATTCACTGACAGGGCTTGGGTCATTAGACACACCACAGGGGGGCGGAGCCAGCATTGTGTGGGGAAAACCCAGCCCATCCAGGACACAGGTACACTCCTCCCACACATTACTCATGCAGATCTCCCACTCACCACCGGGCAGACCCATCCAGACTTCCTGGAGCCTGGCATGCCAGCCAGCTCCAGCCAATCACACGCCAGCACCCTCACAGCACACGTACAGCCATGTCTAGAAATGGCGCTTCGCTACTAGACACATACATGCTGCATACACCATCTCGCAGCATTCACTCTCACGAGTTCACACATACCAGACTCAAGCCTGTACACCCCACGCATCAGGAACTACCAGGGACACATACATTCCCCATGCATTCCTATGGGCGGGCAGGCCTAGCTCAGCACATGCACTCAGAGTGCGCACGCACTTTCCACTGGGACACAGTGAAAGTGCGCAGAATCCCAAAATCACCATCTCCAGGTCACCATTTCAAGCAAAAAGTCTAGGGGTGAACCTGCCCTAAGGGCCAAAGTCCAACACAGATGCACACACACACACACACAAACACACATACACACACGTCGCCCCCCCCACGCACACACACATACACACACCGCGCCCCCCTTACCCGCCGCCGTCTGTGCATGGAATGACCCACATCTTCCTCTCCTGCCTCTATATCTTGCTCTACCTTCTTCGCCGGCGGCAGTCCCAGGGCCGGTCCTCGCATGGGCGGTATGAGCAGCTGCTCAGGGGCCCCGCCGCAGGCCCCGCAGAGTAGACCGCAGATCAGTGGGCCCGGCCAGACATGAAATCCGGAAAGCGCTGCAAGTTAGTGGGACTAGTGGAACTAGTGCACCGTCACAGTGCACGCACCTAACTTAGTGGTGGTGCGGTGCGCGGGCGGCAGGCGTTTAATGATGTGGATCCCAGGACCGTCAATCTGGTAGCGCTACCAATGACGGCCCTGGACATCATTTTGGCCAGCCCCCACTCAGCAGTGACGCAGCACGCCCGCTGCACGCGCTCCCTGACCTACAGTCTCTACTCTCTTCGGCCAGGAGCAGGGTGGAGTCGGTTCGGGCGCGTTGGTGTAACGTCTTAGATGAAGGTAAGACTACTGTAAGTTTACTGTCTGGTTCTGCGTAGGGTTCCACACTGACAGTAATCACATCAAGTATTCCAAAGTGTGCGTCACAAAGACTTAGAAGTGTTCGCACAGATTATTTTACTTGAATAGGGCAAACCCTTTCTAATGAATTCCTCATGCTTTGGAAGGGTTCAGAGTGTTTGATGTATGCAACGCTGCGCTCCTTCAAATATCTTCCCTATCCCACGACTTTGTGTTTGACAACCTAATTGTTAAAAAACCTGTGCAGAGTTAGATTTGCTGATATTCGGAAAATGCACGTTTATATCTTTATAGAACATTTTCTTCTGATATCGCACAGTTTACATATGTGATCCTCATAACAAAGTTTAGCTTTGATTGTTGGGGTGTCTTTCCCAGGTGGGTTACATAGTGGCCGCTATAGTACTGCGAGACACGCTTATGTGTTCAAACTCCTGGTTCAGGATTCCAAAGACCTGCTGTACTAGGCCCAGCATCATTGTGTGATCCTGGAAAAGTACTAAAATCTCACTGACCGTCAATTCCCGTGTGCCTAGAAACATACCAAAAACTATTAGTAAACGCTATGTGAAGTACTTAAAATTGACATTTGCGCACAACTCCGACTCGGTTTGTATTCAGTGCTTCCTATTTTTTTCTCGTTTGCTGCCTTTTTAGGTCTCGACCTCTGCCAATGCCTCTGGCATTGCAGATGTCGAGACATATAGAGGTGAAACTCGAAAGCTAAACCAGGCGGATTACGCCGAGTGCATGTGCGCCCGTGCACGAGCTTGCTGCCATTTGCTCCCCGACCCGCCACAGCAATGCCGAGAGCTTCACACTTCAAAGGAATGCCTCGCTCCCATTTGCTCCCCGTCTCTCCGTGCTAATTGCATTAGCCTTTGTTCTTAGTTCATAGCGTCTAGGCTACAAATCTGTTAAAAACGAGCTTGTGGAGGCACAATTGTGTTTTTGTCGGTAAATTCCCGCATTTGGATGTTTGCTAACTTGTCTGTTCATTGAGCGTGCTTGCTAGCATCATTTGGTCTGTTGCTCCCAGGGTAATGTGCACTCTTGGGGATTGACAAGCAGTCTCGATCTTTGCTGCAGCCATAGGTATTAACAGGAGACTTATCCTTTCTAAGAGAAGTCAGGAAGATTTTATTAGCTTGTGGCATTAGGGGTATAAATATAATGGCCTCCCTTCATCTGTCATCAAAACATGTAGTACGTTGACATTTCTCAAGAACACATACAAAAAAGTCAACTTGCTATGTAAAATATTTCTAGGTGACCTAGCACTGGCGAGGTCCTAGAAAAACCAGAAACCAACAATGTTTAGCCCAGGCTAATACACAACAGCAGAGTGCAGTATAAAGCACTAAATAAAACCAACACAATTGCCAGCCAATCGCTCTTATTTGCTCCCCGTCTCTCCGTGCTTACTGCAATGTGTCCCCCCCCAATAGCGCTGTTTTTGATGCTTCCGACTTCAAAGGCTAACGCTCCCCCGCGCCCCCCCCCTCCCACGCCACAGCAATGCCGAGGGCTTGTTTCAGACAGTCGGTGTTCTTGATGCGGTCTCCCTGACAGGGTTTTTCAAGCACTATGGCATCAAAACTATTTCTCTTGATGCAAGCACTTACCTCCATTGCATACATTGCTTTCGCATGAGCATGAATCAACAAAAAGCACTTTTAAATTCTCTTGCTTTACGGGGTGAGGATTGGGATGCTCGTGCAATTATGTGCATTATGCATACTTGGTTGTCATGCAGGCTTGCAACCTTTGTTTGTTGAGATGTTCGAGATGGTGCATGGGTACATGGAAAGTATGCATAGATGTGATAATAAGAGGAGCTGTAATGCTGTGAGTTTTGTGGTGTGGGACATGGTGGTTCTAGCCCATATCTCATTAGAAAGTTACCAGGCCCAAATCGGCGCAGGCAGGTAATGGCCTTCTCTACACCAACCCACTTGTCTCAGACATCTAGACGAGTCACCCAGATTGAATTGGTGAGTAAGTTGGACTGAATTTTCCTTGGCTGTGATTAGCTTCATCGTGGCAGCCAGGTTACGTGGTCTACTGTGACCTGAGCCGCAGGCTAATTGGTGGCAAGGCTTCCTCGCGTGCCATGTATCCCTCATCTTCCTCCTCTAACACTCTCGTCATGCATCTCACATTCACTGTCTTGTGCACTAACTTTAACAGTCTCTCATTCATTGTATCTCGCATTGAGTTTCTCCACAGCCTTCCTCTCCTTGTCTCTGTCTCTCTCTCTTCATGCATCTCACATTCTGAACGTTCCTCTCGTCCTGCAATCTCACTAGTTTCTTTCTCTCTCTCACCCTTGCTCTCATAACGTATCACAATCCTAGTCTCTCTTGCTTTCTTCAGTCTTGTTATCCTTGTATTTCACACTCAGTCACTCTCCCTCCTTACACTCTCTTTCTGTTCAGTGGCCTTCATTCATGGCCTCATGTTCAAATCTCAGGTCGCGCTACAGGTGCAATTTTTGTGCAGCATCTGCAAATTATTTGTGTGCAGAGGTACATGTAAAAAATGATCACAGCACACAATGGCATTCAGTAGGATTCAATATTCATATTAAAGAGGCAGAAGTGTGCTTTGTGAATCCTGCCGAATGCCTGTGAATGCAAGGATAGAAGCCTATAAAGGGCAGCAGACTTAAGTACCTCAATTCATATTCAAAAAATTGTGTTTTTTTTTATTTTGTTTTTTTATTGCAGTCTCTGTCTATCAAAGGGAAAAGGGCTGGAAAGAAAAAGAGAGTTCAAATGATGCCAAGTGCTTTGTGGAGGCATTTTTATTTCCAATGCCAGAGCTGCCTTCACCCTCACACACCCTCTCACCCTCAAACACCCTCTCACCCCCTCACATCCCCTCACCCTCATACCCCTCACCCTCACACACCCTTTCACCCTCACACATAATCTCACCTACACCCTCTCCCTCCCATCCCCTCCCCCTCCCATCCCCTCCCCCTCACACACCCTCCCCCTCACACCCCCTCACCCTCACCCCCTCACTCACCCTCTCACCCTTACACACCCACTAACCCTCACCCACCCTCTTACCTTCACACACCCCTCACCCTCACACACCCCTCACCCTCACACACCCCTCACATCCCCACACACCCTCACACCCCCACACCCCCCCACCCACCCTCACACCCCCTCACCCTCACACACCATCACACACCCTCACCTCCCTCACCCTCACAAGCCTCTCACCCTCACCCCCTCACCGCCCTCTCACCCTCACCCCCTCACAACCCCCACACCCCCTCACAGCCCCACACACCCTCACCCTCACACACCCTCACACCCTCTCACCCTCACACCCTCAGTCACCCCCCTCATCCTCACCCTCACACCCCCTCATCCTCACCCTCACACACCCTCTCACCCCCTCCCCCTCATATCCCCTCCCCCTCACACCCCCACCCTCACACCCCCTCACCTCACATCCCCTCAACCTCCCTCACACCCCTCATCCTCACCCTCATACATCCTCTCACCCTCACACCCCCTCACCCTCACACCCTCACTCACCCTCTCACTCACCCTCACTCACCCTCTCATGCTCACACACCCTCTCACCCTCACACCCCCTCATCCTCACCCTCACACCCCCTCATCCTCACACACCCTCTCACCCTCACACACCCTCTCACCCCCTCACCCCCTCACCCTCACACCCCCTCACCCTCACATCCCCTCACCCTCCCTCACACCCCCTCATCCTCACCCTCACACCCCCTCATCGTCACCCTCACACCCCCTCATCCTCACCCTCACACACCCTCTCACCCTCACACCCCCTCACCCTCACACACCCTCACCGTCACACACCCTCACCGTCACACCCCCTCACCCTCACCCCCCCTCACCCTCACATCCCCTCACCCTCCCTCACACCCCCTCACCCTCACACCCCCTCACCCTCACACCCCCTCTCCCTCACCAACCCCCTCACCCTCACTCACCCTCTCACCCACCCTCACACACCCTCACTCTCACACACCATCACCCTCACACACCCTCACCCTCACACACCCTCACCCTCTCATACACCCTCACCCTCTCTCACACCCTCACCCTCACACACCCTCACCCTCACACACCCCCTCACCATCCCCTCACCCTCACACACCATCACCCTCACACACCCCCTCACCATCCCCTCACCCTCACACACCCTCTCACTCACCCTCACACACCCTCTCATCCTCACACACCCTCTCATCCACCCTAAGCCACCCTCTCACCCTCACACCCCCTCACCCTCACACCCCATCACCCTCCCTCACCCTCACACACCCTCTCTCTCACCCTCACACACCCTCTCACCCTCACACACCCTCTCACCCACCCTCCCACCCTCTCACCCACCCTCTCGCTCTCCCCCTCACTCACCCTCACCCTCTAATACACCCTCACCCTCTCCCACACCCTCACCCTCACACACCCTCACACACCCCCTCACCATCCCCTCACCCTCACACACCCTCTCACTCACCCTCACACACCCTCTCATCCTCACACACCCTCTCATCCACCCTCAGCCACCCTCTCACCCTCACACCCCCTCACCCTCACACCCCATCACCCGCCCTCACCCTCACACACCCTCTCTCTCACCCCCACACACTCTCACACCCCCACACACCCTCACCCACCCTCACACCCCCTCACCCTCACACACCCTCACACACCCTCACCTCCCTCACCCTCACAAGCCTCTCACCCTCACCCCCTCACCGCCCTCTCACCCTCACCCCCTCACAACCCCACACCCCCTCACATCCCCTCACCCTCCCTCACACCCCCTCATCCTCACCCTCACACCCCCTCATCGTCACCCTCACACCCCCTCATCCTCACCCTCACACACCCTCTCACCCTCACACCCCCTCACCCTCACACACCCTCACCGTCACACCCCCTCACCGTCACACCCCCTCACCCTCACCCCCCTCACCCTCACATCCCCTCACCCTCCCTCACACCCCCTCACCCTCACACCCCCTCACCCTCACCCCCCTCTCCCTCACCAACCCCCTCACCCTCACTCACCCTCTCACCCACCCTCACACACCCTCACTCTCACACACCATCACCCTCACACCCTCACCCTCACACACCCTCACCCTCTCATACACCCTCACCCTCTCTCACACCCTCACCCTCACACACCCTCACCCTCACACACCCCCTCACCATCCCCTCACCCTCACACACCATCACCCTCACACACCCCCTCACCATCCCCTCACCCTCACACACCCTCTCACTCACCCTCACACACCCTCTCATCCTCACACACCCTCTCATCCACCCTAAGCCACCCTCTCACCCTCACACCCCCTCACCCTCACACCCCATCACCCTCCCTCACCCTCACACACCCTCTCTCTCACCCTCACACACCCTCTCACCCTCACACACCCTCTCACCCACCCTCCCACCCTCTCACCCACCCTCTCGCTCTCCCCTCACTCACCCTCACCCTCTAATACACCCTCACCCTCTCCCACACCCTCACCCTCACACACCCTCACACACCCCCTCACCATCCCCTCACCCTCACACACCCTCTCACTCACCCTCACACACCCTCTCATCCTCACACACCTCTCATCCACCCTCAGCCACCCTCTCACCCTCACACCCCCTCACCCTCACACCCCATCACCCGCCCTCACCCTCACACACCCTCTCCTCACCCCCACACACTCTCCACCCCCACACACCCTCACCCACCCTCACACCCCCTCACCCTCACACACCCTCACACACCCTCACCTCCCTCACCCTCACAAGCCTCTCACCCTCACCCCCCACCGCCCTCTCACCCTCACCCCCTCACAACCCCACACCCCCTCACAGCCCCACACACCCTCACCCTCACACACCCTCACACCCTCTCACCCTCACACCCTCAGTCACCCTCATTCACCCCCCTCATCCTCACCCTCACACCCCCTCATCCTCACCCTCACACACCCTCTCACCCCCTCCCCCTCATACCCCCTCCCCCTCACACCCCCACCGTCACACCCCCTCACCCTCACATCCCCTCACCCTCCCTCACACCCCCTCATCCTCACCCTCACACACCCTCTCACCCTCACACCCCCTCACCCTCACACCCTCACTCACCCTCTCACTCACCCTCACTCACCCCCTCACGCTCACACACCCTCTCACCCTCACACACCCTCTCACCCTCACACACCCCCACTCTCACACCCCTTCACCCTCACACCCCCTCATCCTCACCCTCACACCCCCTCATCCTCACACACCCTCTCACCCTCACACACACTCTCACCCTCACACCCCCTCACCCTCACACCCCCTCACCCTCACATCCGCTCACCCTCCCTCACCACCCCCTCATCCTCACCCTCACACCCCCTCATCCTCACCCTCACACACTCTCTCACCCTCACACCCCCTCACCCTCACACACCCTCATCGTCACACCCCCTCACCGTCACAACCCCTCACCCTCACCCCCCCTCACCCTCACATCCCCTCACCCTCCCTCACACCCCCTCACCCTCACACACCCTCACCCTCACACCCCCTCTCCCTCACCAACCCCCTCACCCTCACTCACCCTCTCACCCACCCTCGCACACCCTCACTCTCACACACCATCACCATCACACACCCTCACCTTCACACACCCTCACCCTCTCATACACCCTCACCCTCTCTCACACCCTCACCCTCACACCCCCCCTCACCATCCCCTCACCCTCACACACCCTCTCACTCACCCTCACACACCCTCTCATCCTCACACACCCTCTCATCCACCCTCAGCCACCCTCTCACCCTCACACCCCCTCACCCTCACACCCCATCACCCTCCCTCACCCACCCTCTCTCTCACCCTCATACACCCTCTCACCCTCACACACCCTCTCACCCACCCTCCCACCCTCTCAACCACCCTCTCCCTCTCCCCCTCACCCTCACCCTCACCCACTCACACCCCCTCACCCTCAACCACTCACACCCCCTCACCCTTACACCCCCTCACTCACACACCCGCACCCCCACACACCCTCACTCTCACTCTCACACACACCCTCACCCACCCTCACCCTCTCACACACCCTCACCACTCTACCACTCTACCGCCCTCACTCTACCGCCCTCACTCTACCACTCTACCGCCCTCACTCTACCGCCTTCACTCTACCACTCTACCGCCCTCACTCTACCACTCTACCGCCCTCACTCTACCGCCCTCACTTACCACTCTACCGCCCTCACTCACTCTACCGCCCTCACTCACTCTACCGCCCTCACTCACTCTACTGCCCTCACTCACTCTACCACCCTCACTCACTCTATCGCCCTCACTCTATCTATCTATCGCCCTCCCTCTATATCGATAGCCCTCCTATCTAGCTATCCCCCTCCCTCCCTCTATCTATCGCCCTCCCACTATCTATCGCCCTCCCTCTATCGCCCTCACTCTATCGCCCTCCCTCCCTCTATCTATCGCCCTCCCTCTCTTCCACCCACCTCCTTCTCTAACTCCCTGTTCTCTTTTGCTGTGCTGATCTGCTGCTCTCTTCTACGCCGCCTCCTTTAACTCCCTGGTCTCTTCTCCTGTGCTGATCTGCTGCTCTCATCCACCCCACCTACTTCTTTAACTCCCTGTCTCTTCTCTTCTCCTGTGCTGAACTGCTGTTCTCTTCCACCCGCCTTCTTCTATAACTCCCTTTTATCTTCTCCTGTGCTGAACTGCTGCTCTCTTCCACCCCACCTCCTTCTTTATATCCATGTTCCCTTCACCTGTGCTGATCTGCTGCTCTCTTCCACCCTGCCTCCTTCTCTAACTCCCTGTTCTCTTCTCTTCTCCTGTGCTGATCTGCTGCTCTCTTTCAACCAGCCTCCTTCTTTAACTCCCTGTTTTCTTCTCCTGCGCTGATCTGCTGTTATCTTCCACTCGCCTCTTTCTCTAACTCCCTGTTCTCTTCTCTTCTCCTGTGCTGATCTGCTGCCCTCTTCCAACCAGCCTCCTTCTTTAACTCCCTGTTTTCTTCTCCTGCGCTGATCTGCTGCTCTCTTCCACCCGCCTCTTTCTTTAACTCCATGTTCTCTTCTGCTGTGCTGTAATGCTGCTCTCTTCCACCCACCTTCTTCTCTAACTGTTCACTTCTCTCTTCAACCCGCCTCCTTCTCTACCTCCCTTTTCTCTTCTCCAGTGCTGTTCTGCTGCTCTCTTCAACCCCACCGCCTTCTTTAACTCCCTGTTAACGTCTGCAGATCTGCTGCTCTCTTCCACCTCACCTCCTTATCTAACTCCCTGTTCTATTCTCTTCTCCTGTGCTGATCTGCTGCTCTCTTCCATCCCACCTCCTTCTTTAACTCCCTGTTCTCTTCTGCTGTGCTGATCTGTTCCTCTCATCCACCCACCTCCTTCTCTAACTCCCTGTTCTCTTCTCTTCTCTCGTGCTGATCTGCTGCTCTCTTCCACCGTGCCTCCTTCTCTAACTCCCTGTTCTCTTCTCTTTTCCTGTGCTGATCTGCTGCTCTCTTCCACCCCACCTTCTTTTTTAACTCCCTGTTCTCTTTTGCTGTGCTGATCTTCCGCTCTCTTCCACCCACCTCCTTCTTTAACTCCCTGTTCTCTTTTGCTGTGCTGATCTGCTGCTCTCTTCCACCCACCTCCTTCTCGAATTCCCTGTTCTCTTCTATTCTTCCGTACTGATCTGCTGCTCTCTTCCACCGCCTCCATCTCTGGCTCCCTGTTCTCTTCTCTTCTCCTGTGCTGATCTGCTGTTCTCTTCCACCCGCCTCCTTCTTTAACTCCCTGTTCTCTTCTCCTGTGCTGATCTGCTGCTCTCTTCCACCCCACTTCCTTCTTTAACTCCCTGTTCTCTTCTCCTGTGCTGATCTGCTGCTCTCTGCCACCCGCCTCCTTCTTTAACTCCCTGTTCTTTTCTCCCGTGCTGATCTGCTGCTCTCCTCCACCCGCTTCCCTCTTTAACTCCCTGTTCTCTTCTCCTGTGCTGATCTGCTGCTCTCTTCCACCCCACCACCTTCTTTAACTCCCTGTTCTCTTCTCTTCTCCTGTGCTGATCTGCTGCTCTCTTCCACCGCCTCCTTCTTTAACTCCCTGTTCTGTTCTCCCATGCTGATCTGCTGCTCGCTTCCACCCCGCCCTTTCTCCAACTCCCTGTTCTCTTCTCCCGTGCTGATCTGCTGTTCCCTTCCACCGCCTCCTTCTCTAACTCCCTGTTCTCTTCTCCTGTGCTGATCTGCTGCTCTCCTTCACCCCGCCCTTTCTCCAACTCCCTGTTCTCTTCTCCCGTGCTGATCTGCTGTTCCCTTCCACCGCCTCCTTCTCTAACTCCCTGTTCTCTTCTCCTGTGCTGATCTGCTGCTCTCTTCCACCCGCCCTTTCTCCAACTCCCTGTTCTCTTCTCCCGTGCTCATCTGCTGTTCCCTTCCACCGCCTCCTTCTCTAACTCCCTGTTCCTTACTCCTGTGCTGATCTGTTGCTCTCTTCCACCCACCTCCTTCTTTAACTTCCTGTTCTCTTCTGCTGTGCTGATCTGCTGCTCTCTTCCACATACATCCTTCTGTAACCGCACACACACATACATACAACCACGCACAGACACACATACAACCACACAGACACAACCACACAGACACAACCACACACACACAACCACACACACAACCCCACACACAAACATCACCCCACACACAAACACGCATCACCCCACACATCACTCCACACATCACCCCACACTCACAACCACACACACACACAACCACAACCACACACAACCACACCCAACCACACACACAGCCACATATACACCCAACCACACACACAACCACACACACAACCACACCCAACCACAAACCCAACCACACACACAACCACACCCAACCACACACACATACAACCACACACACAATCACACACACGCACACACAACCACACACACACACACAACCACACACACAATCACACATACAAACACACACAACCACACCCAACCACACCCAACCACACACACAGCCACACATACAACTACACACACAACCACACCCAACCACACACACAACCACACCCAACCACACACACAACCACACACACACACAACCACACACCCACAACCACACCCAACCACACCCAACCACACACACACCCACACATACAACTACACACACAACCACACCCAACCACACACACAACCACACCCAACCACACACACAACCACACACACACACAACCACACAAACACAACCACACACATCTATCTATCGCCCTCACTCTATCTATCTATCGCCCTCACTATATCTAACTATCGCCCTCACTCGATCTATCTAACTATCGCCCTCACTCTATCTATCGCCCTCACTCTATCTATCACCCTCACTCTATCTATCACCCTCACTCTAACTATCGCCCTCACTCTAACTATCGCCCTCACTCTAACTATCGCCCTCACTCTAACTATCGCCCTCACTCTATCGCCCTTACTCTATCGCCCTCACTCTATCTATCACCCTCACGCTATCTATCTATCGCCCTCACTCTATCTATCGCCCTCACTCTATCTATCACCCTCACTCTATCTATTGCCCTCACTCTATCGCCCTCACGCTATCTATCGCCCTCACGCTATCTATCTATCGCCCTCACTCTATCTATCTATCGCCCTCACTCTATCTATCTATCGCCCTCACGCTATCTATATATCGCCCTCACGCTATCTATCTATCGCCCTCACACTCTCTATCTATCGCCCTCACTCTATCTATCTATCGCCCTCATGCGATCTATCTATCGCCCTCACGCTATCTATCTATCGCCCTCACGCTACCTTCTATCGCCCTCACTCTATCTATCTATCTATCGCCCGCCCTCACGCTATCTATCTATCGCCCTAACGCTATCTATCTATCGCCCTCACGCTATCTATCTATCGCCCTCACGCTATCTATCTATCGCCCTCACGCTATCTATCGCCCTCACGCTATCTATCGCTCACCCTCACGCTATCTATCTATCTATCGCCCTCACTCTATCTATCTATCTATCGCCCTCACGCTATCTATCTATCGCCCTCACGCTATCTATCTATCACCCTCACGCTATCTAGCTATCGCCCAACGCTATCTAGCTATCGCCCTCACGCTATCTATCTATCGCCCTCAAGCTATCTATCTATCTATCGTCCTCACTCTATGTATCGCTCTCACTCTATCTATCGAACCACCACAGCATCACTCAGGGGCACCACAGCATCACGATGCGCTACCACAGCATCACTGAACGCCACAGCATCACTTTTTGCCACCACAACATCACTCAGCGCCACCACAGTATCAATCTGTGCAACCATTCAACAACAACTGGTTGAAATATTTTCTCTCAATGTTTCAAGCTTTATTACAAATGTCACACAAAGATGTTAATATTTCACTTCTGTTCTTGGATTTTCGTCACAATAAAATACACTGAACATAATCTTCACAAAAGGTATTTACAAAAGTTTAAGCTATTGCCATTATAAATTACAATAACTTTTATTTAAGTATTAAAAAAATTAAAAGCCATTAGTATTTGTAATATCCATACATCTAAGTCACGTAAATACAAAACATGCTGCATTACAAATGCTATAGGTGTCACATTTGCAAAAGATAAAAGTATTGGCATTGTAAATGACAAAGCTATTAATTTCGCTATTTTCAAAACCAACACATGAATAAAAAATTTGTCATTTACAAGACAAATAGCTCAAACTTTCCTAATGCGAGACCTATTGCATTGCAAATGCTTGTTGTAAATATTGCCTGGCCAAACCCTCCCCCTGGAGCTACCCAAATAGTGTACTTGCAGTCGTAAAAGTGGGCATGATAGGACTGGGTCAGAAAATATGTCAGATCACCAAAATGAAGTGCCCCCCATTATTGACTCAGATAGCTACAAATGTGGGTGACATTTCCAAATAGGGTCAGTTCTGAGCTTGTAAAGACACACAGCATATGTGTTTTATAAGGTGTTTGTAGCAATATCAGAAATATCAACAGTAAAAACCGGTCCACCAGACCATAAAACACACCCGTAAACAGCCAAAAAAAGTCCCACACCCTGACCTGTCAGAGCAGCCCCACCAGCACTGCCACATTGCCCTATGGGCAGGGCCACTGGAATTATATAACTTTGTGGTCGCTGCGTTTTGTGTATAGTTATGGATTTGCTGCATTATTCATCATCTGCTGCAAATGTTATCTGTAAAATATGTTCCTTTTAGCTCAAATGGATCAAAAGTTACCAAAAATGCACAACACTTGTTGCTACACAGTGGAAATCCCTTCACTGAGTTTGACTGGTCATCTTTTGTTGCTTATTGCTGTATTTGGGTGTCAGATGGATACTCATTAGGTGAACCTTTTGCCCGGATAACGTTAGCGTGTGAAAATGGCAAAGATTCATTTAATAGGATCCTTGGTAAATGCTGCTCTTTGAAAATAACCACAAACACCTCAATACACATTTAAATAAATATGATATGGTGTTTGAACTGTGCATTGAATTTCTTGTTGCTTCTATTTAAGGATATTAAAGGGCTGGATAGGACTCAACACTATGGGGCTGTGTTAGAGATTGACTGTCTTGTGGACAGCTGCCGCTAAATAGCTCAAATGACACCAGGGTAGTGAGGGAAGGCAAAGCAGCAAGTTTACAAAGTTGTGGTAGAGCTGAGGAAAATGGGGTGAGACGGGAAGGCGGAGTGGAGAAAGAGGTAGTTTTGATGGAGAGTGAAAGCCAAAGTGAGAAAGTCTTGATGCCAGGAGGATGGAAAGTGAGGCCCATAACTTCAAAGGGCCAGAGTCATAATCTGGTGAAAGAAAAATGAGGGCAGGCAGCAAAACGGTGCAAACACATTCCCTTCCCCTACATCTTGAGGGGTGGGGTCCCATATTATGCACCATAATGTCCCAGTTACTTACCTGTAATCTTCAGTACTCAGAGTCCAAGGCTCTCCCAGTACAGTGCATGTCTGCAAGATTTCATCTCTGTCCTGCAAAACCTGTTCCTAGGCTGTGGAAGCAGGGGCTGGGTGGATTCAATTTCTCAGACCATCAAAGACTAGGTGGGGGAGGTGTGCTTGGATCAAAGAAAAGAACTTTAGTTTTGTCCGAATTTAATTTGTGAAAAATGGCATACATCCTACTAGCAACTCCCTTTAGACATTCCTTGAGCTTCCTGAGGGCAGAATCTGAGTATTGCTGGAAGGACAATTGTAGTTGGGTATCATCTGCATAAGACACCACCTGCACACTTCAAGACTCAATCAACTGGGCCAGTGGTGCTAGAGAAAGATTGAACAAAGTAGGACTCAAAGCTGAGCCCTGAGGATCTCCAAATAGAAGAGTCTTAGAGTGAGATGAGAAAGGATGAAGATATAAATCCGCTGAGATCTATCCTCTAAAAATAACTTCAGCCAATAGAAGGCTGTGCCTTGTATGTCAGCCTAAATAAATCTATCCAAAAGGATGGCATATGAAACTGTAACGAATGCTGCAGATAGGTCCAACATAATCACCATCGTAGAGTCGAGATGTTCTTTAATATCTTAAGTCCCTTCAAAGGAGGATTCAGTACTCATACCTTGTCAGACACCAGCTTATGTGTCGTGCAACCGGCCATTGGATTCAAGATTTTGGCTTCTGCTCGTAAAAGGAAATGGACTAAAGTTGCCCAAGGTGGCCGGATCTGCAGTAGGCTTCTTGAGTGAGGGCTGGAGAAAAGAGTGTCTCCAGTCAGGAGGAAAATGGCCAAACTTTAGGGAGGTGTTCAGAATTTTTTGCTGTACACCGGATTGATGGTAGAGGCAATCAGTTGTTGGATTCGAGGTGGGCAATGATCTGCTGGGGATGTTGATTCACATTTCTCAAGTTATTTCAGCTAAAATTCCTCTGAAATTTTAAGAATATTTGAGAGTAGATGATTCGACCCCGAGTCTACAGACACCTCCAGTATTATGTTTGTGGGAAACGTTGCATACATTTTCTGCATTTTAGCATGAAAAAATTATGATAGATCGTCCCAAAGTTCACTAGAAGCGCTGATTTTACTATTTACTGCATCACAGAGCGAAAAAAGAACGTACAATTTTTACTACCTCACGTGAGGTATTTGATGCTGCTAAAATTTGAGAGGAAGAGAACGCTATCTGTGCTTTACAGGAATATTTTCAAAAAAATGTTCAGACCTTCTTTGTATTGATCTTAGCTTGCGCAATAGGATTTTCTCCAAGGTCGCTCTAGATTTTTACATCATCTCTTCTACAATACAATACAATACAAACGAGGAGAGCTGGGTTTGAGGCATCTTTTATGAGAGACGCGTTTCGGCTGACACAGCACCCTTTTTCAAAAATATATGTTTCTGTTTGCTGTATTTGAGCTTGTGCAAATGACAAGAAGTGATGTTGGTGTTCCTCCCTTATCTACTGGCAGCTGAGTAGTGACTGCCATGCTGAGGGAATTTTACAGGTCAGCTAGTCAGGGAACAGGTTCTACAGGAAGGAGATGAAGTCTTGCAGGTTGGGACTGGATCATGGAAGATAGACGGGGAGGTAATTTGCCTTTCTTGCTGCCAAATGTAGTCAAACCTGCTGCATTTTTTTGCCCACCATTGCCGCATTATTTCATTGTCCACAGGAAAGGATGCCTGGTGTAGATCTGAGATGCCAGTCACCTCCTAATCTGCATTGGAGTGAGTTATACCTTTTGTAATGCCCAGTTTTTCATGAAAAATGTGTATGTGCCGTACTGGTGCATGTACTGTGGATCGTGCACATCCAGACTATGGGGCATATATAGTGGTAATTGAGCATGCTGGGTGGATGTGCACATTAAATATTAAATGGCTGATTGTACTTATTTGGCCTGGCACTGTCTATTTTTTTAAACCATTAGTAACATCACCGACTATCAAATGGACACGTCCCCTCTTGTAGCACAGGTAGGGTATGTGGGTGAGATCCCACTGCGCAGAAGAAAGCGAATTGCAATATGCTGCTCCTCGCCATGGGCAGAAATGCAATGGCATGGACACGCGGGCCTCTACCTACGATCAAAAAATGGTGGACTGACGCAGCCTACCATGATGACGTTACTGACACGTTCGCGTCCATGTCTACGGTGCCTTTAGAAAATAGATCAAAACAGATGGGGTTCCTTTGATGCCATATCTACCCGGTAGATCCTGTGCCTTTCCTGAGATTCCTAGCTCTAATTTTAAAGACGACCAAAATAAAATACAGTTATTATTCGTGATAGGCACAGAGCCAAATGTTACAAATATATGATTGCAAAATACTTGCCCAACCTCCAAATCTAATCTGTGGATGCAGTGTCATGCTTGGATGGATGCAGTCTCACACTTTTTTATTTATTTTAGCAAGGAGCAACATATTACATGCTATAGACATCATGCATGGATACAGAATATGAATGAATAGTCTAACATTCGACATTTTCAAGTACACTTGTAATGGTGTCCTTCACACAAAAAAGTAAATAACTGGTACAGACAATATCTTGTAACTGTGTTTTAGTTTGTGACATTTTTCAAGGGTCATTGACTGTTGCAGTGCGCCCTTATTACTATTGAACCCTTATTCAAACCCCCCCCCACCCCCAAAGAGTTAACTAACTGGGCAACAACACTCACAATTGTTTATGCAGTAAGCCAAGGGTACATTCTTCCTATCTAAGAGTTGAAAATCCACTCTATGCACACTTCAAGTTAATATGTGTGGTTGCTACAAGAGGAGCTGGGCTCCACCCAAACCCTGTCCACTCCAGTGACACTTACCACGTCGCCAGTCTGCCCCTCTGTACATATATTGCGCTGCGTGATTAATTGTTGTTGGTACTATAGGTGCATTGGTTGTATTCCCTTGCTGTTCTTCCCAGTCCCGGGCTTTGAATGCCTCCATTAATACATCCCAGGACATGGCAATGGGTATTTTACGTAGCCCTCGTATCGCCTACGTATCGCCCCGCTTTCAGCCAGGCCCCAGTGTTCTACTTCCTCCCTCCAAGTAGCGAGCAGTGGTGGTCTTACTGATTTCCAGCGACTGGTTATGAGACGCTTTGCAAGTATGCGCCAGGTCTGCGAATCGCGCCTGTACTTTATATCCCTTGAGGTGTGGGAAAAGCCCCAGTAGACAGCTCTTTGCTGTGTTCCATGTTTGCCCGCCTACCAATTCCTCCAGTGCTTGCGCTATTTGCGTCCAATATGAGGACAATGCAGGACAGGCCCACATCATATGGATGAAGTCTGCATCTGCCTCTACACATCGGGGACAATTCGCTGCCACTTTGGGCAACATCTTGTGCAAGTGATGCGTTGCAAGGTATGCCCATTGCATCATCATATATTGAATGAATTTAAAGCGTGAATTGCCTGAGACTGCTTTTGGGTAGCCAAGAAGGCAATCCCTTGCTTTATCTATTAGGACCTCTAAATCTTCATCCCACTTCATCCGCAGCATGTTTAGGGGCGAGGGTACATTTGCCCTTATGCTTATGCAGAGCCATTTTGTTAAGTGTCTCCCTGTTTCCGTCAAGTGTAGCATGTGTACTAGTTCATGCGTTGGAGGTTCCAGTCCCTCCGGGCCCTGTACCTCCTGACGTATCGGGTTATGCTGGCATGCAGTAGGAATACCGTGTTGGGCAGGCCCTGAGCGTGAATAAAGTCTGCGTGAAACAGTAAGGCGCCGTTATTAAATAATTCTTCGACGGTGGTCACTCCCTCTCACTCCCAAGCAGCCAGCTGGTGCCATCATGTGACTCCTGCTGGGGTAGAGATTCCAACGAATGGGATAGTAGGCGCATAGGGTATCCTTGGCGTGTTGTCTTTTAGCGCTTGTTGCCAGTAATGTAGTACCACTTGTAGTAATGGTGATGATGTGCCCACGTTCAATCGCCCAGTGTGTAATAAGGAGTGCAGAGCCCCTCCTGCAATCAATCTAGATGTGAATGCAATCTCATGTAGGTTGCGCATCACCAACCAGTACGAAAGCCATTCAGTTTGCTTGCTATGAGTTAAGCCCTAAAGTAAGGGGCCCCCATTCCCCTGGAACTGGTCGGTAGCTGAAGCTTCTTTAAGCTAAACCTGCGCCTCCCTGTGCCCATACTAGTTCCACAAGGATAGAATCCAATAGTTTGAAGACCCTCGGAGGGATTACTATTGGGAGCTGTTAGAACTGGGGGTCTCTAGTTGGCTGAGGTAGGTACCATAGTCCAAATAGGGACCTGTGCTTCTAAGTCATAGAAAGGAAGGGCACCTTCTCAGATAGCCCCTGCTCACCCCCTCGGTAGCTTGGCACGAGCAGCCAGGCTTATCTCCAAGGCAAATGTGTACAATATTTGCAGGCACGCTTTCAGTAACCCCATAATAACACCACAAATGGACTTCACACGAGTTTCATAAAAAACAATGATATGTTTATAAAAAAAGGATATACGATGAGACCACATAATAAAAAGCCAACATATGCGTATTTGTAATACTTCACCTTGCCGGTTATTATGCCAGCAAGCCCTTGTAGGTTCTTGCAGTATTAATAAGCAATTCTCGATGATCCAATATAGTCCTAATGCAATGCTATGCAGTTCGTAATGCAAGAATAAGGCCCTTCGTAATGTAAAAATAATGCAGTTCGTAATGCAACAATCAGGCAGTTCGTAATACAAAAATAATGCAGTTGGTAATGCAACAATAATGCATTTCGTAATGCAACAATCAGGCAGTTCGTAATGCAAAAATAATGCAATTCGTAATGCAACAATCAGGCAGTTCATTATGCAAAAATAAGGTACTCCTGGACCAATCACGGTGCTCAGGACGGTCTCTATGCCACTCTTAGTGACTCGCAGTCAGCTACTACCAAAATATGCCCTCAACACTGTTATGATGGAAAACAAAGTGCAGCTCCACACCCGGCCCCGCTACTGCCACTCCTCGGCGCGCTGCGAAGATGGGAAAGGCAGAGAGCGTTTCTCTCGTAGTCCGCACCCCGTTCCAGGCGGCGACACACGCACGCTCGCTGACAGTTGCGTAACAAAACATGAGGGAACACCCTGCAAGATTTGCTGAAGGGGCCCCTCACACTCACATTAGTAGGAGCTGAGGGGGCCTCCCTCCAACATGGATAAGCCTGGAGGCCCACCGCACTGCGGAGGCTGCGGGGGCGTTTTTTACACCCCTGGAGTCCTACCATACTAGGGAAAGCATGGGAGAGTCTTACGATACTAGGGAAAACATGGGGGAGTGTTACGATATTAGGGAAAGAGACCATTCTCCTACCACGGGGATACCAATCGAATAGTAAACTTTTAATTCCTATCACTGTAGAGCCATCTAGAGAAGTAGGAGCCTCGAATTGCCATTAGAAGGAAGTTACTTAGATGGGGAAGAAGTTCAGGATTCATGTCATTGGTGAAATACACCCACAGGGAAGTAGCCCAGTATCCGTAGCACAAGCGCCTCTCACACAGCTCGGAAGAGGGTCTTCTATTAAGCCGACACTCCTCAAAGGTGACAAATGACAACATTTCTGTTAGTAATAAAGTACACCAATGGGAAAGAAAAGCTTTTAATTCTATTCTGACAATTGCAGAGCAAGACCTGTAGAATGGGAGGCCTAATTTCCTGTCAGTACTTAATTACACCAATGTGAAAGGTGAATGGGTGAAGAGTCCTCCTTCCAATACGCAGGTAGTTACACCAGTGGAAAAGAGCCCGACAATTCTACCATTAGTGAGTTACATCAACTTAGAAGGAGTCCAACATGTTTACCATTATTGAGTTACAACACTGTGGAAAGAGCTCAACGTTACTACTATTAGTGAGTAATATTTGTTTGGAAGCATCTCAACATTCTTACATTATTAGTGAGTTGCATAAACGTATATGGAGCCCCACCAAAATGTGTATCATTAGTGAGGTACAACAGTTTGGTAAGAGCTCACTACCCCTGCCATTAGTGTGTCACATCAGTGTGAAAGGACCCCAACGTTTCTGCCGTTTTAGAGACATCACTGTGGAAGTAGCTCAGCATTCCTACCATTATGGGCTTCAGAGAAGGAATTGAAGGAGTGAACATGTCCGAGTTCCTACATACATGGCTTCTAAGCACCTTCCTGAAAGACAAATTTTCAACGTGCTTTGTCATAGAGAGGGCCCACAGGGCGCTGATGGCCCGGCCCCTGCCGGGGCACTGTGGAAAATTATATTTTGCCTTGTTATATGTGCCTACGTGTTCCCCATTATATGTTATATGTGCATGATCGATATGCATATGTTCCCCCTTGATCGATTAAAGACGCAATTATAGTTGTGTCCAACGTTAGTATGCCAGTATCCAGTTCTCGTGAAAGCAACGAGTATTAGGCCTATGTTGCCACGTTTCACAGTGTGCACGTTAATTCACCGCATTGTCCCCGTTTCTAGGCCTCAAAAGGGCCCGGACACCAGATTCAAGCTCCAGTCTCCTGAACCCTCTCCGAGGAGCGATGCAGCCCCCACCTGCATCCCTGACCCTTAACTTACTTCCTGCCAAGCAGCGCGGTGCCCGGCCTGGCTCTGCCTGCCTGTCTGCCAAGAATATGTTATGCTTCTAGTTATCAGTTCAGCTTTTCGTCTTCACATTCCTAAGCTACTGAACCGCATAAACAGTTTCAGCTATAGTCTAGTCTTTCTGTCTCCATGTAAGAGAAATACTGTATTAATATTCATAGAAGATTCATAGCACACGCAATACATGTAGAATATATGCATGCACCAGCCTTAGTGTCAAGTAACCTTTGTCCTGATAACTTTTAGATTCTATCAACATGTACTCCAAACACCAGATACCAGATATGATATAGGTACATGTCGTCCTGACACCGCAGACTTTAGTCTCCTCTTCTAGTGCAGAAGTCATAGCCCCCAGTTCTCCCCGGTAACACGTCATTGCCCGTTTGCGCGCACCACTAGGTTAAAGGTCCCAGCTGCTCAGGTAGCCCCCTCCATGTTTCCGCCCATTCATGACACTTTTGTGACGTTCTCATCACATGTCTACGTGCACGCCCTGTGCACGCCTTTTTTCACGCCCATGTCTTCTTATCTTACGCTTGTCACTAGTTACGCCTACTGTATGTAATGTATTTGAAATGTCTTACTATATATACACTGCACTGTTTATGAAATGGTGCAGCTGCCTTCCTTCCTATTTTATTTCAGGCTGTCCCGTTCCAGTCCCTTCCCTTTTGCCTGAATAAAGCCTGTTCAACTCGGATACATCGGATCCTGCCTCTTATTTATTGAGCTATCTGTTATTGTTAATATATTCAAAAATAGTACCGGTAATTAATTATTTATTTACCACATAAATGGCGCCCGAATAGGAACGTACCCCTTCCTCACGCGCTGGCGATGTTACGCAGGCCCCCTGACCCTCTGCAGCCGTGACGGAACAATACCGTGCACGTGCAGATATTTCTGCTTCAAGTCTCCCTCAGGCCCACGGAGGAGACGGAGACTGCGGTCCGGCATCCAGACGAAGCGGTGTGGAATGCGGTTCGTCCCGACCAGAGCCCAAGCCGAGAGTGCAAGGTCCGAAGTATCCGGAGGCCCACCTGTTTCTGAAGTCCGAAGTTCGTAGTCTGACGTCGTAGCAGTCCAGTCCAGTCCGAGGCCTTCCAGTTTCTGCTTCCCGGTGAGTACCGCTGCGGGGGAAGTATCTAGACAGGATCATTAGTTTGTTCCTGGTCCGTTGGGTTTGGGTACGCAGATCCAGTCCGAAGTATTCACCTAGGTGGGTACGGTATGACGTGTCTCTTTATGGGACCGGTATGTTCTGTACTGTTCTAGCAGTGCATCCAGTAATTCTAGTAAGTTTAGTTCTCGAGAAATTCATGTGTTCTGTTTTCAGTGTATCAGGTAGTATTCTGTTCGAACTGTTATCAATGTATTTTTATGTCGTGGTATGAGTGTTTTGTTTGCCATTTAATTACTGTGATTATTGTGTATTGTGTTCCAAGTGTATTACCGAAATGCCTCTGTTCTCGAAATTACGTCAGTTAAAGACCAGAAAAGGGTTACTCGAAGAAGCAGTTCCTGTCCCTCCTAGGGACAGTCCTGGACATTTTATGTATCACAAGCATGGCTTAGATGCCATATTATATCTAGACTTATGGGCGGATTATACTAAAGATCTTGAAGAGAAATATAGATGGCCTGTATCAGGTACATGGGATGCCGAGTGCATCATGCGAGTTGAAGAAGCATTATGGAAAAAGAAAGCCAGACAGTCCCAGAAAGATGCCATCGAGTTATGGCGCAAAGAATCTCATAAAAGAACCGAAAAAGAATTCAGAAAAACAGAATTAAGTAGGGAATCCTCAGAAAGAGCCCAAGAAAGGGAATTAATAGAAGAAGGTGAACGAGTTAGAGCAGAACAGTCAGACAGACAGAGAAATGCCCTTATTAAAGGTATGTATCCTCTTCTTGCCGAGGGCTTGCCAAAGGCAACCCCGGAAGCACCCTGTAATTTACCGCCACCATTGGTCCCGATTAAACTACGTCATAAACCGACCGCAGCTGAAATTTTTCTTTCGTCCTACTTGGACGACACAGTACCAGAATATGCAAATCCTATTCCGCCTGCTCACCCACAGCCTCCCGTTAATAATGTAATACCTGTTCCTCCAACGACTGTTCCCGGGGGCCAAGTTAATGTTACAGTACCCCCGGACCAGCCCCCAGTAAATGTACCTGCTTTGCCAGTTACCTTACCAGCATGTACAGTATTCACCGACGATTCTAGTTTAGGAGCAGCGGGGGGAAGTGCTCCCAGCACCCCGCCCCAAGCAAGACGACTGACGCTGCATGACGTAGCGTTACAGCGTACGCCAAAAGTGGCGACATACACAGATCTCAAGCGACTTCTTACTGACTGTATATATGATCCAGTTCCAGGCGAAGATCACATGATCTTATATTCAGTACGTTTAAGACGAGTTGCCAGCTTTTTGATCACCCTGCCCGATATGAAGGAACATCTGAACAGAATATATCGTTTTATCCGTACAGGAGAGAATCCAGGAAGTATTCACGAAGCTATGTCACAAAGGAAAGCCGAGGTTCAACTTATGATTTTAAAGTTCTTGATTAACTGTTTAATAAGAGAGCAAGATTATCCAGATAAAGACCAAGACGAGATGAAAGCCCTGACCAGGTGGAGTGACAATATAGCCGAGGGAAAACACAAGACACAAGGTAGTGTAGAGAGTATGTACAAGAAAATTCGTAAGGAAATAATACGTATAGACCAGAAAGAGGAAGCAAAACGAGCAACCGAGAAAGAGAATGACTCTTCTAGTGAAGAGGTAGACAGCGAGAATCCCTCCAGAATAGCGTATGTAGGTAGAACTAGACTTTGCGACCGACATTCACGCCTAGATTACAAGAAAGCTTTTCCTCCTCCTGCACCAGAACAGTGTTCTCTTGAGCAAGTATTCCAGGCCACCGATCAAATCCTGAAATCACGAATAGGTTATAGCGAGCTTAGTACAATGTATGAACAAGAACTAGCCCGATCAGCAGTCCGATGGACTAGTGATTCTACCACGTTTCCATACGAAATAGTGGCCCAAACGTTTCTGAAACTGCCCCCAGCCGAGCAACGTCTGGTGGGTATGTATATGATCCAGCACCTCATTACACTGTATGAGGAACAGCATTCTGATCCAGGTCCTCTACATGATGTATTGAACGAGTTACTCCAAAACAGATGGAAAGGTCTAGGTACCGATTTAATTAGTATCATTCTAGAACAGCGCCACAAATACAGAACGTTCCTGAATCCACATTTTGTTTCCGTCTCACCCCCAGAAAAAAAATCATTCTACATAGACAGACAGAATCCGTTACGGGAAGTACATCCAGTTAAGGGAGAGGGTGGTGGTCTAGAACGAGTATTTGTTTACACCCCTATCACGAAAATAGAACTCTTAGAAATGAAAAAGTTAATTCCCTGTCACGATAAAGATCCAGCAGGGTTTCACCGTGAATTAAAGGACATGCTCCGTATGGGAGAATACACGTATCCTGATATCATTAAAATGTTAAAAGTACTGTTGCCTGCGGGCATATATGAAAAACTCAAAGAAAAAGAATGGGAGGTGGGAGAGAAAAAGATAGATTGGACAGCATTAGAAACTGAAGATAATACACGAGTACCAGGTACCGGTCTTGGGGATAAAGCTAAAGCTTTGCCCGAATTGTTAATACAAGTTTTGCCAAGATTACTAGCCACGAAAAAGGAAGATTGGGATGCCATCTCAGCCTGTAAACAGAAACAAGACGAAGATACTAGTGATTTTTATTCTAGATTTGAGAAATGTTTCATTATTAATAGTGGTCTGAAAACAAGTAGTGAGTCGTATCCCCATCTTTTTGTTACCAAACTAGTCGAGAATTCAAGTCCACAAGTTAAAAATCGAGTACTGAAAGTTGAAAGTACATGGCAAGCTAATACTCCGTCACAGATGCTCCAGATGCTACAGTGTCACCAGAACAGAATCAGGGAAGAGCAGGAACACGAAAGGAGACGTATGAAAGACATGAAAATGAAAGTATTAGTTGCACAGTCTGTTCCGCAAGACAGTCAGAAGAGGGGTCCGAATCAAGCCAGTCATCCTGCAGCTCCCGTTAAAGGGACATGTAATTACTGTAAACAGCCAGGTCATTATATAAACGAATGTGCAGTTCTGAAACACAACATAGCTACTGGTAAAACGAAAGAAAGACCACGTCCGCCTAGACAAGAACAAGTTTCACAGACTTCCCAGCCACCGCAGAATGCACAACAGACAGTCACAGTACCGCAGCCTATAGCTGCAACACAACACGTTACACAACAGATGTACCAGTACGCACAGTCAGAGTATCCAGATTATCAGCCGTATTCATGAAACAGCCTAGAGAGGGAGGTAGGCTTGCCTCTCATCGAGATTCCTGTAGATCAAGAGGGTCCCTATGTACACAGTCAAGTATTAGGGAAAGACAGAAAGTTTCTGATTGATACAGGGGCAAGTAGGACTACCATCAGTCATGACGAGGTTCCAGGGGCTCCGCTCTCAGGCTCTAGAAATGTTTCCCTTGGATTTTCAGGAAAGCCTATTGTTAATGAAATATCGAAACCAGTTACTCTAGAAGTTGGTCCATTGTCCCGAACTACAGATTTGTTACTCACGAAATCTTGTCCAGAAAATGTATTAGGCATTAAAACTCTGAAAGAATTAGGAGCCGTCATATGCTGCTCCCCAGAAGGGGTGCAATTGTTTCTGCGTGATTTTAAAGGTCATTATGTATTACGTGATTTTGATCCAAGATTATTGAATATACCACAGCATTTATGGGCGCAAGGTCCAACTGATGTAGGTTGTATGCATATCACACCCCATCGTGTTACCCTGAAGCAAGGTGTTGTATTACCACGAATCAGACAGTACAGATTGCCACCTGAGGCTGTAGCAGCCTTATCCAAAATTATTGACGAACTTATTGTTCAAGGAGTGGTTGTAGAAACTGACTCCAATATATGTAATTCTCCTATCATTCCGATTCTGAAACGTACTGACCCCAATGCACCTCCAGTTTATCGATTAGTGATTGACCTTCGAGAACTTAATAAATGTATCATACCCCAGTACCCAGTGGTTCCAGACATTTCTTCCCTATTGACAGCCATTGATTCAGAAGCTACGTTCTTTACAGTTATCGATCTCAAGAACGCATTCTTTAGTGTCCCCATTCATCCAGACAGCCAGTTCCTTTTCGGATTCTGTTTAAATGGAAGAAGCTATAAATTCACACGAGCACCTCAAGGTTTCACAGAAAGTCCTAGTATTTACAGTCAAGCCCTTAAAAGACAACTAGACAATATCCACATGCCAACTGACACTGCCCTGCTCCAGTATGTCGATGATCTACTGATCACAGCCCGTTCTGAACGTGACTGCGAGCGTGCGTCACTTACAGTCTTGTATTTTCTGGCCGAGATGGGGCATAAGGTGTCCCCTTCCAAATTGCAATTCTGTGTCCAGCAAGTGGTCTACTTAGGACACTTACTGTCCAAGAGGGGTAGGCAGTTGACACCTGACCGTATCCAGTTAATAGCACGTCTTCCGCAGCCCAAGACTCAGAAGGAGGTACGAGCTTTTATCGGCCTCACTTCTTACTGTAGACAATGGATTCCTCAGTATGCATTTCTAGCCAAGCCACTGATACAGTTAACGACACAGGAGGCAGCCGTATCGACTGTCCTCCCTTGGACCCAGGAACATACACTTGTTTTCAATGAGTTAAAGAAAGCTTTATGCCAAGCACCTGTTCTAGCAACACCGAACTACAGTAAGCCTTTTACACTTTTTGTCACTGAACGTGATGGTACTGCATTATCTGTTCTTACACAAGATCAAGCAGGACAATACAAGCCCTGTGCTTATTTTTCTAGCACATTAGATCCAGTGGCCCAGGCTCTGCCTGCGTGCCTCAAGTCAGTTGCAGCCACAGCTCTAGCTATCAGACAAAGTGATTCCATAGTGTTAGGACATTCCCTGACAGTACAAGTTCCACACTCCGTGGAAGTTCTTTTAAACCGAACACAGACTCAGCACTTGACAATTGCACGTTTAACAGGTTATGAACTGACACTGTTTCAGCCACACATAGAAATCAGACGCTGCAACATTTTAAATCCAGCTACACTGTTACCGTCAGTTACCTCAAATCCTGCCACACATGACTGTGTGGAAGTTGTTAACACCATGACAAAGCCAAGACAAGACTTGACAGACATTGCATTACCTAATCCCGACCTGACACTTTATGTGGATGGTTCATGTATGAGAACAAGTACAGGAGAACTAGTAGCCGCATATGCAGTGACTACTGAAACTGAAGTTATAGAAACACATCGTATTGACACCCTGTCTGCTCAAGCAGCAGAGCTTGTCGCTCTGACCCAAGCCTGCATTCGTGCCAAGAACCTGAAAGTTAATATATACACTGATTCACGTTATGCATTCGGAGTCGTACACGACTTTGGAGTGATCTGGCAAGAAAGAGGTTTTATGACTTCTCATGGAACCAAGATTCAGCATGGTCCCCTTATTCAAGCTCTGTTAGATGCAATACATTTACCGACAGCTATCGCCATCATGAAGTGCAAGGCACATACGAAAGCCACTGACATCATTTCCCAGGGTAACGATCTAGCAGATCGAACAGCCAAGCTTACAGCTCAGACTCCAGACATTCTAGTTAACACGACACAGACACTCACTCCAGATCAGACTACTTGTATGACAGTTAAGGACCCAACGCAAGATGTAATAGATATACAGTTACATGCTACTCCCGATGAAATCAAGAAATGGTCCAAACAAGGAGGGGTCCAGACAGATCAAGGATGGTTGACGAAGGGAAAAGCCACATGGTTTCTCCCCGACTCTATGGTTCAAGTCATTATTAACACCGCACATAGTCCAGCACACTTAGGAGAAAAAGCCATGTTAGACAGTATTCAGAACCTCTGGTTTAACAAGCATTTACGAGCAGCAGCCAAACAGAAAATGCGTACCTGCATGATCTGTTGTCAGTTCAATCCAGGTAAAGGTGTCCCGGTGGAACAAGGTGGATTCCATCCTCCTGACCACCCTTTTGAAGTCCTCCAGATGGATTATATTCAGATGGAGCGATGTCGAGGTTTCAAGTATGTCCTCGTAGTTGTATGCGCTTTGTCCCGGTGGACAGAAGCATATCCAGTTCCAGATTACACAGCCGCGACCACTGCCAGGCAGTTGGTTCGTGAGTATTTCCCCCGCTATGGATTACCTAGGGTCGTGTATTCAGATAACGGCCAGCCATTCTCATCCGAGCTCATGAAACAAGTATCCCTTCTGTTAGGGTACCAGTGGAAGTTCCATTGTGTACGCCATCCTGAAGCAGCCGGTCTCGTAGAGAGGCATAACCAGACTCTGAAAATCCGAATCGCCAAAGTATGTACAGAGAAAGGCGTAGATTGGATAGTAGCACTGCCAGTCGCCCTTTTCTATATGAGAATGGTTGCTCATTCCCGTTCAGGTCTATCTCCATATGAGATAGTGTTTGGTCGTCCCCCAAATATGTGGGGTACACCTAGACCCCGTACAATTACCGATGTTGACAGTAATATGCTGACAGATTACCTTGCCTCCTTGATGTCTGCACTACAATCTTGTCGTTCACAGGTTGCCGCTGCATTTCCAGACAACACCGAAGTGAAACCGCACGAGGTCGTTCCAGGTGACTTCGTCCTCGTGAGAAAATTTGATCGTTCAAGTTCACTGGAGCCCCGTTGGAAGGAGCCCCGCCTTGTTCTTCTCACCACCCGGACAGCAGTGAAAGTCGAAAACAGAAAAGGGTGGCTACATGTGAGCCACGTAAAGAAGTTTCATGGACTCAAACCAAAGACTTTTCTCAAGGACTGCCCCGTTCTCAAGGACTGCCCAGACACTGAATCTAAACTTCCCTTGTTAGAGAAAACTCCGCAGCAGGAGTATAAACAGAAATTAAGGTCTAATAAGTCAGCCAGTTTAATTGTCTAAGTCCCTCTCAGGTGAAACGGTTAGACAGGTTCCTGACATGTATGAGATAGACCCACACAGTGAGAGAGTTAGTCAAAACTCTAAGAGATGTATCATTACTCTGTTCTTTCTATTATTCCTGAGTCTTATGGTTACTTGCATAAGTTATGCTTTACATTTATGTTTTCCTATTTCACATGTACATATGTTTTCTAATGTTACAGTAGAGCACACATTTAGTGACCTGCCTCCTCACGAGTTATCCTATCGTCTTGCTATGCGTAATAATACTTTTATCCGAATGCTGCATTATTCACACCAGACCAGCAATGCCACTAATTGTTGGGTGTGTGGTCAACTCCCCCCTTTCCAGACACCGAAGGGAGTTCTGCCACTCTTTCCCTATCCGTTTTCACATAATGGTTCGTGTGGAGCATGGTCCACGTTAACGTCATCCTCAACTGATATGTCCCTTCTGAATAGAACAGGTTTCCCAGACAAGGAAGGACTTTCCCATAGAACAGGGTTAGATCTAGAAAATGAAGTATATGATTTAGGTAATTATTCCTCGAATTTCATGGTTTTGAATGTTCAGTCCGAGACTACTCCAGATTTGCCTGCTATTTCAGTTCTACCAGTTAAAGGCGAATTATGTGTCAGAAAGAATGGTTCCGCACATGTAGGACATAGTGATTGTACTACTGTGGTCGAGTATAGTGACAGTGGGAAATCTATTTTCAAAGCATCACGTCATTCTTATTTTGTTTGTGGTCAGACCGCATATGTACGTCTGCCCCTCGATTGGGATGGAACATGTTATATTGCCTTCCTACTGCCACCAGTTTTCCTAGCCCCATCCGATTATCACAGAAACACACATCTAGTACACGTTAGACATAGAAGGGAGACTGAGTCCCCAATTGTCGATCAAACTGAAACTGCTCTAGAACAATATCAAGACTTCAATAAAGGTTTCTTTTTCTTTATAGGTCCTGTCCAGAATAGTAAGTTAATACGTAGGCTAACCAGAACCCTTGAAGCAGTAGTGAATGAGACTACTTCCGCTCTAGGTAATTTAACCGAAGAGCAATCTGCTATTAGATTTGTCGTGCTCCAAAATCGTCTCGTTCTTGACGTCATACTGGCCGATAGAGGAGGAGCATGTAGAGTCATCGGATCTAGTTGCTGCATTTTCATTCCTAATAACGCGCCGTCTGTTTATTCAGCTATAACCAGACTTCGTAAAATTGCCCATCAGTTACACCAGAATCCAGGCACCTGGACATGGTCCGGTTGGCTCTGGAGTATAATATCTGCCTGGGGATGGAAAGTATTGTCACTTCTAGGTATAGCAGTAATGATCATATTCAGTTGCTGCCTCTGTTTACAATGTGGCCCTGCGATTTGCGGCTTGTGTGCTACCTCTTGTATTCCTAGTCCTAAATCCCGTTCCAAGACAATTCGAGACGAGCAAATGATGCTATATGAACAGATAGATAGTATCATGAATATTGATGTTTCCTGATGGAAACGTAGGGCACAAGGAGGGAATGTGGAAAATTATATTTTGCCTTGTTATATGTGCCTACGTGTTCCCCATTATATGTTATATGTGCATGATCGATATGCATATGTTCCCCCTTGATCGATTAAAGACGCAATTATAGTTGTGTCCAACGTTAGTATGCCAGTATCCAGTTCTCGTGAAAGCAACGAGTATTAGGCCTATGTTGCCACGTTTCACAGTGTGCACGTTAATTCACCGCATTGTCCCCGTTTCTAGGCCTCAAAAGGGCCCGGACACCAGATTCAAGCTCCAGTCTCCTGAACCCTCTCCGAGGAGCGATGCAGCCCCCACCTGCATCCCTGACCCTTCACTTACTTCCTGCCAAGCAGCGCGGTGCCCGGCCTGGCTCTGCCTGCCTGTCTGCCAAGAATATGTTATGCTTCTAGTTATCAGTTCAGCTTTTCGTCTTCACATTCCTAAGCTACTGAACCGCATAAACAGTTTCAGCTATAGTCTAGTCTTTCTGTCTCCATGTAAGAGAAATACTGTATTAATATTCATAGAAGATTCATAGCACACGCAATACATGTAGAATATATGCATGCACCAGCCTTAGTGTCAAGTAACCTTTGTCCTGATAACTTTTAGATTCTATCAACATGTACTCCAAACACCAGATACCAGATATGATATAGGTACATGTCGTCCTGACACCGCAGACTTTAGTCTCCTCTTCTAGTGCAGAAGTCATAGCCCCCAGTTCTCCCCGGTAACACGTCATTGCCCGTTTGCGCGCACCACTAGGTTAAAGGTACCAGCTGCTCAGGTAGCCCCCTCCATGTTTCCGCCCATTCATGACACTTTTGTGACGTTCTCATCACATGTCTACGTGCACGCCCTGTGCACGCCTTTTTTCACGCCCATGTCTTCTTATCTTACGCTTGTCACTAGTTACGCCTACTGTATGTAATGTATTTGAAATGTCTTACTATATATACACTGCACTGTTAATGAAATGGTGCAGCTGCCTTCCTTCCTATTTTATTTCAGGCTGTCCCGTTCCAGTCCCTTCCCTTTTGCCTGAATAAAGCCTGTTCAACTCGGATACATCGGATCCTGCCTCTTATTTATTGAGCTATCTGTTATTGTTAATATATTCAAAAATAGTACCGGTAATTAATTATTTATTTACCACATAAATACCTATTCGGGCGCCATTTATGTGGTAAATAAATAATTAATTACCGGTACTATTTTTGAATATATTAACAATAACAGATAGCTCAATAAATAAGAGGCAGGGGGAACATATGCATATCGATCATGCACATATAACATATAATGGGGAACACGTAGGCACATATAACAAGGCAAAATATAATTTTCCACAGCACAGCCATGACCAGTGAGAGCACATTTTCTGAACTTTCTAGATAGAGATATGATTCTGAGGGAAGCCAGAAAGATTGGGGAGATCCAACACGAGAACACACACATAATGATCTTCCCAGATTATAGCAGAGAGGTGCAGAAGCAGCGCCACACATTTGATTCAGTCATAGCCAAACTGCAGGAACATAAGATTCAATACATGTTACTTTTCCAGCGAAGCTGAAAGTCCTGTTCTTGGGCAAATCCCACTTTTTCCAGACACCGGAGGAGGTCTGGCACTGGCTGGAGGAATGCCCCACTCTGGGGCGCGCGGAAATGCAGAGGCACGACGGAGGGCCCTCGGGAGGGGGAGCCAGACGATCCCCAGGCCCACAGCGATCACTCCATCCGTGACAATCTCGCAGGGGAAAACTCTTGGGGACGACTCCATACGTGCCCAAAGACACATGTAGAATCAGACGACGCAGTGGACGCTCCTTGGACTCACGGCTCTCAGCAGGCGTACACATGCTCCACCTTCCTGACTGTCTCCAACCGGACACGATAACGAAATTAGAGACTCTTCCTCCGGTGAGGAGGAGGCTGAGGTTCCCTCCATGCACCCTTTGACGGCGAGATCCTCGCGATGGAACGGGACGCGACGGAGAAGACTACAGTGTCGCAGGGATAACCGCCGGATTCCCACTCATGAAGAGTGGTCTGCAGAGTTGGCCGTGGTTTAGACTGATATGCCAGAGCCGACAGGCTGGGTATTCACCCCCCCCCTCTTTTTCTCTTTATTTTCCTTTTCCTTTTTCTTTCTTCGTTATTTCTCTTGGCGGATACAGAGACATATAGGACACCTGAAGTGCCGCAGGCCAATGCCCTGGTGTGGCTGTGGACTTGGACCCGTAGCGTGTTCTTCCTTGGTTCTATCTCTGTCCCTGTTTCCTCTTAACTCATCTGTTCATTTGGTAGGGTTTTGGGTTTGTTGAGGGACTCGGAACTTGTGGCGTAAGTGGGGACTGGGAGGGCGATAAACCTCCACCAACCTAGTGTTCATCCCCGGCGACTGGTAGGGGATGCAACCTCAGGAGGGGTGGGGTGGGGTCAGGGGCTGGGGGGCACCAGAGTTCTACAGTTGGGGGTTGTTATACGTTTGTTGTGTACAGGCAGTCACATGGTCACTCGGAGACGTGCGTTCACCTGCTCTTCCCACCCGGGATATACGTTGAGCACACACTGCTATGGCCCCCGTGACTCAATGCACCCCCACTGCTGATGGGATGGAGGCAGATAGTTACAGGATACTTACATGGAATGTAAATGGCCTAGGGGATAAAATCAAGAGGGGGCTGGTATCCACATGTATATAACGGGCCCACCCGATGTTGTCTTACTGCAGGAGACTCACCTTAGGGGCACAAAGTGTGGGTTCCTGGCAATGGGAACTTACACCGTATTGGCACATGCGGGTTTCACTGCTGGTTCCTGGGGGGTGGAAATCATAATCAGGAAATCTCCCCCTTTCAGGGTAATCGAACATGGGCAGACCCCCCCAGGCACATACGTGGAAGTGACAGGGTCATGGGGTAGACGGAAAGTTACCATAATCTCAGTTTATGCCCCTCCGAAGTTACAGGACAGGACCTTACGGGGGCTGACTGACATCCTGCTTGATACCCCGGACACACTTCATATAATAGGGGGTGACTTAAACGGCGTCATGTCCCTCCCTATGGACCGTTCAGGGAACCGTACCGACCACCCCCGACAGCGCATTTGGCGGAGGTGATGAACACGCTGGGATTGACAGACATATGGCGGTATCTACACCCAGACACTCGAAGTTACTCATAATACTCTGGCACAGACAAAACGCACTCCCGGCTAGACTATGTCTTTCTCCCGCGGCGGGCATTGGGCAATGACTGTGAGGCGGAATACATGGCACGCAGCATCTCTGACCACTCCCCACTGACGGTTAGAACGGGAGGGATGGCTAGGGCAAATTGTGGTAATTGGAGGTTGACGGCTTGGGAACTTCAGAACACCGAGATATTAACTCGGTTAACATAGTGAGTTATATTCGTGTAGATGGGAGCCCACATTACTGCTGTTAGTGAGTAACACCTAAATGAAAGAACAAACACTGCTTTCCTTAGTGAGTTACAGTGAGATGCGAGAAATTAGACTTTACCAACACGGCTGAGTGACACAAATGAGAAAGGAGCCCATCGCTCCCATCATTAGTGAATTACACAAATTGGTTGTGGAGTGCACCATTGCTACTCTTAGTGAATTAAAACAATGGAAGAGAAGTCCAGCCTTCCATCATTAGTTAGTTACATCATTGTGGAAGGAGACCAACATTCCTAACACTAGTGAAGTACACCAATTGAAAATTAGCCCTTTACTCCTTCACTGGGCGTTACAATCATTTGGAAGGAACCTTACATTCTTATCATTGCTAAGTCACACCATTGGAATAGGAGTCCCTCCTACCTTTATATTCTCTCTATAGGGGCGGTTAATGTGTTATTGCTGTGTATAGTGGGTTTCACCAATTTAGAGACAGCTTCTTACAGAAGTGTATCTGTGGGGTATCCAAAAATGAAGGACCACGTGATTATCTGTACCAAATAATTTAAAAAGGAGAACAGTGAAATAAAAAAGAGGTGCTAAACATCCATACAACTCCAAATACTTTATTAAGAGAAAAGGAGACACTGTTCCCAACACCCGCTGACAGACTACAATGGGAGTTGAACACAGTCCTATAACTGCAGCCACAGACTGGGCTCACCTGGCTCGGACATGCTAACTGCGTCAACCTGCTTCCGCTCCAGACCTCCTCTCCAGTCTCGATCCAAGGCTCCAAGAGGACTAGTCCAAGCCTTCAATGAAATGTGGCCCTCTGTCCTATCTGGTTCTGACTCACTTGAAAAAGGGTCTCTCATCCAAGAAGGCCTAGGGCCGCTGGGTGCCTGAGTGCTAGTCCATGCTGATCTCCTGTCAGCCTCAGCTGCTGTCTGTCCAGACTCTGGACCGCTGGGGGTCTGGGTTGCTGCCCCACCATGTTCCGGTGGGGACTGAGGTTTGCCCTCCAACGCTCTTGCACCCCTTGGCTCTCGCAGGGTTACAAGTGTCCTCATATCTGGTTCTGAGGAGGCTTCACCTCTAGTGTCTGGTGGTTTTGATAGGTCTGGGTCTCTTGGCTCTCCTGACAGAGTCTCAGCAGGCCTTGCTGTTCCTTGTCCCAGTACATCTAAACCCAGAGAACTTCTGGTTGCACCTGATGCACTTGTCACTATCACCATCCTTTCTATCGGTTCAGAGCTCGAACTCCTTTCCATTCTGATGGGCATTGTGTTCTTCCCTGTTCAGGCGGGGTCTCAGTGCCTTGGGTCCGAACAGAAGAAGCATCTTGTTCTTTGAAAGTGTGATAGCCAGCAATTTTGTTACGATGTGACGTAGCATGTATTAATCGGCCTCGAGATCCACCACCATCTCTGCCAGGTTCTGGTAGCGTCTGGGGCTCTGCCATAGCCAGTTCTGAGGGGATATGTGCTTCTGTTTGTCCAGTCTCTGGCCTCCAGGGTTGCGAGGATGTCCGATCTTCAGATCTCCTTGATTCTGAAGAGACCAGCACCTTCAACATCTCTGATCGTGGTGGGATGCGAGCTTCCGCACTCATTAGTTCTGATAGAATGTGAGTTTCTGGAACTGCTCTCTCTAGTTCTGATGGGATATGACCCTGAGTATATGCTCTTGTAACTTCTGAAGGGATGCTGGCCTGATTTTTTTGTCTTCCTGGTGCTATGTGAGTGTATGTTTCTTGTCTACCTAATTCACATGGAATATACGTGTGTTCTTCTGACATCTCTGGTTCTGATGAGATGTGAATATGTGCATATCGTCCCCTTGGTTGAGTTGGGATGTGAGTTTGTGCTTCAACCATCCGTGGTCCAGCTAGCATGTGTGTCTGTTCTTCTAGCTTCACTGATTGAGATGAGCTGTGAGTTTGTGCTTCTGTCGTCTCTGCTTCTAATGGGATGTGCGTTTGTGCTTCTCTTCTTCCTGGTTGAGATGGGGTGTGAGTTTGTGCTTCCTTTCTGTCCGGCTCCGATAGAATGTTACTTTGTACCTCTCGCCTCCTTGCTTCTGTTGAGACGTGAGGGTGTGCTTTCCTCATCCCTGGTGTAACGTTGACCTGCATGCTCTTCTGCATGGATGGGTCCATTATTTGCGAGAGGTGGTGACCTGACCCCTGCACTGGATTCCAGTCTGTAACAAATGTTGTCCTCTCTATTTCCGACGGGGTGTACTGAGGTACCACCCCTCCAGGGTGAGCGTAGTCCCTTCTCCTCACTGCCATAGAGATCGGCCCCTCTGTTTTCCCTCCCTCTCTCCGGGCCACCGGCTCTGCCACCCCCGGACTTTGAAGCATCCTCTCTCCGGCTCTCCAGGATGCTCCTGCCGTCTCGCTGTCTGCCAGAGCATTTCCCAGGCTCGGATGTGAGGTTCTAACAAGGCTGCGAGTTGAAGACCCACCCGGCCCGATGCACCTGGGTTTGTGGGAGAATAGAAGGGGGGGCGGGATGGGATAGAGGGGCGCTTCCCACCGTTTGTTCAGCCTTTGGATCGCTGGTCCGGATCGGGTCCGCTGGAAGTAGAACCAGAGGGGGGTAGAAGAAACAAGCATCAGCAGGGCATGGGGCTGCCCGCAGTACAGGGGACCATGGTGCTGAGCAGCGAGCTCAGACCTGGGGCATGGTACAAAAACACAATACTTTCACCAAGGGGAGGTAAAACACGAGCAGAGGGAGAGCCCAGCCAAGGGCACGGGGGCATCCGCGTGAGCAGCCAGACTTTGCAAGTTCTCCCGCGGCCAGGGGCTGACAATTGCGGGAGCTGCTCGCATCTGCTGACTCCGAGCAGTGGCTGGAGCTGAGGGAAGCTGCCAGTGACTGGTTGGCTGCTTCACGCTGATCCTACGGAGCCCGAGCTGGGCCTTGCGGGGCAACTGGGCAAGGCTAGCCAGGAAGGGCCCTGGGCTGTTAATAATGTGTACATGTTGGCCGGTCGGTGACGGACGTCGTCGAACCTCGGACGGTCCTTCTCAGTGTGGCGTCTGGTCTGCCTGGGTCTGACCTGGTATTGGTATCGGATCTCCGGTCTCAGCTCACGCGCACGCCGCACTTTTAATTGCTCGCTCTGCAAAGCACAAGGCCGCAAGCATGTTAGCATGACCGGCGCCACACCAGTATTCCTTTCAGTTCTTTGGTCACAAGTCACGACACCATCAGCCCCTGACCCACCCCTGAAACCCGCGCATGCGTGTCGCGGAGACAACTGCGCGCCGCGCGCACCCACTAACCATTTTAGCCTCAGAGGGCAGAGTCCCGTCCAGGCCCGCGGCGCGCACCATTAACTCAAGAGGCTCAGACTGAGGCCCGGCCGGGCCCCACGCGTGCGCACCACACAGCAGTTGCGCACCATTAATTCAATCAAAGTCAAAGAGCGAGCCTCTGAGGCCCGGGGCGGGCGTGTCCGCGCACCACCATTTAATTAGAAGAGCGTGCGTGCATGCCGTGTGCTTTTAAAAGCACGATATATAAAGTCAGTGAGGGGGCCTCTGGAGCGCCCCCACTCACAACTGTGTTACGCCCCTGCCGTGTGCACCCTTTAATTTATTGAGGACGGCCTGCCCGGTGTGCCATGCGCACTGCGCACCAATAAAATTATGTCATAATAAATAAAGGGAGGGGGCCCCTGGAGCGTGGGGGCTGCGGGGGCCTGTGTTACACCCCTGCTCGCTGAGCGTTACCTGAGGGATACAATCTCACTCTCCTCTCCTCGCAGCTTGAGCCTCTGATGCGACTTTGTTGATTGTGAGCAGTGGAACTCGGACCCCCGACGGTGATGGTTCGAGGTCTCTCTTTGGCAAAGGCAGGCTCGGGCCGGCAGCGGTGAATTCCCACAGCTCCTCTGGGGATGCTGGTCCGGGCAGTTGGCAATGACGATCGCAGCACTTCTGGACACGATGTCTATCGAAGCAGAGAACAAGACTGCTCCGGGACACACAGTCACAGGGCAATTTCTCACGCAGGTTTGAGGCTGCAACAGGGCACACGCACACAGTGTCGTTGAGACTCACTTGTTCTCTGAGTGCACACGATCACAGGGCAATCCTCACAAAGGTCTCAGGATGCACGAAGCACGCACACAAAGCACAGCTGAGACTCACTTGAGCTCCAGGTGCACACAATTACACAGCAATTTTCTCGCGAAGGTCTCAGGCTGCACGAAGCACACACTCACAGCGTCGCTGAAACGCACTTGCGCTCCGGGTGCACACGATCACAAGGCAATCTTCAGGAAGGTCTCAGGCTGCACGAAGCACATGCACACAGCGTCGCTGAGGCTCACTTGGACTCCGGGTGCACACGATCATGGGGCAGTTCTAACGGAGGTCTCAGGCTGCAAAAAGCACACGCACACAGCGTTGCTGAGACACCCTTGGAAACTTTTATGTTCCTGAGTTTCCACAACAGGGAGTCAGCTCTCCTCGGGCCCTTGGAGACACGTTACTTTGGGACACAGCAAAGATCTTTCAAGCAGGGGGATACAACACACAGCAAAGTCCCTTAGCCTCTCATTAGTTAAATACGCAAACTGCAGGACAGCCCCAGAACGCACAGCAAAGGTCAGTCCTTCTCTTCAGTCTCTTCAGCTGTTCTTCCTTTGGCGGAGGTTCCTCTTGACCGCGATGTAGTTTCAATCCTTTTCAGTACTGATCAGTCCAAAGTCCAGCGGTTCAGCTCTCATAGTTATACCCCTAAATGTATTTGAAGTCTTTGTGTTCAGGTGAGCACTGATCCCTGTCCAAACCAGTTCTGGGTGTCTCCCTGCCAGTGACACCTTCTTCCTTTGATAGTGGGGGTCTGGATCCTCAATAACTCTGCAGGAGATGGAGCCATTGTTTTATGGCAGCAGCCCAGGCCTCTTCACCTCCAGGGACTACTCCTCCCCCCTACACTCCAGATGCAGGTCAGCCTGTTGCTGTCTCCTATTCCTCCCCTGGATAAGACATTTCCCAGACCCTGTCACATTCAATTCCAGACAGTCAATCCACAACCAGGCAGAGACACACAGAATTTTTAGAACAAGAAAACCAGGCACTTCTAAAAGCGAGGTTTCTTAACACACAATACAAAAACCACCTTCACAAAAAGATGTGTTATTAAATTGTGAGTTCAGTCACACTAAACTTCACCTCTCCATCTTAAGCCTATGGGAAGATAGGCTGGCAGCATATTACACAGCATCCTCCATTCTGTCCTGTGGGCAAGATGGCCTTGCAACAGTGAAAAACTAATTTGGCAGTTTTTCACTGTCAGGAAATGGTACACACCTTAGTACATGTCCTACCTTTCACATACACTGGCACCCTGCCCAGGGGGGTACCTTGAGCCGACCATAGAGGTGTCTGATGTGCATAAAAAGGGAAGGGTAAGGCCTGGCAAGTGGGTGCACTTGTGAGGACGACAAGGCAGTTTAACAAACTGCACGCAGGCACTGCAGTGGCAGGCCTGAGTCCTCTCTTTAGGGCTTTTGTGTGGGTTGCACAATTAGTGCTGTAGGTTTACTAGTAGCATTTGCATTACCAGCCCTGGCACACATAGTGCACTTTACTAAGGACTTTACTAATAAGGCAAACATACCAATCATGGACAACCAATTACCATTACACTTTACACAGGGAGCACTTGCACTTTGACACTGATCAGCAGTGGCAAAGTGCCCATAGCATCTAAGCCAATCAAATGAAATCCAACACAGTATCAAAAATAGAGGAGTTAGAGGCAAAAAAATCAGGGGTAATCACGACAAGAAATGCCAGTTCTAACAGGAGCGTAGTAAAGTAATATAGCACCCGTGGCAGCATGACCATGTTTGCTATCACCAATCGTCCGTCTACTGAGAGTGTGATCCAGACTGCTGTCTGGGACCACAGCGAAGCAATCCCGCTCTGCACATTCCCATCCAGCGTGTCTCATTGGGTTCTGTATATCCGCACCCCCAGGTACTTAAACATGTTTTGGGAAACTTCCAGTTCTTCCCCTCTGAATTGAACTATGCTGAGTGGGTTATTGTCCCGAAAGGGGAAGGCAAGGGATTTATCAAAATTGATGGCCAAGCCGGACAGTGCACGAAATTGAGTGAATATTGGCGCGACAGAGTGGAACCCACAGTGCAGATCTTTAACATATAGTATAATATCGTCTGCATATAGGGATATTGCATTGGTCATAGGTCGAATTGGTATACTCCATCCCGCAGCCGTCATGCATAGACTTTGCGCTAAAGACTCTAATGCCAGCATGAAGAGCATGGGTGAAAGTGGGCATCCCTGTCTAGTACCCCTATGGGTCATGTGCGAGTTAAAAATATGTGCACCTGTTTGCGCCCAAGCTGTCGGTGCTGTGTACAACAGCTTAACCCATCGCAGGAATTCCTCGGGAATCCCACATCTTTTCAGGGCAGCCAGCATATGGTCCCAGCTCAGGGTGTCAAACGCTTAGCGCAAATCCAACGAGAGACAGCCTGCTTGCAAAAAATACTCTGGGAGTCCACATCACTTGGTATAGTCTGTGTACATTGTGGGCCATGCACTTTCCAGGAATAAACCCACATTGATCTGTGTTTATTAGCTTAGCCAGATGTGGGAGCAGATGGCATGCTAGTACCTTACTTAGTATTTTATACTCAGTGTTTCAGAGGGATAGAGTGATCTCTGCCAGGCTTTGGTAAGGAGGTTACGAGTGCTTGGATCATGGTTGGGGACCAGGCACCCTTTTCCAGTGCCACTTTAAAGTGATCTCTGCCAGGCTTTGGTAAGGAGGTTACGAGTGCTTTCATTGTGGTTGGTGGCAAGGCACCCTTTTCCAGTGCAAATTTATATCGTTTTTTTAGTTGGGGCACTAAGGGCCAGATGTAGGTCGGTCGGTAACGGCCGAAAATCGGTATTTTCGGCCGTTACCGACCGGTAATCCTGAAATGGTATGTAGGGCCCTGTATTTTACAGAATCGGTAAATTTACCGATCGGTAAATTTACCGATTCTGTAAAATACCGAATCGGTATTTTTTACCAATTCGGTAAATATGAGATGTAGGTGGGACTCTTCTGAGTCCCACAAGCCGTACAGAATCAGTATTTTACCATCAAATCTATTTGATGGTAAAATACCGATTCCGGTGTGCATGCACATGTGTGCTTGCACACCTGTGCCATATGACAGGCAGACCTGCCCTTAGGGCAGGTATGCCTGCCACATGGCACCCGAGCCTCTTTTGGGGGTGCCAGAGGGTGTCAAAGTGACACCCCCTGCACCCTTGTGGCAGTCGGTATTTACCGAATCGGTAAATACCGAATCGGTAATGCCCATTCACTCCTATGGGCTTCAAAGCCCATAGGAATGAATGGACATTACCGGTCGGTATTTACCGAATCGGTAAATACAGATTTTTACCGATTCGGTAAAAGGAACATCTGGATGCTCCTACATGTCCCCCCTTCTCATTTACCGATTCTTATTTACCGAATCGGTAAAATTCGATAAATAAAAATCAGTAAATGAGTCCTACCTACATCGGGCCCCTAACTCTTTTGCGTATGCTGCGTAAAACTCTACAAGGAGGCCATCTAATACCAGGGTTTTATTGCGCAGGAGATCCCTAATCGTCTCCTGATTTTCTGCCATAGTGATTGGTACTTTCAGCACTTCTTGGTCATCCGCAGTTAGAGTAGGGAGCTGCGCAGCCTGGAGAAAGTCATGCATCATTTGGGGATGCGCAGTTTGGGGGGACTTATACAAGTACTCATAACATTCCCGGAATGCATCGTTTATTCCCACCTGGGTAGTTGCTGTCGTCCGCAGCGGGGAGCGAATATTAGTTATTGAGGTGGCTGGAGGGGGGTCCCTGACTATCCGCTCTAGCAGTGTGCCTGCTTTAGCCGCCTCTGTATGAACTCTCTGTGTATGGGCACAGTAGTCTATCACCTACATTCTTTCTAGCTGCTCAGCGTATTCTATACAAGCCTTTTGTAGCTTCTCAGCCCCTGTTGGGGATACTATAGGATAGGATAGGATAAAAGTTTATAAAGTGCTCGATTGCCGTGGCGTCTTGGCGCTGATGTATGTGAAAAGATCCAGCAACTACAATTTCAACAACTAGATGACAGAAAAGAGAAGCGTCTTCAAGTCCTTCCTAAACAACTTTCTGTCAGCTTGGAATCTCATAGCCATAGGTAGTCTATTCCATAAGTGCGCTGCCCCATTGGATAAAGTCCTACCTCCCCACCTCGCCCGCCTAATCTTAGCCGTCTTAAGTAGACCCATGTTAGTGGATCTTAGGGCACATGAGGGGGTAGAAGGCATAAATAATTTGGAAACCTTATCGGCACCGCCTCCATAAATCGCTTTGTGAAGCAGGCATAATGCCTTGAAATCCACACGCTGCTGCACCGGAAGCCAATGCAACAATTTAATACCCGCTGAGGTTGAACAACCCCTGGGGATGTTCAGAAGCAGCCTTGCTGCTGCGTTCTGAAGAGACTGGAGCTTTCCCATCTGTGTTTTATCTATGCCCATAAAAAGGGCATTACAATAATCTAATTTAGACAGCAAAAGACTCACCATTACTGTCTTTTGTAGCTCAAGTGAGATAAATGGGAAAATCTTTCTTAACATTTTTAAGATAAAGAAACAGGATGAAGTCAGACTGTTAACCTGGGCAGAGAAATTCAACTGGTCATCAAAGATGACCCCAAGGTTCCTGACCTTAGAGACCGGACCAGGACACTTCCCCGCATCAGGTGCCCACCAAGAGTCGTTCCACACGGGGTGTCCCCCTCTAAATTCTATCACCTCCGTTTTGTCTGTATTAATCTTCAAAAAGTTATGGTTCATCCAGGTTATGATCTCGGAAAGGCAAGCGTGAAATTTAACAGCTGTGACCTCTGGCTGCTTGCAGATAGAAATAACAAGTTGCGAGTCATCAGCATAAGATACCAACGCGAAACCGTACCTTCTGAGGAGCCTGGCCAATGGGGTGACATACATATTAAACAGTGTAGGGGATAAAGCTGATCCCTAAGCAACCCCGCATGGATGATGGAAATTTTCAGACTTTCAGTCTTCCTCTAGGGCTCCAAGCTGGTATTCCACTTCAGCGAGGTCGCGAGTAATCGTGAGCCTCGCTCCTACTATAGCACCAATCGTTGTTCCCCTCACCACAACTTTGAACGCTTCCCATTCCATTACGGGCGTATAGACAGTATCGGCATTCTTGGAAAAGTATCGCCAATTGCGCCTGCCAGATTTGCTCGGAAAGCGCCAGCTTCAAGATATTGGGGGCTAAATCTCCATGTCAGGATTGGTATGGGTCTCCGCCCCATGTAAGAGTGAGTTCAAGAGGACTATGATCCTACAGTGATTTGCCCAAATATGTTGTGTCTGCTATTTGCGATTGTAGGGTGGGGGAGCATAAGATGCTGTCTATCCGTGTGTGCAGTGTATGTACTGGGGAATAGAAAGAGTATTTGTGCGTTCTTTCATTTTTGCTACGCCATGCGTCTACTAGTACCTTTCCGTGTATCCAAGCCTCCAAGGCTTTGGCCTGCCGTATTGCCGGTTCTCCAGGGAGTGGGGGGTCTGACCTATCTAGCTGCGTGTTTAAAACTGGGTTGTAATCAACACCCAGAATGCACGGGTAATTGGCCCTTTCTGCTAACGCTGCACTAACTTTTATTAAGAAGGCTTCTTGTTCCGAGTTTGAGGCATAAATGCTACCCAGCACTACTGGCATACCATCCAGTTTTCCTCTCACCAGCGCATATCTGACATCCGCATCTATGCACTGATCATGTATCTCAAAGAGAACCTCTGCCCTGATCCACAGAGCTGCACCCCTCGCAAACGCCAAACAGGTAGTGTGGGGCATAGTTGCACTCTCCATTTTTTCTGGAGTTTACAGGCCTCAGCGGCATTTAGAGGTATTTCTTGCAGGAACACTATCGGGATTTACGCCTGCCTAATTGTGCATGAATACGATGCAGTTTGTGGATAGAGCCCATGCCCTTCACATTCCAGGTTATAAAATTATATGTGGATGGCGCTATCATTTGTGCTGTGCCTGTGTGTTAGCGACGCTCCTTTCTACTTTCCGCCCTTCTTTAGCTAGGGTGGTATCTTGTGTGAGAGTGTGTCCTTCATAACTCTTGCTAACACTTATCAGAACCATCCCAATACAATGGTCCAACCTTGAACGTGTGTTCGACCAAACATACGCCATTAGTGGCAACATATTAAATATAGTACAAGCAATCGCAGGGGGGAAGTAGTCCAGCCACGGTCATCCTCGCTCCTCGGCAGCTATATGTTAGTGCTCCAGGGGGGTCCGAGCAAAATAGGGAGGGAAGAGAGGGGGTAGGTGCCCGCATGCCCAAGGCTGATCCCCCCCATCCCAACCACTAGGTGTCTGTTCATTTTGATACAGTTGGTTCTTCCGTATAGTTTATCCATTGCGGGTAGTCCCGCCTTTCTATACCTTGCTGGGACCATGTGTGTTTCGAAGTATACGGATGGTCAGCGTGAGCCTATGGATCCTATTTAAGGGCATTTTGATTTTCAGTACTGAAGAGGTTGTACGTTTTTTGACCTAGCATGTCCCGGGCTGTTTGGAGGGTAACAGATTTATTTCTTTATTTATTTTATGCGTTTTTATATAGCGCAGACTTTACCCGAAGGTGTCAGACCGCTTCACAATAGGAACAGTAATGATACATGAGGAGAAAATTACATGAGAACAAATTACAAAAGCAAACGTTAAGTTACATGAGGCAAAAGTGACAATTGTGAGCAAACAAAATACAAGAGGTAGCAAACGGTACATTACACAAGGAAAAAGTGGCATGTGTGCAAGTTACAAACTCGTACAAAGTACAAGTAGAGGTATAATACTGCAATAAATGGCAGACACTCAAGCACAAGAACTAACATTATGTAGGCAATGGTGACACTTTTGCAAGTATCTAAAGCAAACAAAATGTAAGAGGTAGCAAACAGTGTGTTACAAGAGAAAAGTGACGTGTGCATGTTACAAATGAGTACCAATCACAGGTAGAATAATAGTAATGCAATAAATTGCAGACACTCAAACCGCAAGAACACACTGGGAAGGAACTTCCATAGTCGTGGAGAATAGAATTTTCTATAATAGAAGGTCTTCCTTCAGATAATAGAGAGGGCGTGAATTAAATTTGGAAGTGTCATTGATAGAGGAGAACTTTGAGGTATGTTTTGAAGGCCTGGGAGGAGGTGGTGGTCCGGAGCTGAGGCAGAAGTGAGTTTCAGATTCTCACCGCGTTGCCTGAAAAGGATTGGGCCATAGATATTTTCTTCTTGAAGGTGGGAGGTTCAAGCAGTAGATTTTCCGCTTTACGAGATGGTCTTGAGCCTCCAGAGAGTTTCAGTTTATTCGCCAGGTAGCAAGGAGAGGAGGAATGCAAGGCTTTGTGGGTGATACAGGCTGTCTTGTAGATAGATCTTGCCTCGATGGGAAGCCAGTGGAGGGTGGATAACATGGGTGTGATGTGGTCTCTTCTTTTGGCCCCATAAAAGAAGCGAGCTGCTGAATAGAGAACATATTTGAGGGGGGCCAGGTGGGATTTGGGGAGGCCAGTAAGAAGAGAATTGCAGTAGTCTAGTCTGGAGAGGACCAGTGATTGGACCAGAGTTTTAAGATCTTGCTCCGGGAAGAAGCGACGAATTCCCCAAAGGAGGCGCAGTTGGTATCGAGCAGACTTTGCAATGGAATTGATGTGGAAGATTAGATTGAGTTTTTTGTCGAGTATGACACCAAGGGATTTTGAGCTATCAACAATGATGGGTTTATTGTTAAGTAGATTCATCTGATCCATCCATGATTGAACCGGGGGAGGAGAAAGTGGGGAGGAGAGGAGGAGGAATTCAGTTTTAGATGGATTCAGAATCAGTTGATGAGCTGACATCCAGTTTTGAATGGAGTCGAGAGTAGAGCTTAGGATGGAGAGATCGTGAGTGGAGGCAACCTTGAGGTAGATTTGAGTGTCGTCTGCATAGAGATGATAGTGGATCCCGGATTTACTTAGGAGATTTCCCAGTGGTTCTAAATAGAGATTGAACAATGTGGGTGCAAGGATAGAGCCTTGAGGAACACCTTGACCTACCGCCAAAGGAGATGAAAGAATGTTCGCTATTTTGATCATTTGGGATCTATCGGAGAGGAAAGAAGCAAACCATTTAAGCACAGTGCCCTCCATGCCCATTCTCTGTTGAAGAGTGTTGAGGAGAGTGTTTTTTGATTGACAGTGTCAAAGGCTGCAGAAGTGTCAAGGAGAATTGGAAGACAAGACCCCCCCGAATCGAGTATCCGCAGCGCGTCATCAATCACTTGAAGCAGGGCTGTTTCAGTGCTGCAGTTTTGGATGAAGCCAGACTGAAAATTGTCAAGAAGATCGTTGTCCTTGATATGACGAGAGAGTTGTTTTGCTACACATCTTTCTTTGATCTTCGCAAGAAAGGATAGGTTGGTGATGGGGCGGAAGTTTTTGAGGTCATTCGCATTAGCAGTGGGTTTTTTAAGCAGAGGGGTTACCTGCCCAGTTTTGAAGGAGACAGGAAGGGAGCCTTGACAGAGGGAGAGGTTGACCAGAGTGGTCCAATAGGAAAGAGAATGGATATAGAAGTCAATGGCAATGGCACTAGGGATGGGGTCAAGAGAATGGTTGGAGGGCTTTGTTTCGAGGATGCAATTGAGGAGGGCATCTTCAGAGATGGGATTAAAGTTCTGCCAAATGGATAAGGATTTGCGCTCCTCAGGAGGGGTAGGATGAACAACCTGATTCACAAGTGATTTCACTTTTTCGTCAAAGAATATAGCGAAATCCGCTGCTTTCTTTGTAGAATCCTCCAAGTTGGAGGTTGGGGGAGAGCAGTTAGGATTCTTGATGAGATCGAATAGGGTTTTTGGGTCTATTTTTGGCTGAGTCAAGGAGGGTTCTGCAGTGCGACGCTTTCCTAAGGAAGATGTGCTTGTGGTACTTGGTTCTTGCTGAACAAAGTGTGGTCAAATTATCGTTGGAGGGCGCTTGCCTCCATTGTTTCTCCAGGAATCTTCGGTGCTTCCTTTCTACATAGAGGGATTTGGTGAACCAAGGTGCTGAGGGAGTAGGCCTTTTCTTTTTGCTTTGGAGAGGAGTGACGTTATTGATTTTGACTGCAAAGACTGTGAGGCATTGGGAGGTGAGTCTGTCAACATCTATGCTCGGGTCTAGCCCTGGAAGTGATAGCAAAGCTGATTCACAGAGGGAATCAACGTCAATATTTTTAGTTTCACGGAACAAGGAGGTTGGCCTCTTAGGTTCGCCAAGAGTTATATAGTGTGATAGGTGACGAGAGAATGGGATGAGGAGGTGGTCAGACCAGTCTACATGAATAGGGGTAGCGATAGAAAGCATGCCTGCTATAGAAATAAATAGGTCAAGGATTGAGCCCTTAAAGTGTGCTGATTCTGTGCAGTGTTGGATAAGATCGTTTGCAGAGCGTAAGGTGGCCGGACAGAAGAGTCTTGCGGTGAGCCCCAGTGGAGATTGAAGTCACCCACGAAGGTCTGATTGTCACTTTGCAAGTCTTTGTCGCTGATGAAGTCAGTGAGTTCATCCGTAAACGAAGGGCCGCTACAAGGCGGGCGGTAAATGGCATGGAATCTGAGGGGTGAGCGGTGGTGTAATTGAAGCTCAAGAGATAGACATTCAAAAGTGCGGAAGGAGCTGACAGGAAAAGCCTTAAGTTGAAGGGTGTCTCTAAAGATGACTGCAACACCTCCCCCAACATTGTCAATTCTGTCATTCCTAAATATAGAATAGGCTGTGGGTAATAGGAGATCAAACATAGAGGGAGAGGTAGCGTTGAATCAGGTGTCTGTGAGGAAGTGCATGTCAATATTGTGAAGGGTGATGGTGTCGGAGATTTCAAGCTTGTGTTTTATTGCAGATCTGAAGTTGTGGAGCAGACAGTGCAGCTCTGTCAAGACTGTTTTGGTGACGGGGCACTTGGGCTATGAAGGGTGATAGGGATATTGTACTTATAGGGGGGTTTAGGTGGATGATTAGTTCTGACAGAGGAGATGGTCGGAATAGTGTATATAGTAGAGTTACTAGGAGATGAAAGTTGAAGAAGGGTGGCGTTTGGGCGTTTGTGTGAGTTAACAATGTTTGCAGACAACAGGTTATGCTTGGCTATTATGGGGTGAGGGGGCAAGGTGCATCTCGTAGGAAGGTGAGGGTTTTCCAAAGGACTTGAGGTGAATGGAAAAGTGGAAATCTTGGAGCTTAAAAGTTAAATGGTAGCTACTAGCTGGGAGATGGGGGTGATAAGAAAGCCTAGCTTATTTTCCAGAGAGATTAGGGCAGAGCATGGAAGGTTGGGTGGCTCGATGGAAAAAGGAGGGGGTGAGATTGGTGTTGGAGGGCAGGGAGGGGTGGGGGACAGGGGGAGAGTTGGGGTATAGGGTTCATAGGTGGGGGAAGGTGGAGGTTGAGAGCGGGAGTTGGTGTATCAGAGGTGAAGGGAGAGTTCAAAGTCAAAGTCAAAAATAGCTTTATTCGACTGTTAAAAAAGCAATCATAAAAGCATACATATTAAAAACTAATCACATTTCAGTTCATTTTACAGTGTCATCGAATTAATAAAATGAAAAAATAGAGTATAAAAAACACACACAACAATTCAGTAATGGAAAATTTCCATTCAAGGCAACCTCACTATACATAAAGTGCTCTACATGATCATAGACTTTCTATGGAATACCACTTTTTTCAGGAAGACTGTAGTTATTAGAACCCCTCTTTCATTATCCAAGTATTGTATACTTAGCAAGGCCGGACGACATTGTCTCAAAATGGGCAGGAAGATCCCGCGCCTAATAAATGCATAAAATGTACAAAATAAAAAGACATGCATGGTACTTTGAGGCGACACATCATCACAAGGAAAAGGCTGCAAATCACGCAACCAATCATTTACAGTTGGGAAGCTAACCAATCTATGAAAGATTCCCAACCTGAAGCGAGATAATAAAAATCTATCGTAATTACCAGGAACACAAACCAAATAGGGTTGAATATTAAAAACAGTAAATAACAGCTGATGTTGCAGGACAGTTGGTTTTAAGATCTCCGTTGTTGTTCTTACAGTATATAACAGAGTCAAGCCCTCTTTCCTCAGATCCTTTCTAGAAATGGCTGAGATGGTAAGAGGATTTAGAAAGTATTCAGGATTGCCAAGATCCTTGAAAAACCTGAACACATAACTCAGCCATGGGATTCTCATAGCTCCTTCCAATTTCAAAATATCCATCATGATATCCCTATTCAGCTTGGCTTCTACTTTGGTCCACAGCCTGTGCCATAAAAGCACAGGCTCAAGCTTAATCAGGTCAGATATAAATGTGAGGCCTAATTCTGCATGGCAGGTGTAACTTGAGGTACCATTAGGTACAGCAAGTATGTATTTCAGGAAAGAGTTTTCAACTACCTGAATGGGAGTCGGATCAGCAAAGCCCCACACCCCGCTCCCATAAATTGCAGCGGATACACATTTAGCTTTGTAGATCTTAATTAACTCAACAGGAGGTCTTATACCCAGCTTTTTGGCAAAAGATTTAAGGGCAGCAGCAGAACGTACCATTGTCAATTTCTTGGCCGCTACTGCTTGCACCCATGACTCATTCTGAGCAAATAAAATACCTAGATATAAGAATTGCTTGGATACCTCAAGTTTCTGTCCTGGCCCTTTTGGTCTTAAAGTTCTTACCACAGCGCATGATGAATGTTTTATTAGAGTTAACCCTTAACCCCAGATCTTTCATGAAAAGGGTAAAACTATCCAACGTGCAATGAAGACCCACTTGTGTACGAGACATTAACACATCATCGTCTGCGTACAAAAGGGCCGGGATTGAACGGCCATCTACATATGGGGAGTCTAAACTATCTCTGCACAAGGCTCCCTCCAAACCATTTATATACAAGTTCAAAAGGAATGGAGCCAGTACACAGCCCTGCCTGACTCCACTCCTGATTGGGATTTTAGCCGTGCATTCCCCCGTCAGGCCGTAACGGACGCGAGCTGATGCGTCATGATAAAAACGTTTAAGAAAATAAATAATATTTTCATCAACACCTATTTGTCCTAGTAACAACCACAATTTAGAATGAATCACACAGTCAAATGCGGCAGAGAGGTCCACAAAGGCCAGGAATAAGTTCCCTTTTTTGGCCTTTGTGTACTTCCCCACCAGCACCAGAAGGTTTAGGCCCTGCTCTACTGTTCCCAGACCGGACCGGAAACCGTATGGCAAATCTGATAGAATAGAATTATCAGCAGCCCAGTACAGAAGACTGTCCAAAATGATCCGTCCAGCTATCTTTGTAAAGGAATCCAACAGGGAGATAGGTCTATACATCCCGGGTCGTGTCTATCCCCTTTTTTTAAAATGGGCACAATTATAGACTCCACCCAGGTAGACAAGAAACCTGTGGTACAACTTGCATTAAGCACATGGACCAGAAGGGGAGCCCACAGAGGTATAATAGACTTAAAAATATCTATGGGGACACCGTCCGGGCCAGGAGCCTTATCACCCTGACTGGCGTGAAGAGCTTTTTCAACCTCATCCACAGTGAACATCAGATTCCTTGAACTGGAGTAGGAAATAGGTGTACAGACGGAAGGCGATGTTTCCTCTCCCTCGTATACCTTGGCGAAATTCCCAATCCAGTCTGCCTCTGGGATTGCTATCTCTATTTTGGGACCGGTCTCATCCTCTAAAAAGGGGGTTCTAATAATCTTCCAGAAGCCGGCACTATCATTATTTAACGAAGCCACGTGCAAGGCTTCCCATGCCTCTGCTTTTAATGCATTCTTCCTATCTTTAACAGCTAACTTATATTCTTTCCTAAGTCTCCTCACCTCCGTGGTACATCTTGGGTTTTTATGCAATTCGTTCTTTAAAAGGGCATAAGCTTTAGTACAATTAGAATTGAACCATCCTCCCTGATCTCTATTGGATTTTCGCTGTCTCATAAGAGAGTTCCTTATTTCGTTAGTGATGGTTGAAAAGGATACAAGGAGCGTTCCAGGGGAGGAATCTTCGCCCAAGCATATCGCAAGCTCTGTCTTACATTAGCCAATTACTGTATTAAGTATTTCTGTTTGATTGGCCATGGCCCATCGTAACGAATATCCATTCGTTCTACCAATGGATAAAGTTTCTAGGGCTCTAGCTTTTCCAATGTTACTCTTAGAGATCTTCTTCGTGGGCAATAAAATAGCCACACAGAGCGGGAAGTGACCGCTTAATGCGTTATATGAGACTTTAAAATAATTAATTCTCTGAGCATGATTGTTAGTTATAAGAACATAATCAATCGTACAGCAACAACCCCTACCATTAAATGTTGGAGGTAGGGAAAATGGCGATGCACATACTTCATTAGCAAATCCAAGATCGAATTTACTCAGTAGTTCATTTAATTGGTCACCCAAGGGAGTGTGGGTAAAGTGGGATTGACACAAGCCCTCTTCCCATGCCACACCCCATCTATTATCTTCTACCATCCTACATAAAGTGCAATTAAAATCTCCTACCCAGAGGACCATCATATCTTTCCTATTGCTTGCAACCTGGGAGGACAATACTCTAGACAAATTATTAATGACAATTGATACTTCACCATGGGGAATATTATTATAAAAAATTAACCAGGGCAATCGAAGCATCAGAGTCCAATAAAAGTACCAAAAACTGAAAATAAGTATCTTTAATGGGCTCTAAGACCCCCTTTAAATTCAGCTTATTTGAAAGATAGACACTCAGCCCTCCCTTGGCTCTCCCGTGCATGACCTCAACAACCGAAGTATGATAGGTCTTGTACCCGTTCAAGTGAACCGCTTTCTTGGTCCAAGTTTCCTGAAGAAAAAATCAGGTCTTGGTACAGGATAAAGTCCTGCCAAAGTGGGTTATCAATTTTTGATTTAACTACTGCGATGTTCCAAGATATAATATCACATTTCGGAAATTCAACAGGAGTTAAAACAGGGGATGGAGGCCTAACACCTTCCAGCAAGGACCCAGTCCCATTAGGGTGCACTAACTCTGGGTCAACCTCCAAGGCCACCTTCCCTTCATTAATAGCCTCAATCCCAGTATTGCAGGCATTCTCTGTCCATTCATTCAAAATGTCCTCCTGGTTTGGTATAGAGTTACGGTGGACTGCTCCGCCAGATAGATTAATAACTGGCTCCGTATGCAGTCAATCATTACTCTCTAGACCACTTAAAGCCTCAAAGGGATTTGAAGTCGGGACACAGTATCTTACTTGATTAAGTCCCAGATGATTTTCTGCTAAGAAATTAGGTCCTGGAAGCCTTCCAGGGTACATAGGACGATAAAAGAAACCCAAATGTAGAATGTTAATAAACTGAGTATCAACTACTCCATTAAAGGCCCCCTCAATGATGTTTCGTACCAGGTTTGTAGATCTAAATGTTAAGATTACACAATCTCCATTAAGAGATTTAGTAGAGGTACCTACCCAGCTCACTCTTCTGTCCATTTTAAATTCGGAGAACAATACATTTTTAAATCCAGTCCTCAAGGTTAAAAAATTAAGGGATTTGTTCCTCAGAGTCGACCAGTGTTCAAAAACTTTGGGAGGTAAAACTGGGACATTAGCTAACACGACCGTATATGGTATAGCTTCTGGTGGCAAATTTAAAATAGGTAGAGGTTTAGCTATATTGTCCCTTTGGCCATCCTGATCTCTTCCTGTATGAAAGTTGGTATTGCCATTATCATTAATTCGATTGTTTAGGCCTGTTTGTTCTACTACACTGTTTACAATGTTACCCCCTGAGCTTATAGATCCTGATCTATCATTACCCACCCTAGTTTTATGTTGTACTGGATTGGTTGAGTCCCTAGATAGTCCTTTAGGGTTTCCTCTTGAATTAGCTACAGATGAAGGCGCTAGTGTTTTAGTGTGGGCTGAATTAGGAGCAGATGAAGGCGCAAGTGTCTTAGTGTGGGCTATCTGAATGGGTTGGAAGATGTTAGTCATCGTTTTCTCTATATTAACTACCCTGGTTTCAATGTTGGTACTTTTTAAACAAATAGGCCCTAAGAGTGTTGATAACAAGGTCTCCATTCTTCCCCAAAAATGTTCATCATCACCCAAACTAGTTTGGGCAGCAACATTCTGTATCTGCCCCTTACCCTTTTTCCCTTTCTGACCATTTGAGTTTGAAACAGCTTTGCGTTGGTTGAGGCTACCCTTCCCTTTAGATTTATTTACAGGCAATTCTTCTTTATTAGCATGAATTTGTTTACGTTTAGCTTTTTGCCCTCTAGTTGTTACATGTGGGCTTTCATTATTTGACCTGTCCAATAATACAGGATCAGAAGTTAGAGGGAGATCACCCCCCCCGTCTGCCCTGGAGAATCATCAATTGAGAGAGGGGACTCAGCATTTACATTCAACTGCCGTATTGTAGGTGTTAGGGAAAGTCTACTGGGCAAGGGAGATGGGTCAGGGGATAGATTATGCTGTATAGGGGGAATCTCGTGATTCTGAGCACATGGGAGCCCAAAATAAGATGTCACTAGCATCGAATCAAAAGAGTTTACCGTAGCCGAAGATGCATTAATTGATGGCAAGGGGGGGAAGCATACCAATAGGGAATGAAAGACGCCTCTCTTTGTTTTCTATGGCTGTTGCAACTACCCCTATAGTTTTTTTCAACATTTTATCTATAGCGGCTAAGCTCGGGAGAGGAGTAGTTAAAGCTACTTTTTGTCTAGTAAGGGATGGGACTGCGGAGGGATATTTTTACCCATATTCCTCAATACAGAGTTCAGTAGGTATCTAAGTTAACAGGCTACTCGATGTATCAATCTCCACAATAATTAAAATATACAATTAATAACAAAATTGATGAATCACTATACAAAAAACGTGTCCGACGCTAGAGTTCCAATGTCCATGTAAGGTGTCACTTTAGCAGCACGCTTAATTTTAGTGGATAAAAGTTACCGCTAGTTGGTAGATCTCAACGGTCAGTGTCCACACATCCAACCAAGGGGGATGGCCCAGCCCAGCCTCCTCCGGCCCCGGACGTCACAGACGGCCCGCCCTTTGCCCGGGCTTAGCCCGGCGTCGCCCGTGACGCGGGAACTCCCGCGGTCTTTTAAGCGCCGCCTGGTGCGAAACCGGCATGTGCGGCAACCGGCCGCAGGGGCACCTGGGGGCTGTAGTCACCCCCCCCCCTCGGCTGCCGGGCACTAGGTTGGAGAAAGGCAGCGGCAGCGGGGGGGACCGATGGCAAGCGACCCCGGGTCTGGAAGGGATGCAGAAATGCCTGGCCAAAGAGTGTGTCCTGGTAGGTCAATCACATCCTACAACGTTTTGAAGCGTTACCCGCTCTGCCACAACTTCCGCGGTCTTTTCAGCGCCGCCTGACGCGAAACCGGCGTGTGCGGTGTCCGGCGGCAACGGCACCTGGGGGCTGTAGTCCCCCCCTCGGCTTCCACGCACTAGGTTGGAGAAAGGCAGCGGCAGCGGGGGGGACCGATGGCAAGCGACCCCGGGTCTGGAAGGGATGCAGAAATGCCCGGTCAAAGAGTGTCTCCCGGTAGGTCAATCACGTCCTACAAAGTTTTGAAGCGTTACCCGCTCTGCCACAACTCCTGTGGTCTTTTCAGCGCCGCCTGGCGCGAAACTGGCGTGTGTGGTGTCCGGCCGCAAGGGCACCTGGGGGCTGTAGTCCCCCCCCCTCGGCTGCCGCGCACTGGGTTGGAGAAAGGCAGCGGCAGCAGGGGGGACCGATGGCAAGCAACCCCGGGTCTGGAAGGGATGCAGAAATGCCCGGCCAAAGAGAGGTAGGTCAATCACATCCTACAAAGTTTTGAAGCGAGATAGGGAAGTTGAAGAAAGGAGGTGGTTTTGATGGGCCGGAGGGAGGGCAATGGAAAGGGTTACCAAGGGGGGAAAAGGGGTAGCACAGCATTGCTGTAGTAGTGAGGGGACAGAGAGAGATGTAATGGGTTTGTGGAGAAGTCGGGGTAAATAGCGGGGGAGGAGAGGGTAGAGAAGAGGGGGAGAGCGAGGAATAAAGGGAGCGTAAGGAAAGTTAACAAGGGGAGAGGGTTGGAGGAGAGGTGGACTAAAAAGGGGGTGCAGGTAGGAATAGGGGGGAGCAGATGAGATTGGAGTACTGGGACGGAGCAGATTGGACGAGGAGCGTATTAGCTAGAGTTAAGGCTGAAGGGATGAAGGGGGGCAAACTGTGAGGGGGAGGAATGGGAGAGGAGGGCACAGGGGAGGGAAGAGGGCCGACCTGTGCTTCTCGATTGTGCAGTCTATTGGAGTGTACGGGGGTCAGGGGAGGAGAAAGGGAGTAATGGGTGGAGCTAGATGAAGCGTCAAGGGAAAACCCGGTCGCAGAGGAGGGGAGTAGGGAGGGGAAGAGGTGGTCAAAGAGAGAGAGACAGATGTCTTTGGCTTGGATCATGACAGTACCGTTGTTATGGAGTGAGATAGTGAGAGAGCCATTGAAATACGCAGAGGGGGACATTTTTAGTTGTTTCCCATGAGGGATAGAGGAGGAGGAGGTGACGTTAAGGGAATTATATAAGCTGGTGGACCAAGAGGGGGTGTCGTGAGTGAAAAAAATGAAATCGTTTTTGAGCCCATTGTAAAATTGATGAACAAAAAGGGAATTAGGGAAACACTCAATAGTGTTATGCTTCAATCGTTTTACTGAAGCTTTAGTCTGGCCTGGAGGATAAATGATTTTGTAGCAATTAATTTCAGCCTTACCTCGAGTGGTGGCCATGTTGGGAAAATGATGACGAGGAGGGTGGGGGGATATGACAAGGGTGTTACTCGGAAAGCAGTGGTGAGGCGAAGTATAAGGACATAAAGGGGGCACATATTCCAGACATCAGGGGTGAAGATATCTGAACTAATGTGCTGTCCGGGAAGTGAGGCGATTAGGAACAGGTTGTTACTTCAGACAAGAAGAAGATGGGGGGCTTGGGAGTCTCTGTGATTCCGCTGGTATTTGTTGGGCCCTACATCTAGGTATACAGGATGCCACCTGGCACTAGATAATAATTACAGGGGAATTGTTTACATATGGTAGGGCCAACTGGACCACTGTCAGAACCATCACAAAGCAAATTTAGTAAAAGTAAGACAGATCATAAACGAACACCCAGTTACCATTGGTGATCACTGTGCTTAGCATCAGCCTGTAACAAAAACCACATTCAGCACCAACCGCATTGTACGCCCATATTCTCAACAGACTAATATTGGACCCTAACCTCCTGAGAATCACTGACATTAGGGGCATAAAGCACAGGGTGGAACAAAGTCTCACTCGCATAACCAAAATATGCAAGACAACCTCATCATTATAAAACCACCTTTAGAGGTACTCAGAACAGGGTGCATAAATCATACTACAGGAAAAACATTTCCTAGCACCACATTATCCTAATGGGACCTGGTGCCCAACAAGCCTCCTTGTCCTCCTGGCCAACTGGCCAATTTAGAGGAGGACTCAAATGCCCTGTATCCAGAATGTCAGGGCCCTGCCCATGCAGCGAAAGTCAAAGGATGCAAACTTGCGCACACCTAATCGCTGTAGCTGGCATTAAGTGCTGCGCAGCTGTGAGGGAATGGGGCAAAGGAGTGCATCTCACTCCTAACTCAATCAGAACTGTCCCCACGGATAATGTGGCCTTAACGGTGCAGCTGGTACTACTTGCTGCACAGCTGTTAAAAGCCTAAACGGTGCAGCTGGCACTACTTGCTGCGCAGCTGTAAAAGGCAATGGTTGGCTACTGTCAGAGTCTGTGAGTGTTACCCCATCGGATGATGAGTCCCGTCTGCTGGGGGCCCAATTCTTCCTCATTGCTGCAGCCATCTGTAGCACCACTCTCTTGCTCGCCATTTTTTGTCCCAGGGTGGGTAATCCCTCCTCCCCCGGTCGTGTTCTACTTGCGCTTCTCTGCTTGCTTCATCTCCGGCGCTGGTTTAATTTCCGGGGCTGTGTGTGTTCTTCCAGTTTTTCCAAGTCAGGAAAATTGCTTTAGACCCAAGACCAGGTTGCTTTTGCATCCTCAAAAAAGTAGCTGGCACGTTCGTGCAAGACCTTGAGACGGGCTGGGAAAAGCAGGGCATACCTCAGGTTAAGTTGATGTAAATGGACCTTCAGGGTCTCATGGCGACGACAGTGTTTACTGTGGCTTGGGCTCATTTTCACTTCCATGCTCTCTGGTTGTACCTTCTGTCTCGTTGGGAACCTGTGTCTCACGAGCTGGATTGTCTTCTTCCTGGGTCCCCTTCGGTCCTCCCTGCCCATCTTTGGAGGATGGTGTTGGCTCATCTGTCGCAAGGTCTGCCTCTGCAGCCGTCTCCCCCGGTCGTCCTGACCACGGATGCCAGTTCTTTCGGGTGGGGTGCGACCCTGGGTTCCCTGTCCCTTCAGGGTCGTTGGTCCCTTCCGGAGAGTCCTCGTTCATCCAATTGGAGGGAACTGTTGGCTGTGTTCCGGGCTGTGATGGGTTTTTGAGTTCAGTTGCTCGGTCACTATGTTGTGGTGCGGTCGGACATCACGGTTGCTTATCTGAATCGCCAATGTGGTTTCGCTCATCCTCCCTGAACGGGGTGGTGATTCCTCTTTTCTGTTGGGCGGAGGGGCTTCTGTTGTCTCTGTCTGCTGTTCATATTCGGGTGTGGACAACGGAGTGGCGGATGCCCTCAGCCGTTGTTTTCCCGCCTCCCCGGAGTTGTCTCTAACTCCTGTTGCTTTTCGTCTTGTGTGCAGGAGGTTTGATCTTCCCTTTCTCAACCTCTTTGCTTTCCGGCTCAATGCCCAGCTGCCCCGGTTCTGCTCTTGGGGTCCTCAGGAGGGTTGCTGAGGGGGGGATGCCCTGAGGATTCCCTGGCCGTCCAGGCTTCTTTATGCCTTCCCTCCTCTGGCGCTGATTCCCCGGTTTTTGGCCCTCCTGTGTCGGGAGGATCGGATGGTGGTAGTTTTGGTTATGTTTTGGCCTCGGAGGTCTTGGTTTCCAACTCAACGGTTGTTGGCTGTGCAGGTCCCTAGTTTCTTCCACTATCTCCTTCCCCCCTGCGGTCTGCTCCGTCGCTGTCTCTTCTGAGGTTGTGTCTGTCGGTGTGGAAGTTGAAAGGCAGGGGTGTCGTCGGAGGGGTTTCCCTGAGCATTTACCTGTGGCTCTTCAGGGTTCCCTTTGCCCGTCTACACTCAATTCATATGACCGTCATTGGGGTAATTTTCATCGTTGGTGTATGGCTCTGGATTTGTTCCCTTTGGCATGCTCTTTGCAGGTGGTGCTGCTGTTCCTTTGGGAGGGTTTTGAAAAGGGTTTGGTAGTTTCCACTTTGAGAGCTCAGTGGGCTGCTGTTCGGGCTTTTTGTGCCCCTTGGGGGAATTTGTCTGACGTTGAGGATTTGGTTTCGCATCTCCTTCAGAGTTTTTCTCTGCCTCGTCCGGTGGTGCATCCTTCTTTTCCTTTGTGGGATCTGCCCTTAGTTCTTAGGGCTTTGGTGTCCCCTCCGTTTGAGCCTCTGTCGGAGGTGGACATTAAGTTTGTGACTCTCAATGTGGTCTTTCTTGTGTATATTACTTGTGCCCGTCGCCTGGGGAGTTGGGGGCCTTGAGGAGCCTTTTCTGTCCTTTTCTGAGGATAGGGTAGTTCTCCGTTTGGATTCCGCTTTTGTTCCGAAAGTTTCCTCCCAGTTTCATCGGTCTCAGGAGTTGGTATTGCCTGCGTTGGGGTCTGCTCTGGACTCACCAGGGGATCCTCCTTGCTCTTTGTTGGATGTGTGCAGGGCGTTGCATATCTACATGGACCACACTGCAGGTTTTCGAAAATCTGAGTCCCTTTTTGTTTCTTTAGGTGTTTCCTCTCGAGGGAGGAAATCTTCTGCCTCCATTGGTCGCTGGCGGAAGCAGGTCATTGCTTTGACTTACTCTCTTTCTGGGTCTCCTCCTCCTTCTGTGGTTCAGGGGAGGTCTACCCGTGGGATGGCAGCTTCCTGGGCTTAGGTTGGTTGTGTCCCTCTTTCTGAGATTTATCGGGCGGCCACTTGGGCGTCCTCTAATACCTTTATTCGGCATTATCGCCTTCAGAATTTGTTGGGGTATGATGTTAATTTTGGTTTGGGTGTACTGAATGCTGTGTGCTCCTGAATTTCTTGTGTTTGCTGTTCAATAAATCCCTGACCTTTTTGCATTTTGGTTGGTTTTGGTGGTTTATTATTGATGATGGCCGGCTTCTGCTTGGGTATTCTTAATTGTTATGAAGGGGACGAGGACTAGAGGGACCTGGGTTTAATGTCCTATCACTTACCGGCAATCTTCATTACTCCTGGTCCCGTTGTCCTCGTTGTAGGAGGATGGATATCTGACTATGGTTACCCCCAACTTTTTGCCTAGTGTTTAGCTGGTTTTAGACTTTGTTGGCCTGGGATCCTGCTAATCAGGGCTCCAGGCTATCTGTTCTCACTGTAAAATGGACTCCATGTACTTTAGGTACATCTCCAATTGGATATTTGGTCACCTTGTGAGCCCCTGTATAGTGTACCATAGGTACCCGGGGCATTGGTGCATCCAAGGCCTACCAGGGGCTGCAGCATGCATTATGCCACCCCTGGCTGGCAATCCAAATTGACACAACTGGCTGATCACTCAGCTGGGGCAAGGTCATGTAATCACCCCTTGCTTAGGTATAGTATTCCTATACCTATCGTTATATATAGACACATATATACCTATAAGTCACTCCTATGGCAGGCCTTAACAATCCTGAAGGCAGAGTGCTTGGTTTTATGTGAGATGAGGCTCTAGCATGAGCTGATCCTGTCTGCAGCTTTCGGAACCATGTCCTTATAGCTGTTCTATGACATAGCCATACCATATACTCTTAAGTGCATTATAATCCTCGCGGTTAAATGCTAACTCTGGTTTGGCTTTATCAAAACATGTTGTGTAAGGTGTCATACGCTTTGGAATACTACCCCCTCGCCAGTTCTGGCGACGGGGGTAGCATTCCATCCTTCTAGAGGGACTCTATGGACCCTATGCCTCTACCTCCACGCACTGAGCGTTATGCATGTACCTGTACTTCAACTTGGCAAGCATTGTCTTACTTTATATTTTATATTCTTTGCTTTTGTGTTATTGTACATCGCTAACTGAATCAGTCATTTATGTAACGGAAGAATTATTGTACTGTGTTTCTTTTGGTTTCTTCTACTTCAATAAAAATGATTTGAAATAAAAAAAAAGTTAACCAGAGCTTCAGCATCACAAAATGGATGCTGCTGCCACAGACACAAGTCTGACCTCCTGCTGCTGGGAGTCCTTCCAGCGAGGGAGGCTTGGACAATAGGTTTCCTGTCTTGGGAGGTGCCTGCACCACCCCAGACAGGCCATAGTGTATTGGGGCAGGGAGGGCTGAATGAAATGAGACACTGCCTGGGGCACACAAGGTGTCCCATGCATAGCCCGGTTCAAACCGCTTGCTGGGGCACTCCAGCCCCAGCTCTGGCGCGAAACTGGACAAAGGGAAAGGGGTGTAACCACCCCCTTCCCTGGTCCCACCCATAGGAGGGACCTTGCAGGTAATCCAGCCCCTCAGATTAGTATATAGGTAGGAGCTGAGTCAAGAGACTTTAGATTTATCCTGAACTGAAACCTGAAACGAAACTCTGGACCTTCGACATTCTATTGCAACTAGAAGACTGGAGAATCTCCCTTGTGGTCAAGGAGTGACCACCCTGTGCAACCAGGCACCATCCAGCGAACTGCAGTTTACTTTGTCGACGCTCCTGCCGGAGCCCGAGCACAGAGTCCAACGAGAGCCAGACTTCCAGACTTCTTTGACCCCTATCCACAGCCACAGCAAAGCTGAGACCCGTGGATGCGACGAGAGACGTGGGACCGGCCCTCTTGAATAACCTGCTCTTTGCTACTTGTGCAGCTTCTGAGGCACCCTCGAAGTTGTGCATTGGGGATTGAGAAGCCCCAGCCCCGAGCACCTTCTGCACCGACGCACAGCCCTCCACACTCCAAGAGTGCCGCGTGGGGCCTGCTGTTGTTTTTGTGCTCGACGCGTCTGTCCGGTTACTTGCCCGTTGGCTAGTGGCCTCTGTGACGATGAACCTTTGAATCTGAACCACCTGCCTGGTTGCTCCAGGTGGGCCCCTGCTTCCCTGCAAAGGAGAAGCCCCCTAGACCTTGCTGGTCTAACTCAAAGCGAATATTCAATTCATGTGTGGGTTGCATTTGCCAAGGCCTGTTGACTCCAATCCGGAAGCCGATGCCGCCAACAGCAAGATCCTTCATGGGACAGTCCGTATCCAGCTCCTGGTTATCGTCGACGGCTCCTGGTCCACGCGGCTGCAGAGTCAACCTTCATGACATCACCTGATTGCTTCGCGACATCGCCTGGTTCCTTCCTGGTTCCTTCCTGGTCACTGGCTAGTGACCCAGACTCTGTCCCCTCTGCTGTCAGGTACTCTTCATCCTCGATCCGCCCTTGGATACAACCGGACACTTCCCTCCTGGTCGCTTGCAGCATCTTTTAACAGGTCTCCATAGGAATCAGCGACGAAATCCGACACAACTTGACACCTATGCACCCGGCTCCTGTGGGTGAGGTAACGCGGGCACTCCGGTGCTCCTGTAGGTATTGACTATCCTAGTGTCCTAGTTTTCAGTGGCTTTCTCCTAGTACATCTGGAAGTGTCCTAAAAGAACTAGTTTCTAACTCTTACGTTCTTATTGTTTCACTATGGTAATTCGCGTGTGTGAATAGACACTGCACACGCATCCCGTGGGACTCCTGCTCCCTAACTCTTGCTAGCTCAGCATAGTCCCAGCGATTCCCTAGGCCCTAGGCCTATCCTGTGTTCGTGACGTGGTTCTTATACCACTATTTTAGTATATGGTTTTACGTGCCCCTAGGGCTCCACTGTGCAACTTATTGTATGATAATTGAGTAACTTGTTATGTGCTTTAGCCTCTGGCCTCATAAAGAGTTCAGAGGGGTTGTGTTTATAATAAATACATATATATTTTATATATAACCTGTGTAGTTTCCTTTCATTTGGTATTCAAAGGGTTACATATGGTAAAACAGCTTGCTTCACATGCTCTCTGAAGTTTTAGCCTAAGACTGCTTTTGTCCATGCTACCACTAGGATAGCTGGTCTATAAGGTTGACTTTACAACCATCACCATAAGGGTTGTTTGGACTGGTGCAAGGTGCTCACTAGAATAGTGAACATCATATACCAGGCCAACTTCTCACATTGGTGTGCAGCGGTTGGGATAAGAGCTTGCTGTTGTTTTACCAATTGTAATCTTAAGATATCATTTGAAAGATCACATTAGGTACCTATAGGTACACATAACAAGTCTTATAATAAATAAGTTCTACTGAACTTAGTTGTTGTAGAGTAAAGGGCTTAGCACACCCTGACTACAACTCCTAGAGAGGTTTAGTAGGTAACACTTAGTGTAGGTAGGTGCACACACCACACCTCACTAGATCATGTCTCTGAGAGCAGAACCAAGTGGATCTCTCCCAGTGGAGGTAGATCCTTTAAAGATACCTTCCAGATATGTCACTCTTAATTTTCATGAGTTGAGGCACTTGTGCACAACTAGAAGATTAAAACAGGGTTCCAACCCTACCCTCAAGCACCTGATAGAACTCATGGAAGAGTATGATGTTCAGAAAGCCTCTAGTTCAGGCCCCTCAGGTAATGCAGATGAGGTACTACCCTCAACAGAAGATGCCCCTGACCCTACTGTCATAGATGATGAGGAAGAGGTGGAGGAGGATGATTCTGAGGAAGAGGTAGGCAGCCAGGTTCAAGTTAGGAGACTTAGCCAGGCTAACCTAAGCCTACATGGGGCTGATGATGGGCTAGCCCCATACAGGCCTCCAAGTGGACTTGACCAGAGGTATAGGAGGAGAAGGTCACACTCCAGGGACTCTCTCCACTCTAATGCTTCTAGAGGCTCTAATGGCTCTGCTCAGAGGGGAACGACTTCTCCTCAGAGGAGAGAACATCAGGCAAGAATGAAGGAAGTCAATCTAAGGATACAGAGGGAAGAAACTGCCCTCGCCAAGGAGAAACTTGCCCTTGCCAGAGAGCAAAAATTGTGTGGGTTAGAACCCACTGGTGGCAGCAATATCCCTAAAGATAAAGATTGGTCCTATGATACTAGAAACCTAAGCAAGATTGTGCCCCCCTACAAAGTTGGGGATGACATCCACAAGTGGATTATTGCTTTGGAGAAGGCTTGCAAAGTACAGCAGGTACCCCAAAGTCAGTGGTCAGCAATCTTATGACTATCCTTTTCAGAAAAAGGCAGAGATAAGCTCCTCACAGTTAGTGATGAGGATGCTAACAACTACACAGTCCTGAAGAGTGCTCTGATTGATGGGTTTGGCTTAACCACTGAGCAATATAGGTTGTTGTTCATGGATACCCAGAAGAGACAGACTCAGGACTGGACTGATTTTGTGGATTGTGTTACTAAGGCTCTGGATGGCTGGTTATTGGGCAGCAAAGTACAGGATTATACAGGATTGTACAATTTGATTATGAGGGAGCAGATCCTTAGTAATTGTCAAAACCAGCTTCTACACCAGCACCTGGTGGACTCCGATCTGAACTCTCCACAAGAATTGGGTAAGAGGGCAGACAAATGGGTCAGAACCAGGATTAGGCCTAAAAATCAGGGTGGTGACCAAAAGAAAGATAATACCAAGCCTCAAGAGAAAGGTGGGGATAAATCCAAGAACAAGTCCCCTACAGGGCCCCAAAACTCCAATGGTGGGGGTGGGTCCCAAAACACTTCCTCTAACCAAAATAAACCTTATTGCCATGTCTGTATACAGCCTGGCCACTGAAAGAGTGACAGTAGTTGCCCAAAGGCCAACAATAAGGAAAACATTCCACCAAGTAATACTCCAACACCTCCTGTTACTACTAGTAGTAATCCCCCAGGTGGTGGGAGTGCCCCAAGCATTTGGCTGGGTTTACTTGGGGAACTCAGGTGGACTCTGGCCTAACCAGGTCCCCTACCACAGCTACTCTTGTCTGTGAAAATGGCATGGGGTTTGCCAACTTCACTGCTTGTCCCAACACTTTGGGCAAGTACAGACAGGAGCCCCTCATCAATGGTCAGAAAGTTGAAGCCTATAGAGACACAGGGGCTAGCATCACTATGGTGACTGAGAGTCTAATCCCCTCAGGACAACTTTTACCTGGGCACACGTACCAGGTGGTCAATATTGATGGAGTGCAGAAAGATCATCCCATGGGAGTAATAAACCTCAGCTGGGGAGGTGTCACTGGCCCAAAGAGAGTGGCAGTGTCTACAAACTTGCCTGCAGATTGTCTACTGGGAAATGATCTAGAGATATAAGCCTGGGCTGAGGTAGAACAAGAAACCCATTCCAAAATGGTAGGTCTTCCTGGAAAGGTTAGTGGGGCTGTGATAGCCACAGCCCCAGCTCAGGATTTCCTCCCTGAAAAGGTTGGTAGGGCTGGGATGGTCTCAGCCCAATCTCAAACAGATGTTTGTTTTGTGAAGCCTGAAACTATGGATCACTCCACACAGACAGAAAGTACTGGGGAGGAAGAAAAGTCTCCCTCCCACCAGACACTAGGTGAGAGTCAGCCTCCTCAGGGAACTGACCCTAGCCCTTGTGAAGGAACTACCCCAGCGGTAGTCAGGCCTAGCCTGACAGAGCCCCTGGTGCTAGTGGACCCTTCCAAGGTGGGACCCATTCTGGAGCAGGTAACCTGCCCCTCTCTACCCTGCCTCAGTCAGTTCAGTTCAGTTCTTTATTTATTTCGGTGGTTAAAAACCATCATAAAAATACATAACATTACATATCCACATATAATCATACTGAACATTACAATATTAAAAACTGATTTTAAAAATATTATTATTTACAAGCTTTTACCAAAAGAAGGGAGCAGTAAATTCATATCATCCTCTATCAACCCCTTGTATTTCTTAGTTTGACCACAATTTTTTAAAAACTCATGACAGTGCACAAGGTACACATCTCAGTTGCTCTTTGCAAGAATAATAAAGCAGTTTTGGCATGGTAAATTTTTGCTTCCTTTAAAATGTCCACCAGGAATCTTCGACGCGGCATTTTATAAAAAGAACAAAATAATACAAAATGAAGGGTGTCCTGCGGAGACCTATTGTCGCAGCCACAGGCACCCTTCTGCTCAATTATTAATGTAAAACCAAACGGGTAAGCTAAAATATGGTGTAACAAATTGAGCCTAAAATGAGTCATTAAAAACCTCTCATGTTGACTGTAGATTAAAAAGAGATACGGTTCCATACCTATTTCATTGCTTACAAGCGAGTGGGCTACTACCGAGGATTTATTAGAGTCAAGTTCATTCCTCCTGTGATCGTATTTTTCTAATAGCTGCTTTCGGACATGATATTTGCAAGAGCTATCCACGTTAGAAGGGTCAGAAAATAACATTTGCTGGTCAATAGACTCTAGGGTTTCTTTAATGTATTTTAACCAGGGGATTTGCAACCATCTGTCTCTCCGGAGACAATCCATAATGATCTGTCTAGTTAATTCAGCATTTGGATTTAGCCAAATTCTAAACCAGGTCAAAATTGGTCTCACTCTAATCAGGTCAGATATATATGGGGTGCCAAGCTCTTTATGTGTGACTGCTGCCGGGATGCTCTGAGGTAGCTTTAAAAGTTTCTTTAAAAATGTGTCTTCCTCTACCTGTATCTGGTGTGCATCCCTAAAACCCCACACCTCTGCCCCGTAGGTGGCTTTGGAGGTACTGACGGCTCTATACAGTGTCATCACCTGCTCAGGAGACCAACGACCCATCCTTTGTGCGAAGTTTAATATGGCCCCGTTTGCTGAAACAAGTTTCCTGGACCTTTCCTCAATCAGTGGAGCAAACTTAATCTTTTCATCAAACAGGAGACCCAGGTATGGAAAAGTGGTCACAGTATCCAAAACATGAGTTCCTATTTTAAACACAAATCTCTTGTGAGGTTTTTTCCCTGCCACCATGATGAAAGACTTGGTTAGATTAACAGAAAGATCCAGATTCCTCATGAATTCAGCAAAGCCGGTGATTAGGAGCTGGAGACTCACTGCTGTTCGAGCGAGAAGGACCGCGTCGTCTGCGTACAACAGTACCGGTATATGGCGCGATCCCACTCTTGGGCAGTCAGTTCCCAGTGTCAGCAAGGCACTCTCTAGGTCATTTATGTAAAGGGAAAATAGGAATGGAGCCAGGATACACCCCTGCCTCACCCCGCCAGAGCACAGGAAGGGATCAGTGCTCACCCCCCCCGCGCTATAGCGGACCTTGGCAGTGGTGTTCCAGTGTAGTTCCTTCAGTATATTGATCAGGTCTGGGTCAATTCCCAATCTAAACATAATTGCCCAGAGTTTAGCTCTATTGACATTGTCAAATGCCGCTGCCAGGTCCATGAATCCCATATACAGGGTCCCGTCCTCTGACTTGATGTATTTAGCTGCTAAAAGGTATAAATTGAGACATTGGTCACTTGTTGACTTGCCTGTACGAAAGCCGTACTGGGTGTCCACCAAGGTATTATGAGTGCCAGTCCACTCTATCAGGCAGTTGAGAATTGCCCTACCTAATACTTTGGCCGAGACATCAATCAGCAAGATTGGTCTGTAACACTGTGGGTTGTCCCTGGAGCCTTTCTTGTATATGGGGACAATCACTGCGGTTGACCAAGATCGCGGCAAACCAGTTTTAATTGCGGCATTAAGTACTCGGGTCATAATTGGTGCCCATAGATCAGTATTACTTAAAAATAGGTCTGGGGGGGTGCCGTCCGGGCCTGGTGCCTTATTACGCGTCAGCCCTAACACTGCTTTTAGAACTTCCGAGAAAGAGAATTCTAGTTCGGTTGCCCTAGGTCCCTCCCACATCCCATCCCCAATATCTACCTCCTGTTGATTGTACAGAGTTTTAAAATGGTTGATCCATTGGTCTGGTAGTATATTGGTACTGATTATTGGTGTGCTTGAGTCTTGGTGACAGGGCCTATTTATAATTTTCCAAAATTGGGCATAGTCCCTATTTTCCCCAGCTTCTCTAAGGTCTGCCCAAACTTCCTTTTGGAGAGCACTCTTCCTTCTCTTAACCTGCATTTTATAGTTCTGTCTACATTGGGCAATTTCATTTTTGTCTCTCGGGCCTTCTTTAAACTCTGTTTTAATTCTCTTAAAGCCCTCGAGCAGTTCGTATCGAACCATCTTGGTGAGGATAGTTCCTTGATCGGCCTCTTGGTTTTTAATAGCCCTTCCACTAATTTAGTTAGAGATTCGTAAGCCAGAACCACTCCTCTGCCCTCTATCGCAAGGTCAAGACAGGTCTCTATGTGCTCTTTCCCTTTACCCACTAAGTTGGTGTAGAAACCCTGCGGGTTGATCATTGCCCACTTTAGGCGCCTCCCTTGGTCCGTTGGTTGGATTATAGTACTTCCCCCCAAGTTTTTTGCTGGTAGATCATTATATTTGATTTCCAGGGAGAGGGGATTGTGATCGCTAAAGGGGCTCCACTCCGTTCTTACTCTTATAATCTGATCTTTAGCAAAGGCAGAGATTACTATGAAGTCTATTATAGACGCACAGCCTCTACCTTTGAATGTGGGTATGGGAGTCTCCCCTGCTTTCAACGGAACCAGGTCCATTGTGTGGGTAAGTGCAAAGCTGTCTAGAAGCTTCATCAACAATGTGCCCTCCTTATTGTTTACAAAATGGGGGCCCTTTTCTACAGGGCAGGAAGACCAATCAGGAGAGATGGGGAGTAACTTAGGGCACAGATGACAATTAAAGTCCCCCATCAACAGGATAGTTGGTTCAAGCCCTCCCTGCCTTAGATCTGTTTCCTCATTTAGCCTACTCTCAAGCTCTAGTAATAGAGGGTAATTTCCATCAGTTGAGCCCGAATTATAGAAGTTTAAAATTAGAAGTCTCTGCCCCTGCCCCTGGAGTACAACTGCTTGTATTGTATCTGACACCCAGTCCGGTTGTGACCAAGTGCCCTTTAGGTCTAGATCTGCATATATCACTAGACCACCTTTTGCTCTCACAGAATTCACTTCTTTAGCTGATCTAAAAAAACATTTATAGCCCTCCAGTTGACATGAGTCGGGATCTCGCGCCCATGTTTCTTGTAGAGCTATAATATGAAAGCCCATTATATATTCTTTCCACTCCTTATTTTTAAGTTTAGCCCCCAAGCCTTCTATATTCCAAGACAGAAATGTTAGTCCTGCCCTATTCGCCTTCCTACCCTGTGTACTGGATTCCTTTGCTCTACAGTCACCTGGTTCTATGGGTTCTGGGGCATTTACAATCTCGACCCACTGATTAGGGGGTTCTTCCAGCCTCAATTTTTGCTCATTCCTAGCGCTGACAGGACCAACCTCTATTGCAGAACATAAGTGTTTCCCGATTGCTAAAGGTATTACAGGCTCATTTTCCATGGAAGGTAGTCAGTCATTTTCCTCAAGCGACTGCAAAGGGGCAAATCTGTTTCTCCACTGAGAATAATCTTGTGGAGATAGAAACTGATCAGAGTAGCTTGTGGGTCTGGCTCTTTGTGTGTGTTGTGGCATTCTGTGGTTCCACCCAACATTATCAGCGTTGTTACTACTCCTGTTCCTTGGGTAAAAATACCCAAGCGGGAGCGCACAGATTGTGCTAGTGTGATTTCTGTTGGGGTTTTTCAGGATATAGTCCACAAGTCTAGTGTCTCTAAAATGTGCTACTATGAAATCCCTTCTTATGTCCTTCCTACCCCCAAGCCAATTAACTCTTCTTACATGGACTATCTCTCCTCTTTCCCCATTATTTAATGGTCTGTGTATATTCAACCACTTGGAGATTTTCGCATGTAGTTGGGAGTGCGATTCTTTATCTGAGGCCCTAATTTCCGGGACCCCTGCAAATACTATGACAAAGGGGCTGGCATCTGGGGGAAGATTTATGTGTGGAGGGGAGCTATCTCTAGTAAAGAAAGGGTCAGAATCCATATGGGAAGAGCTATGGGGACCATTTTTTGGGTAGTGGTCTGTCTGCCCCCATTGCATTAATGGTTGTAGGGGGGCTTTATCACTGTTTTTAGAGCTCATTTTGTGGTTGCATCCCCCTCTCTGCTCTTGGTGAACTTTCGGCGCATCATGTATCTGAGCAATTGTATGTTGGGTGTGGCTAACGCAGTTGTTACTTGACAGTGTGTTTTTGTCAGTGTTATCGTTAGAGGCCACATTACTTGGCTGGTTGGGGCCAATGGGAGGTTTCTTAGTTGTGAGTTCTATTATCTTGCTTTGTTTAGACAGCTCATTCACTATTTTATCCACCTTGCTTATAATGGGTTTCAACTGAGAAATTAAAAAGGTTTCTAGATGTTTTTTGAGATCTCCTAGGACTTCCTCGATCCATCCGGGTGGGTTTATATTTGTGTGCACATTATCATCTACCAGGATAACCTCTTGCCTATTTTTTTTGGGCCGAACATCTCTTGTGAGTGGCTTATTTTGTCTCTGTTGTCCCTTAATCCTCCCCCGACGTGTTGGTTTTCTTTGGGGGGTCACTTCGCTAAGGCCAGAGGTTTCTGTCCCCGGGGAGAGTGGAAGTTGAGCACAGGGGACTGCCTCAGTTGCGTTATTTGGAGAGGCTACATTTCCCGTCATATTTGGGCTATCAGCTAATGACGGATCTCTACAAGGTGTTGGCGTAGCTGCAATGGGGTTAGGTGAGGAAGATAGGCTCCTTTCCATGCGTTCTATTTCCCCGGATACCTTCTTTAGCATCAGGTCAATTGCGGTGGGTTTTTTCCCTTTACTTGGGGCTAAGTCTTTTGGTTTTGCCAACGTTTGTTTGGGGGTTTCAGTTTGGCGAGCTTTACTCATAACCGAGCGTGTTTTAGGGTGGTTGGACATATTATAGTCTAGCTCTTTTCCTCCCCCAAACGACAACCACAAATCCTTATAGTGAGTGATCCAATAACTCAACACTTAACATTGACTTAAAGAGGCTTAAAAAGGCTTGGGCCCCTGACCCCCCTCTTCCTACGGCAACTGCTTAGAATCACAGTTTCGTTTATAGTCTTGAATACAGGTGTTCAGTCCAGAACCACACTAAACAGTACCTGTCACAATGTGTCCGTGCCAAGGGGGGTGGCCCGTCCCGTCCCTGGTCGTCCCCGGACGGCCACAGACGGCCCACCCTTTGCCCGGGCTTCGCCCGGCCTCCTGCTCGCGTCCCGCTCGGGAGGGCTGCCTCTGTTTTTATGCGCCTCCTGGCGCTGACGAATGACCACGCGGGTTGCGTGGACTGCTGGGAGGTGTGGTCCTCCTGCGCTCCACTCGGCGGCCGGCTCCCCAGGTGGCAGCGGGAGCAGGGCAGCGGGAGGCAGGGTCAGTTCGGCGACAAACAAAGAAAAGGGCTGCAACACCCCACAATGCCCAGAGGGTCTCCAGGGGGTCAGCAACAACGGCGGCAAGTGGCGGCAAGTAGGTCGTCTCAGGTGCGCTCCCCCCACTCAGCAGGGCTGCCTCTGTTTTTATGCGCCTCCTGGCGCTGACGAATGACCATGCGGGTTGCGTGGACTGATGGGAGGTGTAGTCCTCCTGCGCTCCACTCGGCGGCCGGCTCCCCAGGTGGCAGCGGGAGCAGGGCAGCGGGAGGCAGGGTCAGTTCGGCGACAAACAAAGAAAAGGGCTGCAACACCCCACAATGCCCAGAGGGTCTCCAGGGGGTCAGCAACAACGGCGGCAAGTGGCGGCAAGTAGGTCGTCTCAGGTGCGCTCCCCCCACTCAGCAGGGCTGCCTCTGTTTTTATGCGCCTCCTGGCGCTGACGAATGACCACACGGGTTGCGTGGACTGCTGGGAGGTGTAGTCCTCCTGCGCTCCACTCGGCAGCCGGCTCCCCAGGTGGCAGCGGGAGCAGGGCAGCGGGAGGCAGGGTCAGTTCGGCGACAAACAAAGAAAAGGGCTGCAACACCCCACAATGCCCAGAGGGTCTCCAGGGGGTCAGCAACAACGGCGGCAAGTGGCGGCAAGTAGGTCGTCTCAGGTGCGCCCCCCTGCCTCAGTCAGCCCCGGGCTGCAGAGGTCAGGGAGGCCAGTGGACCCCAAAGTGCCCCCTGCCCACAGGAACCCCCCCATCAGCACATTAGGGGCACCGAAGCTAGCAGCCCTAGCCAGGTGAAAATTCCAAAAACTCCTGAGGGAACTCCCTTACTCTTAGTTAGGAACCTCCCCCAGATGAACTCTGTTGGGCACAGCCAAACCTGGGACCCAAAGGCCCCAAACCTGACCTGTCCCTCCAGTAAGCCAACAAAAGGGACCCAGCCTCCAGCTGTAGGCAGCCAGAGGTTGACCCTGAGAGCACAGTGCAACTCAGTCATGGAAAGAAAGGCCTATATGGTGGAAAGGGATTGGAGGAAGCTGAGCCCTACATTAGTGGAGCCTCACTTCAGTACTCCATCTCAGCACCAGCCTTTTACATTGCCAAAACACACCACGGGTAGAGATTCCCTATGGTGGAGACCCTCTGATACCCCTAGGGTGAGGGATTGCTTAGTGGACCATGAGACAGGGTATAACCATGCCAGTGCAGGTACCTCCTTATATGGCCACTCAGGTAATGTAGGCTTACCTGGCCAAGGATAGCCTTATCTCCTTTCGTTTGGGGAGGGGGGTGGGGGGGGGAGGATGGATATCTGACTGTGGTTACCCCCAACTTTTTGCCTAGTGTTTAGCTGGTTTTCGACTTTGTTGGCCTGGGATCCTGCTAATCAGGGCCCCAGGCTATCTGCTCTTACTGTAAAAATGAACTCCATGTACTTTAGGTACATCTCCAATTGGATATTGGGTCACCTTGTGAGCCCCTGTATCGTGTACCGTAGGTACCCAGGGCATAGGTGCATCCAAGGCCTACCAGGGGCTGCAGCATGAATTATGCCACCCCTGGCTGGCCATCCAAATTGACACAACTGGCTGATCACTCAGCTGGGGCAAGGTCTTGTAATCACCCCTTGCTTAGGTATAGTATTCCTATACCTACCATTATATATATAGACACATATATACCTATAAGTCACTCCTATGGCAGGCCTTAACAATCCTGAAGGCAGAGTGCTTGGTTTTATGTGAAATGAGGCTCTAGGATGAGCTGAGCCTGTCTGCAGCTTTCGGAACCATGTCCTTATAGCTGTTCTATGATATAGCCATACCATATACTCTTAAGTGCATTATAATCATCGCGGTTAAATGCTAACTCTGGTTTGGTTTTATCAAAACATGTTGTGTAATATGTCATACGCTTTGGAATACTACCCCCTCGCCAGTTCTGGCGACGGGGGTAGCATTCCACCCTTCTAGAGGGAGAAGACCTGTTGTTCCTATTAATCCGGGTTAAAGTTAACGAGAGCCTCAGCATCACAAAATGGATGCTGCTGACACAGACACAAGTCTGACCTCCTGCTGCTGGGAGTCCTTCCAGCGAAGGAGGCTTGGACAATAGGTTTCCTGTCTTGGGAGGTGCTAGCACCACCCCAGAGAGGCCATAGTGTATTGGGGCAGGGAGGGCTGAATGAAATGAGACACTTCCTGGGGCACACACAGTGTCCCATGCATAGCCCGGTTCAAACCGGTTGCTGGGGCACTCCAGCCCCAGCTCTGGCGCGACCCTGGACAAAGGGAAAGGGGTGTTACCACCCCCTTCCCTGGTCTCACCCATAGGAGGGACCTAGCAGGTAATCCAGCCCCTCAGATTAGTATATAGGTAGGAGCTGAGTCAAGAGACTTTAGATTTATCCTGAACTGAAACTTGAAACGAAACTCTGGACCTTCAACATTCTATTGCAACTAGAAGACTGAAGAATCTCCCTTGTGGTCAAGGTGTGACCACCCTGTGCAAACAGGCACCATCCAGCGATCTGTGGTTTACTTTGACGACCCTCCTGCCGGAGCCCGAGCACAGAGTCCGACGAAAGCCAGACTTCCAGACTTCTTTGACCCCGATCCACAGCCACAGCAAAGCTGAGACCTGTGGAGGCGACGAGAGACGTGGGACCGGCCATCTTGAATAACCTGCTCTTTGCTACTTGTGCAGCTTCTGAGGCACCCTCGAAGTTGTGCATTGAGGATTGAAAAGCCCCAGGCCCGAGCACCTTCTGCACCGACGCACAGCACTCCACGAGTGCTGCGTGGGGCCTGCTGGTGTTTTTGTGCTCGACGTGTCTGTCCGGTTACTTGCCCGTTGGCTAGTGGCCTCTGTGACGACGAACCTTTGAATCTGAACTGCCTGCCTGGTTGCTCCAGGTGGTCCCCTGCTTCCCTGCAAAGAAGAAGCCCCTTAGACCTTGCTGGTCTAACTCGAAGCGAATATTCGATTCCTGCGTGGGTTGCATTTGCCAAGGCCTGTTGACTCCAATCCGGAAGCCGACACGGCCAACAGCGAGATCCTTCGTGGGACAGTCCGTATCCAGCTCCTGGTCATCGTCGACGCCTCCTGGTCCACGCGGCTGCAGAGTCAAGCTTCACGACATCACCTGATAGCTTTGCGACATCGCCTGGTTCCTTCTTGGTTCCTTCCTGGTCACTGGCTAGTGACCCAGACTCTGTCCCCTCTGCTGTCAGGTACTCTTCATCCTCGATCCGCCCTTGGATCGAACCGGACACTTCCCTCCTGGTCACCTGCAGCATCTTTTTACAAGTCTCCATAGGAATCAGCGACGAAACCCGACACAACTTGACACCTATGCATCCAGCTCCTGTGGGTGAGGTAACGCGGGCACTCTGGTGCTCCTGTAGGTATTGACTATCCTAGTGTCCTAGTTTTCAGTATCTTTCTCCTAGTACATCCGGAAGTGTCCTAAAAGAACTAGTTTCTAACTCTTACTTTCCCATTGTTTCCCTATGGTAACTCGCGTGTGTGAATAGACACTGCACACGCATCCCATGGGCCTCCTGCTCCCTAACTCTTGTTAGCTCAGCGTAGTCCCAGCGATTCCCTAGGCCCTAGGCCTATCCTGTGTTCGTGACGTGGTTCTTATACCACTATTTTTGTATATGGTTTTACGTGCCCCTAGGGCTCTACTGTATATTGTGCAACTTATTGTATGATAATTGAGTAACTTGTTATGTGCTTTAGCCTCTGACCTCATAAAGAGTTCAGAGGGGTTGTGTTTATAATAAATACATATATCTTTTATATATAACCTGTGTGGTGTCCTTTCATTTGGTATTCAAGGGGTTACATAAGGTAAAACAGCTTGCTTCACATGCTCTCTGAAGTTTTAGCCTAAGACTGCTTTTGTCCATGCTACCACTAGGATAGCTGGTCTATAAGGTTGACTTTACAACCATCGCCATAAGGGTTGTTTGGACTGGTGCAAGGTGCTCACTAGAATAGTGAACATCATATACCAGGCCAACTTCTCACACTCGTCCCCTTCATGGCTTCCCTCCCTCCCTCCCTGACTTGCCAGCCTTCATCTGGGCTTGGTATTGCCAGGAGGAATGTTGGGACCTTTACGCTTATGTACTCCCAGAGGGAGGGGGAGGGATAGGTTTTTTCTGTGCAGGAGATGGGACTATCTCAATTGCTATGAAGGGGACGAGGACAACGGGACCAGGAGTAATGAAGATTACCGGTAAGTAATAGGACATTCCACCCGTACCACTTCCCAATTCTCGCTCAGGCTGCTCTGTGAGACTCGGGTGTCTGTGACGGCCTCCCAGTACGCCACTCCCTAGTCTGCCTCTGGGCCGTCCTCCACCACAGCCGGTGGCCGCTACAGCTCTTTATTTTATGCGGGCTCCACCGCCAAAACCGTCTACCTCGGGCTCACCGAGCAGTCGGTCAGGCACTCAGGCAGTCACACGCCTCATTTAGGGTAGAGCAATGTTGCTGCCCCTATGCTTGGGCTAGGGGCTTTGTTAAGTGCGTAGGCCGATTTCAGATCCGATCCGTTCTTGGGGGACAAGCCCTTCCAGGTGTTGCAGGACACTCCAGACGGTTGCTGCCGCGCCTGCGGCTGAGGTATTAGGCAGAATTCTAGCGGATGTGCAGTGTTCAATTGGGGATGGAAGGGATTATTCCGGCCCCAGCCGGGGAACTGTACAGTTCGGCGTATGCCAACTTCCGAGGCCGGCCACGCCCCCCACTCTTATGCTCGGATGAATGCCTTCTCATGCTCAGATATATGCAATCTCTTGCTCGGATAGATGCACTCTATTAGTCGGAAGTATGCAGTCTCATGCTTTGATTTATGCACTCTCGTGCTTGGATGGATTCACTCTCTTGCTTGGATCAATGCAGTGTCATGCTTGGATGGATGCACTCTCTTGCTTGAATGGATGCAGTCTCATGCTTGGATGGGTGCCGTCTCATGCTTGGATGGGTGCAGTCTCTTGCTTGGATGGATGCAGTCTCATGCTTGGATGGGTGCAATCTCATGCTTGGATGGATAAACTGGTGCTTTTAGTGCAGCCTCAAGCGTGGATGGGAGCAGTCTCACATGTGGATGGAAGCAGTCTGGGCTTGAGATAATGCAATCTTGTGTTTGAATGGGTTCAGTGCAGTCTGAAGCTTAAAGGGATGCGGTCTCTTGTTTGGAGGGGATGCAATCCCTCAGTTACATGGCTTCAGACTCATTATTAGAGGGATGCTATCGCTTGCTTGGGGGGGGTGCAATCTTCCTTTCCGAGGGTGTGCAGTGCAAAGCCTGAAAGCATGCAGCCTCATGTTTGAAGGCATGCAGCCTCATGTGTGAAGACATGCAGCCTCGTGTGTGAAGGCATGCAGCCTCGTGTGTGAAGGCATGCAGCCTCATGTTTAAAGGCATGCAGCCTCATGTTTGAAGACATGCAGTCTCATGTGTGAAGGCATGCTGTCTCATGTTTGAAGGCATGCTGCCTCATGTTTGAAGACATGCTGCCTCATGTTTGAAGACATGCAGCCTCATGTGTGAAGGCATGCAGCCTCAGGTTTGAAAGCATGCTGCCTCATGTTTGAAGACATGCTGCCTCATGTTTGAAGGCATGCTGCCTCATGTGTGAAGACATGCAGCCTCGTGTGTGAAGACATGCAGCCTCGTGTGTGAAGACATGCAGCCTCGTGTGTGAAGGCATGCAGCCTCATGTGTGAAGGCATGCAGTCTCATTTTTGAAGGCATGCAGCCTCGTGTGTGAAGTTATGCAGTCTCATGGTTGAAGGCATCCAGTCTCATGTTTGAAGGCATCCAGTCTCGGGTGAAGGCATGCAGTCTCATGTGTGAAGGCATGCTGCCTCATGTTTGAAGGCATGCAGCCTCGTGTTTGAAGGCATGCAGCCTCATGTTTAAAGGCATGCAGCCTCATGTTTAAAGGCATGCAGCCTCATGTGTGAAGGCATGCAGCCTCATTTTTGAAGGCATGCAGCCTCGTGTGTGAAGGCATGCAGTCTCATGGTTGAAGGCATCCAGTCTCATGTTTGAAGGCATCCAGTCTCGTGTGAAAGCATCCAGTCTCATGTTTGAAGGCATGCTGCCTCATGTTTGAAGGCATGCAGCCTCGTGTTTGAAGGCATGCAGCCTCATGTTTGAAGGCAACCAGTCTCATGTTTGAAGGCATGCTGCCTCATGTTTGAAGGCATGCAGCCTCGTGTTTGAAGGCATGCACCCTCATGTGTGAAGGCATGCAGCCTCGTGTTTGAAGGCATCCAGTCTCCTGTTTGAAGGCATCCCGTTTCAGGTGAAGGCATGCAGTCTCATGTTTGAAGGCATGCAGTCTCATGTGTGAAGGCATCCAGTCTCGTGTGAAGGCATCCAGTCTCGTGTGAAGGCATGCAGCCTCATGTTTGAAGGCAAGCAGTCTCATGTGTGAAGGCATCCAGTCTCGTGTGAAGGCATCCAGTCTCGGGTGAAGGCATGCAGTTTCATGTGTGAAGGCATGCAGCCTCATGTTTGAAGGCATCCAGTCTCAGGTGAAGGCATGCAGTCTCATGTTTGAAGGCATGCAATCTCATGTTTGAAGGCATGCAATCTCGTGTTTGAAGGCATGCAGCCTCGTGTTTGAAGGCATGCAGCCTCGTGTGTGAAGGCATGCAGCCTCATGTGTGAAGGCATGCAGCCTCATGTTTGAAGGCATGCAGCCTCATGTTTGAAGGCATCCAGTCTCCTGTTTGAAGGCATCCAGTCTAATGTGTGAAGGCATCCAGTCTTGTGTGAAGGCATGCAGCCTCATGTTTGAAGGCATGCAGTCTCATGTTTGAAGGCATGCAGTCTCATGTTTGAAGGCATGCAGTCTCATGTTTGAAGGCATGCAGTCTAATGTGTGAAGGCATCCAGTCTTGTGTGAAGGCATGCAGCCTCATGTTTGAAGGCATGCAGTCTCATGTTTGAAGGCATGCAGCCTCATGTTTGAAGGCATCCAGTCTCCTGTTTGAAGGCATCCAGTCTCGGGTGAAGGCATGCAGTCTCATGTTTGAAGGCATCCAGTCTCGGGTGAAGGCATGCTGCCTCATGTGTGAAGGCATCCAGTCTCGGGTGAAGGCATCCAGTCTCGTATGAAGGCATGCAGCCTCATGTTTAAAAGCATGCAGCCTCATGTTTGAAGCAAAACCAAAGTGGATGATGGACGGAGCATTTGAGCAATGCAAACACTCACCCCAGTCAACTGATCTGGGTTTAATCCATCATCATTCTTTAGCTTACTCCGCCACCCCAGTTCAGACATGGCCATATGCAAGTCAATCGGAGTCTGTGCCTCATGGGAACAGTCCAGCTCAAGCTGCCAAGCCATGCCCAGACGTGGGTCCCTTGCTCACTTTGCTACTGGATTCAAGCTAGTCTGGCTGATTAGCCAGAAACCAGTCCCAGGATGCTTGTTTCCGGTCCAGGGCCCTCTTGCTCGTCAGTGTGACTCTGAGCAGGACTGGGCGGACGACTTAAAGGACGCCGCAACCTTGATGTCTCTTCTGACCCGGGGTTTGCCTCTCCCCCGCCTACCATGGAGGAGAGTGCCTCTTATACGATGGTGCTCAGTCAGGCAGCTGAGGTCCTCCACCTTGATCTCCCTACGGTGGCCCTCAAAACTAATCTCCTAACTGAGGTGCTCCAGACGGCGTTCACTTCGTTGGAGCCCCTGCTGCCATTTAATGATGCCCTCACTGACATCTTGTTGGGCACTTGGTCACGTCCGGCCACAGGGGCCTCTGTGGATAAGAACGTCGCCAGGCGTCATCGCTTGGCGCCGCGTGACCCTGCTTTTCTGACCACTCATCCTACACCCGAGAGCCTGGTCATCCAAGCTTCGAGATCCCAGATTGCCTTTTCCACGGCTCCACGGGATAAGGACTCTAAGAAGCTGGAGCAGTTCTGCAATCGGTTGTTCTCTTTGGCCAGCTTAGGGCTGAGGTCGGTGAACACGGCATGTCTCTTGGGCCGCTATTCCCACGAGGTGTGGGATATGGCTTGAGGAGGGCCCGTGAGGGGGTGCAGGCTGGAGGAGGGCCCGTGAGGGGTGCAGGCTGGAGGAGGGCCTGTGAGGGGTGCAGGCTCGAGGAGGGCCTGTGAGGGAGTGCAGGCTGGGGGAGGCCCTGTGTGGGAGTGCAGGCTGGAGTAGGGCCTGTGAGGGGGTGCAGGCTGGAGGAGGGCCCGTGAGGGGTGCGGGCTGGAGGAGGGCCTGTGAGGGGTGCAGGCTGGAGGAGGCCCTGTCTGGGGGTGCAGGCTGGAGGAGGGCCTGTGAGGGGCGCGGGCTGGAGGAGGGCCTATGAGGGGTGCAGGCTAGAGGAGGCCCTGTGAGGGAGTGCAGGCTGGAGGAGGGCCTATGAGGGGTGCAGGCTAGAGGAGGCCCTGTGAGGGAGTGCAGGCTGGAGGAGGGCCTGTGAGGGAGTGCAGGCTGGGGGAGGCCCTGTGTGGGAGTGCAGGCTGGAGTAGGGCCTGTGAGGGGGTGCCGGCAGGAGTAGGGCCCATGAGGGGGTGCAGGCTGGAGGAGGGCCCGTGAGGGGTGCGGGCTGGAGGAGGGCCTGTGAGGGGTGCAGGCTGGAGGAGGCCCTGTCTGGGGGTGCAGGCTGGAGGAGGGCCTGTGAGGGGCACGGGCTGGAGGAGGGTCTGTGAGGGGGTGCAGGCTGGAGGAGGGTCTTTGAGGGGGTGCAGGCTGGAGGAGGGTCTTTGAGGGGGTGCAGGCTGGAGTAGGGCCTGTGAGGGGGTGCAGGCTGGAGTAGGGCCCGTGAGGGGGTGCAGGCTTGAGGAGGCCATGTGTGGGGTGCAGGCTGGAGGAGGGCCTGTGAGGGGTGCAGGCTGGAGGAGGCCCTGTGTGGGAGAGCAGGCTGGAGTAGAGCCTGTGAGGGGGTGCAGGCTGGAGTAGGGCCCGTGAGGGGGTGCAAGCTGGAGGAGGGCCCGTGAGAGGGTGCAGGCTGGAGGAGGGCCCGTGAGAGGGTGCAGGCTGGAGGCGGGCCTGTGAGGGGTGCAGGCTGGAGAAGGCCCTGTCTGGGGGTGCAGGCTGGAGGAGGGCCCGTGAGGGGCGCGGGCTGGAGGAGGGCCTATGAGGGGTGCAGGCTAGAGGAGGTCCTGTGTGGGGGTGCAGGCTGGAGGAGGGTCTGTGAGGGGGTGCAGGCTGAAGGAGGCCCTGTGTGGGGGTGCAGGCTGGAGGAGGGTCTGTGAGGGGGTGCAGGCTGGAGGAGGCCATGTGTGGGGTGCAGGCTGGAGGAGGGTCTGTGAGGGGGTGCAGGCTGGAGGAGGGCCCGTGAAGGGGCGCAGGCTGGAGGAGGGCCCGTGAGGGGTGCGGGCTGGAGGAGGGCCTGTGTGGGGGTGCAGGCTGGAGGAGGGCCCGCGAGGGGGTGCGGGCTGGAGGAGGGCCCGTGAGGGGGTGCAGGCTGGAGGAGGGCCGGTCTGGGGGTGCAGGCTGGAGGAGGCCCTGTGTGGGGGTGCAGGCTGGAGGAGGGCCCGTGAGGGGTGCAGGCTGGAGGAGGGCCGGTGTGGGGGTGCAGGCTGGAGGAGGGCCTTGTGAGGGGGTGCAGGCTGGAGGAGGGCCTGTGTGGGGGTGCAGGCTGGAGGAGGGCCCGTGAGGGGGTGAGGGCTGGAGGAGGGGTGCAGGCTGGAGGAGGGCCTTGTGAGGGGGTGCAGGCTGGAGGAGGGCCTCTGAGGGGGTGCAGGCTGGAGGAGGGCCACTGTGGGGGTGCAGGCTGGAGGAGAGGGCTAACAGTGTGTGAAGGCAGGATGGGGTCTGGCCAGGCGCGCAACGCCCATTGGGTTCATAGAGCTTCTGCCCCCCCCCCCCCTTCCCTGTGTGTGTCAGCCTGGGCTGAGACAGCTTCTGGGACACACACACAGACAGTTTTTGAGCTGCTGTGGGCTGGCTGGTCTGGCGTCCTGTACCCCAGTTCTTCACAGGTCTTTAAAAGACCATTTGCTTGTTAACGAGGCTTTTGTGTGTTTTCACCCCTTCTTAGAGCTCCTGCTTCTCCACTCTGCCTATTAGTGGATTAACCCCCCCCCCCCCCGAATTTGTTTATTCCCCCCTCCTCACCGAAATTTGCCTTAGTTGCGCCTCTGGCGGTGAGGGCAGGTAGAGTGCCGTGTGAGTTGTAGATCTGGTAAATCACAGAGCCCATATTTCTTGATGAATCCGAAAGCTGTTTACATGAATGTTGTCATGAGATGAGGTGCGTGGGTCCCGTGGGGGGTGGGGGGTGCATTCTTCCCGGTGCTGCTTCGATGGTTTGTGGCTCATTTACTTCCCTCTGTGCCTTCAAAGGGGCCGCTACAGCCTGACATGAAGAGACCCAGCGCTGACACCGTGGCCTCAAAGGTCAGACATCTCAGCCCCCCCTCCTATACATAGCAGCCACAGGTTCACGGGCACCTCTGCGACGCCAAAGCCCTGTAGCCTCGCGCACCTGCTGCCACTCCTGTGATCCTCGGTATATCTGGCCAGTATTCACTGGCGGCGCTGTGTACATCCCGCACACCTGAGCACAGGTTTCTCGTAGCCCTGCCAAGTCTTGCAGGTCCATCCGTGATGTGCTGCTCCAGTCCACGGTTTTTCCTTGAATTCTGGGACTTGTAGTAGTTTCGTTATATAACAGAACTACATGTCCCATAATTCAGAGGAAAAAACCTGGCCTGGTCAGCACATCACACAATGACCTCGGGAACTTGGCAGCTATGGAGGCTCACAGGAAAAGTAGAAGCACCCCGGAGCGACGCACAGTAAAGATTGTTCTACATCTCTCAGCCCGTTTCGAGCCTGGTGATGAATGCGCCTGCCCGAGGCCACCCGGTGGCCATCAGGAGGGCGGGCCCTTAGTCGCGGAGGGCCGCCCCGCCCCTAGACAGGGTCAGACACCCCCCCTCCGGGCAGAGTCGCCTGGTGGAGGGGGCGGCCCAGTGACGCACGTCCGGGGGGCGGCATGCAGGAAGAAGGTATATCTTCCCCCCAGGCCACTGCGGTGGTCTCTTTGCCGCCCCGGACGTTGCGTGGACGTGGACTCCCTCCCCGTGGAGGTCCCGAGTTCTGGTCAGGCGGCCCGCGTAGTGTCGGGCCGCTGTGGAGGTGGGGGTTTGCAGGCAGATTGGCGGTCTTGTCTGCGCATTGGTGTGTTTTGGTGTCCTAGGGCGGGAATCTCATTTCAGTTCGCCGGCAGGGGCCTGGGGTTGTCGGATCAGGGTCCGGGCCTCGGTTGTGCCGCGAGGCGCCGGCCCGCCGGGCTTCCCTTCTGAGGTTTAGTCGCGTTCGGAGGGGGACTGGAGGGCCGCGCCTTGTGCGGGTAAGTTTGGTTCCCCCGCTTCAGGCGCGCACGAGGTAGTGAGTGGTGGCTCGGGGACTTGGGCAGAGACCACGCGGTCAAGCGCCGGGCCCCATGGTTGTGGGTACTGTAGACCCTCCCCCCCCACCAGCTCCCCGCCTCTGAGTATCGGTGCGGTTACCCCTCCCTTCTTTGGCGCGAGATTAATGGGGTGAGTTGGAAATCTTTTCCTTGTTGGCCACGAAATATTTTATAGGTAATGCTTTTTTTTCAAATCTAGTGGGTTTGATTGTTTTCCATCGTTAACGTGTAACGCACCTCATCCCCCGGTAGCGGTGGATGCGCATTTCTGTTTCCTTGTTGCTACGCGGCTATTGAATTTACACGCGATGTTTTTAAGATTAATGCGTTTAACATTTGATGTATTGATTTTGTTCCAACGCACTACATCCCCTGGTTTAGGTGGGTGAGCATTCTTGTTTCCTTGTTGCTACGTGTCAATTGCATTATACATGATATGTTTTAAAAGTAAATGCGGGAAAACATTTGTGAATTGAATCTGTTCAACGCACTACATCCCCTGGGTTAGTGGGAGGCGCATTTCCGTTTCCATGTTTGCTACGTGCCAATTGAATTTCTACACAATATGTTTTAAACGAAAAAGGCGGGTAAAAAACCTTGTGATTCAAATCTGTTCCAACGCATTACATCCCCTGGTTATGTTTGAAAGCGCATTTCTGTCTCCGTGTTTGCTACGTGGCAATTGAATTGCTACACGATACAGGATATATATTATATGTATAATGCGTGAACATTTTGTGAATTTAATCTGTTCCAACGTACTACATCCCCTGGTTCCGGTGGATGCGCATTTTGTTTCCTTGTTGGCCACGTGGCAATTTAAATTCAAAACGATATTTTTCAAAAGTATAATGCGTGATATTGTTTTGGGAATTGTATCTGCCCCAACGCACGACATCCACTGGTTCCGGTGCATGCGCATTTTGTTTCCGTGTTTGCCACGTGGCAATTTAATTTCGACACGATATTTTTCAAAAGTATAATGCGTGATATTGTTTTGGGAATTGTATCTGCCCCAACGCACTACATCCACTGGTTCCGGTGCAGGCGCATTTTGTTTCTGTGTTTGCTACGTGGCAAGGGAAGTGAGTCGATATTTTGTAAGAGTAATGCGCGATGCTATTTTTGCGCTTTTGTATCTGTTTCTACGCACTGTTTCCGGTGGAGGCACATTCTGCTATGAGGTATAGGATATGCGGTACTCATTTAGAAAGGTAATTAAATCTGTTTTCTTTGTTGAAGGAGGGAACGCATGACACCCGCAGGTAACGGGTGCACATTCCCGCTATGATATTTCATATAAATGCTGTTTCTTTTAAGGAGGGAACGCACGACATCCTCTGTTTCGGCGGATGCATATGTCTGCCATGAGTATGTTCGACAGGTAATGCGCATTTACGGGGAGGGACTGTGAATTTGTTAGAGTCTATGCTTCGACGTTATACTGCACTGTCAGTTGACTCGCGCAACGGATGCTCTGTCTATGCTAAAATGCTAAGGCGATATTGTGCGCTATATGTTCGTGCTTCAAAGATATTAATGTTGGTGCTCTAATTGTGTCAAGCGCGCTAATGTCGGGTACAGGCTTACAAAAATTCGTCTTTATGTCCTGCTGACGCTGTTCTCTGCATAGGGGTAGTCCAGTAGGGAACAATTATATTTTCTGGTTGGTAAAGACTTTCTGCAGTTCTTGCACTATGTGGGGGAGCATGCATTAGTCCGCAAGGTTTGTCAGGAACACCACACTTGACGATGTGCCAGTCCTCGCGTGCCTTCGGAGCACTTGGCAGACGTCGCTACACGTGGGGGCTGGCAGGGTGTTGTAAGTGTTTAGCGGGGTGGTTCCGTGGTGGGCCCCTTTCGCGCACTAATGTCATGCTTTGCTCTTGCCAATCGTTTCAGGTCCTCTTTCTGGTGAGTATCACTTACAACGCAACTTTTACGTCGTAATGCTGTTACAACGCAGCTATTACAACGCAGGATCCATTACAACGCATGGCTTTACAACGCATGGCATTACATCGCAGATGCTATTACAACGCATACCATTACATCGTAAGTATTGGTAAGTATATAATTTATTTTAATTTTATTTAATATTATATAAATGATTTAATTAATATTAATTATAAATAAAAATAAATAAAAATATTTATTTATGTTTTTAAATATTATAAATTAAATTTATTATTTTAAGTAATTTTTTAAATAAATATGAGTATAGGAGTATATGTATAGGTGTACTAAGGTTTTAGGGCAGGGTTTGGGTTTTGGGGTACAGGGGTGTTTTTAGGTTTCAGGGTAGGGTTTGGGCTTTGGGGTACAGGGGTGTTTTTAGGTTTCAGGGTAGGGTTTGGGTTTTGGGGTACAGGGGTGTTTTTAGGTTTCAGGGTAGGGTTTGGGTTTTGGGGTACAGGGGTGTTTTTAGGTTTCAGGGTAGGGTTTGGGTTTTGGGGTACAGGGGTGTTTTTAGGTTTCAGGGCAGGGTTTGGGTTTTGGGGTACAGGGGTGTTTTTAGGTTTCAGGGCAGGGTTTGGGTTTTGAGGTACAGGGGTGTTTTTAGGTTTCAGGGCAGGGTTTGGGTTTTGGGGTACAGGGGTGTTTTTAGGTTTCAGGGCAGGGTTTGGGTTTTGGGGTACAGGGGTGTTTTTAGGTTTCAGGGCAGGGTTTGGGTTTTGGGGTACAGGGGTGTTTTTAGGTTTCAGGGCAGGGTTTGGGTTTTGGGGTACAGGGGTGTTTTTAGGTTTCAGGGCAGGGTTTGGGTTTTGGGGTACAGGGGTGTTTTTAGGTTTCAGGGCAAGGTTTGGGTTTTGGGGTACAGGGGTGTTTTTAGGTTTCAGGGCAGGGTTTGGGTTTTGGGGTACAGGGGTGTTTTTAAGTTAAATAAAATTAATTATATTATATTAATTACATTTCATAATTAAAATAATTAAATTAAATACATTATTTTAAATAATTTATTTTAATTACAATCAAAAAAATATTTAAATTAAATTAATTTAATTATATTAATTAAATAAAATTAATTACATTTTTTATTAAAATTAATTTAAATAAATAATTACTATTATTTTAATTAAAATAATTTAATTAAATTAAAATAATAACTTTTTTTTTAAAAAGGTATACTTACCTATACTTACGATGTAATGCCATGCGTTGTAATAGCATCTGCGATGTAATGCCATGCGTTGTAATGCCATGCGTTGTAATGGATCCTGCGTTGTAAAAATTGCGATGTAACGGTCTGCGTTGTAAAATAACGCGTTGTAACATCATATATCCCTCTTTCTGGACGCGTTCTCCAGGTCGTCTCGTCAAGCAGCATCGCCAAGTGACGAAGGTATGTAGTCACGCGGTCACGACGGGAACGCGATAAATGTCGTCGGGGGCTTGCTTTTTAGATGTGCCTGTTCGAATGGTGCAGTGTGCAGGCGTGCAACAGTGTCATCCACAGTCACGTGTAGCCCTGGAGGCTACAGTTGTTTATTTGCAATTTTGGGCTTAGTGTCATTGTTCTTCCTTCCTGCAGAAGACGCTTGGTAGCCCTTCAAGGCAAACTGTTGTTTTATTTGCAAATGTGGGACTTATTGTCTTTATTCTTCCTTCTCGCAGAAGACGCTTTGAGCTCACTCGGCAACCACACCCCCCCCACCGTCCACGGCGCACCCGGAATTTTCACTTTCTGCGTGGTAAGTGCGTCAGGGGAATTTTAGGGAGGGGACACCAGTAGCAAGCCAACGTTGGCATGTTTTGTTGCTCAACTTTATTTGGTGTGGTGCTTTGTTGTTGATACATGGACGTTCTTTCGCTACCTTTTCGCCGGACATTATTGTCATAATTCGATTGGGCCCTCACAGTTATTTTTATTTCAGGTAAAGAGTCGTAGATAGGCATGGAGAGCCAAGGGTCCCCCCCCCTTTTTTCGCAGATGTCCCAGGTCGACGACTCGGGGTTAGGTCCCTCGCAGGACGCTCAGATGAAGGCGTTGATGGAGATGATCAAAGTGAATGGAGTGGCGTGGGCTAGCGAACTTTTGTCAGCCAACCCTCCCAGAGCCACAGCCCCATCCGCACCTGAGCAGGACATTGTAGAAGAGACTCTTACCAGGTCCAAGCGGCTTAAGAAGCCAACTTGTAAAGACTTTCCAGCGGAGCCTCCACAGAAAACTAGGGCAGTTGAGCTTGTCAGGAATGTGATTGTACATGCCCCCGCCTCCCCCCCGGTGGCGATCGTGGAGCCCTCACCCATGTTACCTCGCCCAGGGGGTTCCGCTGCAGACTTTGCCACTAAAGAGGACCTTGGTAAGCTCACGGATTCCCTCTCGGTTTTTATGTCTGAAGTCAGAGCTAGTTTTCTGTCCGCTTCCTCTCAGATTAGTCCTCCGGCAGGTCCCTCTATTGTGGTGCCACAAGTCTTACCCACTGCCCCCACGGACACCTTGTTAGCCCAAGTGTGGGGTGGCCCTCCTGTCCCAGGGGTGGTAGGCATCGCAGCACTAGGGAGCGTCCTGCCTAATCCTGTGGTTGCGGGGGCTCCGGTGCCAGTTACAGCTCCGCTGGTGCCCTCTGTCTTAGCCGCGCCCACCGCGCCCCCGGCACCCCAGGTCTTATCCGCACCCCCCGCTGCGCCTGAAGTCCCCGTTGGGGCATCAGTCCTCCCCGCACCAGCAGTTAAGATGACCATGGCACCCTTGTTATCGGGCAAGTGTTCCCTGGCTTGGCAGGTCCCTCAGGCGGCAAAAGAATGCATTTGGCGTAGGGAATTTGTGGATATATTTTCCTTCCTTATGTTGGGCGTTCACGGGTTTGATATCAGGAAAGTGAGTGCCAAGGACGAGGAAAAGAAAGTCCGTTTTCAGACTTGGCCTGAGAAGACCATTAAGAATTGGAGGCAAGCGTTCTCTATGCTAGCAGCGGTTATAACAGAGCGCTTCCCTGAGCAGGCGCAGGCTCTGTTTCAGTATGCTAGTGTGATCGCGGATGAAGCGGATTCTACAACCGGTCTGGGATGGTACAGATATGATTGTGAGTTTCGCATGAAGATGGCGGTCTGTCCAGAGTTGGAATGGGATCAGATTGAGTTGAGATTGTGGGTTCAATACATGGGTAAGGGCAAACTATTGGAAGGTGTGGCGAAATCCGTGACTCAGGATAAGAAACCCGATACTAATAAGGTACAGCAGTCCGGGAACAAAAGCCACTTTAAACAGTCCTTTCAGGGAGGCCGCGGCGGGGGGGGAAACAGACAGTATAGCAAAAAAGGTTTCACAGCCACATGCAGGTTGTTCAACGCAGGTAACTGCTCCTGGGGAAAGGCATGCCGGTTTTCCCACGTATGTAGTAAGTGCAGTGGGCCTCATCCCGGGTCAGCATGCGACAAGCGTGATTCCCCGAACACCTCCTCCAAAGACAAGTAATACCGACCAGTCTCTTCCCCCCTGCTCACGCCTCTTTGTACTCCCTACGCCAGCTATCTACTCCCGACACAGCGATATTGATGCTACTTGTCCTGGCGTTAGCGGGGTTTCTTTAAGCCATTCTAAGGGTCCTTCCCCCGTGGTCCTGGATAACCTTCTGCCCTTACTTAGAGCGTATCCCAATGATAAGGACAAGACTATTCTGGCGGGCGGGTTCCTTGAAGGCTTCACCATCCCTTACCAGGGACCGATGGTTTCTAGGGATGCTGAAAATCAGAAGTCAGTAAGGGACCTCCCCGATGTTGTTGGCAAGAAAATAGTCAAGGAAGTGTCCTTGGGGAGGGTGGCAGGTCCTTTCCCTTCTCCTCCTCTCCAGAATTTCGTGGTGTCCCCGCTGGGGGTGGTACCTAAAAAGGAGCCGGGGGCCTTCAGGCTTATCCACAATCTGTCCTTCCCTGAGGGTAACTCGGTGAACTCTTGGCTTTCTGATGGCGTTTGCTCAGTTTCGTACTGTTCCCTGGACATGGCAATAGACTTGGTGAGGAGAGCGGGGAAAGGGGCCTGGCTAGCTAAGGCAGACATTGAAGCTGCCTTCCGTCTCCTGCCCGTGCACCCAGATAGTCAGCATCTCTTGGGCTTCAAGTGGCAAGGGAGTTACTACTTTGATAAGTGCATGCCCATGGGCTGTGCGGTGTCCTGCGCTTTCTTTGAGGCATTTAGTACCTTCTTGCAATGGGCTCTCTCCTGGAAATATGGGGTCACGGCTGTGACCCATTACCTTGACGATTTTCTTTTCATTGGTAAGGAGGGCACTCATGAATGTAGGGAGGGCCTGGATGCCTTCATTTCCTTGGCAGTACACCTGGGAGTCCCCTTGGCACCTGGTAAGACGGAGGGCCCTGCTCAGATTCTGACCTTCCTTGGTATTGAATTGGATACAGTGGAGGGAGTGTCTAGACTTCCACCTGACAAAGTGCGGGATCTCAAACGAGATATTCAGGAATTACTAGGCAAGGACAGGGCTACGTTGGGGGTCATCCAGAGTCTCCTGGGCAAACTAAATTTTGCTGCCAGGGTCATTCCTGTGGGGCGGGTGTTTGCTCGTAGATTAGCCAGGGCCACTGCTAAGGTAGTCAAGCGTCATCATTTTGTCAAGCTTTCAGCGGGCTTGAAGAAAGATCTGCTGATGTGGGCAGAGTTCCTGTCGGATTTTAATGGGACAGTCATTTGGAGGTCCCCTTGGGTGGACAGCCCCGAACTTAGTTTGTTCACGGATGCCTCTGGTAGGGAAGGTTTTGGAGCAATACTAGGTGATTTGTGGTGCGCACAGGCGTGGCCGAATGCTTGGCGTAAGCGGGGTATCACCTCAAACATAACTGTCCTGGAGCTATTCCCCATCGTGGTAGCGTTGCATTTGTGGCCGGCCCTTTTGTCCAACAGGAAGGTCCTCTTCTGGTCTGATAACATGGCTGTTGTGAAACCGATCAATGGCCTCACTGCTAGCTGCCCGTTAGTCCTTTGTTTATTAAGGGAATTGGCGAATAGGAGCCTGCGGTGCAATCTGGAATTCAGGGCTAGGCACATTGCGGGGGTCAGTAATGTCGCGGCTGACGCTCTTTCTCGTTTGCAGTGGGACCGTTTCCGGGCGGCGTGCCCCCAGGCGAGAACAGAGATGACCCCCTTTGCACCAGGACTTTGGCGACTCTTGAAGTGGAACGAGAACTGAGGGATTTAGGGGAGAGGTCCTTAGCCCCAGGTACTAGGAAGCGTTACGCTAGTCATTTGGCCAATTTTCAGAATGCTACGTCGGATTTGATTTTGTCCGTCTTACCGCTGGAAGCCAGGGTACAAGCATTTGTGGTATGGGCCAAAAAGCAGGGAAAAACACACTCCTGGGTAGGCGGACACTTGGCGGCTATCAGTCACGATGCGAGGTTGAGAGGGGTAGGCGATCCGACCAAGTCGTTCGCAATTAAGGCAGCTCTGAAGGGGTGGGCAAGAGAAGAACCCAGGATCCCTGACACCAGGTCCCCTATTGAGTTCCCCACTTTGAAAGCTATGTTGGCGGTCCTGCAGTCTGTAGTTCACTCGCAGTATGAGGCTGCCCTCTTTTCAGCGGCCTTCAGCCTAGCCTTCTTTGGGGCATTCCGAAGCAGCGAGCTGGTAGCACGCTCAAAGGTAGATGTGTCAGGGGATGCTTTAGGGGTGGCAGACTTAACGTTGGCAATAGGCCTGTCCATCACCCTTAGACGATCCAAAACTGATCAGGCTGGGAAAGGGTCGGTGATCCTACTGGCCCCCCTGGGTGATCCGTGTTGTTGCCCGGTTGAGACACTTAAGTCCTTTCTCTCGATCCGTCCTGCTGTCCAGGGCTACCTTCTTATCCATGCTGATTTGACCCCATTGACTAAGTACCAGATGGATAAAATAATGCTGGCATGCCTTGATAGAGCGGGTTTGCTCAAAGAGGGGAAAAGGTTCTCCAGTCACTCCTTCCGTATTGGGGCGGCCACCTCTGCATTCAAAGCGGGGTTGCAGCCTGAGAAAGTTCAGAAAGTGGGGCGGTGGGAGTCATCCTGTTATAAACGGTACATTCGCCCTTGAACTGTTGTGGTTCCCATCAAGCCCCTTGTACATATGTTTGCTGTGTTTTGGTCATAGATGTGATGCTCATTGTTTTGTGCACCCTTTCGAAATAAACTTTTGATGTAGATTGCGTTTGTTTCTTGACAGGGTCGAGAGTGTGGGTCTTGGGGCATTCCATGGTCGCCAGATTGGGTCGGTGGGCCACGATCAGGCATTGGACACAGGGCTTCACAGACATGGACTGTACTTGGTTGGGTTTTCCTGGCATGCGCTGGCATAGTCTGCTGTACAGATTACAGGTGGCGCTTACCACAGAGAGATCTCCACCACATCACTTAGTTATTCACCTTGGAGGTAATGACCTCACGAACTGGGGGAGGTCTACTTTACTCCAAAAAATGAAAGAAGATATTGGGGCCATCTGTGGAATCTTGCGTGAGTGCGAGATTTGGTGGTCTGAAATTGTACCACGTAGAGTGTGGGTAGGCGCTAAGTCATGCCAGGCGATTGAGAGGACCAGGAAGAAAATAAACTGTGCCATGAAGAAGTTTACACAGCAGAGGGGGCTGGGCTTCATCAAACATGATCTGATTCAGGACAAAGTCAAAGGTTATTTTGAGGCCGATGGAATCCATCTGACGCCTGTGGGCTTAGATTTATTCCTCCTGGATTTAAAAGAGGCTCTGCAGAGCAAAGGTTGCAGGTAAAGCTATAGGTTGGTGGGGGGCCCATGCGGCGGCGGGGACCATCGCATGGGCTGTGGCGGAGTTACAGGGCAATCCGGAAACAGAGAGGTGCAACACTGTACTTCAGCGGGCACATAGGGGTGCCAGAGCCTAACCTAGAACCTCATGGGAGGTCTAGGAATCCGAGTCGGCGCCCCAGTAGTCCTTCGGGCGGTTGCGGGCCTGCGCAACTGGGGGTTGCTTAGTTACGTCCCGCAAGGGGCGTGAGTAATTTTACCATAATGATCATCAGCTGGGTGGTTCGCCACGGCGCTGATTGGCTCAGCAGGTGGGCAGGTGGCGAGAATGCGGCCTGCCCTTGGATTGCCCGTAAGATAACCCACCGTGATTACATAATCTTGTATGTAATAATAAACCTGCAGCATATTTTCCCAATCTTAAACAAACGTGTCTTTGTATTATTTGCGGGATGATGGTAATGTGGGGGCGGGGCTTTTCATGTGGCCCTGAAGTGACTATGCGCCTGCCCGAGGCCACCCGGTGGCCATCAGGAGGGCGGGCCCTTAGTCGCGGAGGGCCGCCCCGCCCCTAGACAGGGTCAGACACCCCCCCTCCGGGCAGAGTCGCCTGGTGGAGGGGGCGGCCCAGTGACGCACGTCCGGGGGGCGGCATGCAGGAAGAAGGTATATCTTCCCCCCAGGCCACTGCGGTGGTCTCTTTGCCGCCCCGGACGTTGCGTGGACGTGGACACTCTTTCCCTCCCTACCGCTTACCCAAGAGTGTCAGCTGAGGGGGGGGCTCCTGAGGGAGTTTTAATGTGTTTCTTTTTTCGTTGCAGGCGGAGTTACAGGGCAATCCGGAAACAGAGAGGTGCAACACTGTACTTCAGCGGGCACATAGGGGTGCCAGAGCCTAACCTAGAACCTCATGGGAGGTCTAGGAATCCGAGTCGGCGCCCCAGTAGTCCTTCGGGCGGTTGCGGGCCTGCGCAACTGGGGGTTGCTTAGTTACGTCCCGCAAGGGGCGTGAGTAATTTTACCATAATGATCATCAGCTGGGTGGTTCGCCACGGCGCTGATTGGCTCAGCAGGCGGGCAGGTGGCGAGAATGCGGCCTGCCCTTGGATTGCCCGTAAGATAACCCACCGTGATTACATAATCTTGTATGTAATAATAAACCTGCAGCATATTTTCCCAATCTTAAACAAACGTGTCTTTGTATTATTTGCGGGATGATGGTAATGTGGGGGCGGGGCTTTTCATGTGGCCCTGAAGTGACTATGAGAGCTCCTACTGTGAATGGGGTACCCTCCCCGAGGCCAGAGACCCACCTATCAGCAGAGACCCAGCAACTGCTCCTGGATGTGATTGGGTGAAGAGCGGCCCTAATTCGGCTCTTGTGTTAAAGTGAATAAATACTAGTGTATGACACCCCTGTGTGAGTGTCTTCACACGTGTTTGTATGGATGTGAGTGTGCAAGCAAGATGTGTCAATCAGCCGGAGGCCCTCGCCTTCAGCAGCACCAGCAGAATCCTGTGAATGGAACACCTGTGACGTGCCAGGCCCTCCACTGTGATGTCACGAGGTCCAGGATAGCATCAGCAGCAGAATCACGTGAATGGAACACCTGTGACGTGCCAGGCCCTGCACTGTGATGTCACGAGGTCCAGGCTATCACCTGCAGCCGAATCCTGTGAATGGAACACCTGTGACGTGCCAGGCCCTCCGCTGTGATGTCACGAGGGCCAGTCTAAGTGCAGAGGGGAGGCCTCCGCCGCAGCAGAGACGAGGAGAGGCCGCTGAGGGGGGAGAAGATCGGGCAGGCTGGGGTCGTCTTTGAGGTTCATCAGGATCATTCTGTGACTAAATAGGTTTTATTTTTTTATTTTTATGAAATGGAATTAAAGTCGTGTCTCGGCTGCTCCCCCCCCCCTTACTGCAACACCTGTCATCACCCATAAACCAGTGATGCCCGATGACACGTTGAAAAGTCTCTATTGTGACGTGTCCGTGGTATAAAAAGCTGGTAACCAGGCAACCCCAGCATTGCACTCATGAGCAGCAGACGGAGAGGACCACTGCTGGCGGACGGAGCTGAGACCCGAGAGAGGCCGAAGCAGCCGGGGCCTACCAGGCTCCAAAAAGAAGTGGGTGGGATGGGTCAAAAGAGACAAGGTGAGTATATAAACCAAACGAAAACCGAACTTGAAACCGAACTGAAACCAAACTTGATACCAAACCGAAACCTAACTTGAAACGTACTTGATACTGACTTGATACTGGCTTGATACTGACTTGATACTGGCTTGATACTGACTTGATACTGGCTTGATACTGACTTGATACTGACTTGATACTGGCTTGATACTGACTTGAAACTTCCCTTCCCTTCTGATCAAATTCAATTCCCTTCCCTCTCCCTTTCCCTTTTTTCCTCCCCTACCTTACATTCCTATCTCTCCTCTCCTGTCCCCTTCTCCCCCTTTTAATTTCCCTTTCCCTCCATTACTCTTCAATCCTCTCCCCTTCTGCCACCCCCCCCCCCCCATTCCATCTATACCGGTCCCGACCCGCACTCTCTTAGCTCTCCTTCTCCCCTCTCCACCCCTGCCCTTCTCCCTCCACTTCCCCTCAACTTCCATTCTCTTCTCCATCCCTTCTTTCTACTCTTCTTTCTGCTTTCCCTCCCCTTAGCCTCAGCCTCCAACTACACCTCCCCTCCCCTCTTCCTTCTATTTCCTTCTCTCCCCCCTTTCCCCTTCTCTGCCTTAATTCCTATACCCTTCTTCATTCTTTCCATTTCCATTTCTCTCTCTTCTTTACCTCTTCAATCCTCTTCCCTTCTGTCACTCCCCCTTCCCTTCTAATTCCATCCATTCCGGTCCCACCCAGTACTCTTATCTCTCCTTTTCCCGCTCCACCCCTTCCCTTCTCTCCCCTTTCCCTCACCATTAACTTCCCCACTCAATCCCACACACACAAGCCCACACACACAGAACCCCATACACACACACAACCCCCCCACACACACAACCCCACACACAACCCCCCACACACAACCCCCCCACACACACACACCCACACACACAACCCCCTCACACATGACCCCCCCATAAACTCAACCTCACACACAAATCCCCCCACACACAGAACCCCATACACACACACAACCCCCACACACAACCCACCACACACACAACCCCACACACAACCATATACACACAACCCACACACACCCATAACCCCCCCACACACACAACCCCACAAACACGCAACCCCCCACACACACAACCCCCCACACACAACCCCACACACACAAACCCCACACACACAACCCCCACACACTCACAACCCCACTCACATGCAACCCCCCACACACACACAACCCCCACACACACAACACCCCACGCACACACAGCCCACCACACACACAACCCACCACACACAACCCCACAAACACACAACCGCACACACACAATCTCACACACAACCACGCACACACAACCACATACACACAACCCCCCACACGTACAACCCCCCACACACACAACCCCACACTCATGTAACCCCACCCACACACAACCCCCACTCACACAACCCCACACATAACCCCCCCACACACACCCCCCACACACACCCACACACACAACCCCTCCACACCCCCCACACACACACCCCACAGACAACCCCACACACACAACCCACCACACACACTCCACACACACAACCCCACAAATACACAACCCCCCACACAACACTCCACACACAAACCCACACACAACCCCCCACACACACAGCCCCCCTCCACACACAACCCCCCCACACACAACCCCCCACACACAACACCCCCATACACAACACCCCCACACACAACACCCCACACACACAACACCCCACACACATAACCCTCCCACACACACAACCCCACACACACAAACCCCACACACACAACCCCCACACACTCACAACCTCACTCACATGCAACCCCCCCCACACACACAACCCCCACACACACAACACCCCACGCACACACAGCCCACCACACACACAACCCACCACACACAACCCCACAAACACACAACCGCACACACACAATCTCACACACAACCACGCACACACAACCACACACACACAACCCCCCACACGTACAACCCCCCACACACACAACCCCACACTCATGTAACCCCACCCACACACAACCACCCACACACAACCCCCACTCACACAACCCCACACATAACCCCCCCACACACACCCCCACACACACCCACACACACAACCCCTCCACACCCCCCACACACACACCCCACAGACAACCCCACACACACAACCCACCACACACACTCCACACACACAACCCCACAAATACACAACCCCCCACACAACACTCCACACACAAACCCACACACAACCCCCCACACACACAGCCCCCCCCACACACAACACCCCCACACACAACACCCCCACACACAACACCCCCACACACAACACCCCCACACACAACACCCCACACACACAACACCCCACACACATAACCCTCCCACACACAACCACACGCACACACAACCCCACACACAACCCCACACGCACAATCCCACACACAACCCTACACACACAACCCCACACACACACAACCCCCACACTCACACAACCTACCACACACACAACCACACACACAACCCTCCCACACTACCCCACAAACACACACATGCAACCCCACACACATGCAACCCCCACACACACAACCCCACACACAAACCCACACACACAACCCCACACGCACACACACAACCTACCACACACACAACCACACACACACAACCCCTCCACACCCCCACAGACAACCCCACACACAACCCACCACACACACAACTCCACACACAACCCCCCACACCCACTACCCACACACAACCCTCCCCCTCCACACACACCTCACATACACCCCCACACACACAACCCCCACACCCCCACACTCACAACCCACACACACACAGCCCCCCACACACACAACCCCACACACACAACCCAACACACACACAACCCCCACATACCCAACGCCACACACATGCAACCCCCCACACACAACCCCCCCCCACACACACATGCCCACACACACAACCAGACCCCCACACACCCCCCACACACACAACCCTACCACACAACCTCCCACACACAATCCAACACACACACAACCCCACACACAACCACCACCCACACACACAACCCCCCACACACAACCCCACACACACATCCAGACCCCCCATACATACAACCCCCACCCACACACACCCCACACACAACCCCACACAAGCAACCCCCCCACACACAACCCCCCACACACAACCCCCCCCACACACGCACAGACCCCCCATAAACACAACCCCCCCACACAACGCCGCACACACAACCCCACACACACACACAACCCCCACCCACACACACAACCACACCCCCCCACAGATAACCCCACACACAACCCACCACACACACAACTCCACACACACAACCCCACACACACACAACCCCCACACACACCACCCTCCACACACACAACCACACGCACACACAACCCCACACACAACACACACAACCCCACACACACAATCCCACACACAACCCTACACACACAACCCCACACACACACAACCCCCACACTCACACAACCTACCACACACACAACCCCCCACACTACCCCACAAACACACACATGCAACCCCACACACATGCAACCCCCACACACACAACCCCACACACAAACCCACACACACAACCCCACACGCACACACACAACCTACCACACACACAACCACACACACACAAACCCTCCACACCCCCACAGACAACCCCACAGACAACCCCACACACAACCCACCACACACACAACTCCGCACACAACCCCCCACACCTCCTACCCACACACAACCCTCCCCCTCCACACACACCTCACATACACCCCCACACACACAACCCCCACACCCCCACACTCACAACCCACACACACACACAGCCCCCCACACACACATCCCCACACATACAACCCAACACACACACAACCCCCCACATACCCAACGCCACACACATGCAACCCCCCACACACAACCCCCCACACACACACATGCCCACACACACAACCAGACCCCCACACACCCCCCACACACACAACCCTACCACAAAACCTCCCACACACAACCCAACACACACACAACCCCACACACAACCAAACACCCACACACACAACCCCCCACACACAACCCCACACACACACCCAGACCCCCCATACATACAACCCCCACCCACACACACCCCACACACAACCCCACACAAGCAACCCCCCCACACACAACCCCCCACACACACGCACAGACCCCCCATAAACACCCCCCCCACACAACGCCCCACACACAACCCCACACACACACACAACCCCCACCCACACACACAACCACACCCCCCCACAGATAACCCCACACACAACCCACCACACACACAACTCCACACACACAACCCCACACACACACAACCCCCACACACACCTCCCTCCACACACGCAACCCCACACGCATACAACCCCCACACACAACCCTCCACACAATACCCCCCACACACAACCCCCCACACACACAACCCCCCACACACACAACCCCCCACACACACAACCCCACACACCCCACACACACACCCCACACACACAACCGCCCACACACAAACCCACATACAAACCCCCACACACAACCATCCCACATACAACCTGTTGGACCCGGCCTCATGGCGTGGTCCTACCCCTCCCGCATGGCGGGCCCAGGACAACATCAGCCCTCCTCCGGACCTCGGGCGGCCCCTTCGGCCGGACCCTGCACGCCCCAACACCACAGATCCAGCTACCTTCCCGGATCCCCATCATCGGCCTGGCCCCAGCGTAGGCCCCTCACGACCTAAGCACGAGGCCGTGCCGGACTCCATCTTGGGCCCACCACGTCACGACCACGTGGCCTCGGCCCCAGCGAAGCCCAGACATCGAGGCACCGAGATCCACCCAGGTGGTCGAGTGGCCACTCGACAGATCCCGGAGGGAGAGGAGTTTCGATGGCCCTCCAGCCGTCCCCGGACGCCTGGTATCGATCGCCCTCCGGCCTCCCTGGGCGCTGGCTCCACCCCCCTGCTGGGTGTCTGGACACCATCATCCCGGCCCCTCTGGCCCCCAGGCGCGAGGGTCCGGACATCAAAGGACCTCCGTCCTATATCTGGGCCAGCCCCGGAGTAGGACGCCAGTTGTATCCTGGACTGGAAGCCCTGCTGACGCTGTCACGGCCGACACCAGACGAACTCATCCTTCCTATAACCTGAACCATCTGAGAGCCTGCTGGCGCTGCCGCGGCCTACCTTGATGAACCACCTGAGAGCCTGCTGGCGCTGCCGCGGCCTACCTTGCTGAACCACCTGAGAGCCTGCTGGCGCTGCCGCGGCCTACCTTGCTGAACCATCTGAGAGCCTGCTGGCGCTGCCGCGGCCCACCTTGCTGAACCATCTGAGAGCCTGCTGGCGCTGCCGCGGCCTACCTTGCTGAACCATCCTGTTAGCCTGCTGGTGCCGCCGCGGCTCGAACCTCTCGGAACCCCCCAGCTCGAGGATTGAGAGCTGTGCGTAGGGTATCCCTTCCTCCACCCAGAGTAAGACTGTCCCGCTACCTTACCCTCCTTGTCCGAGACTTTACGGATCCCTCGATCCAGCTGTATATACTGCCAAGAACCCTCAACCGTTATTACTTATAAAAGCTTGAGAACTTGACCTCCTGTGTGGTGTCCGTTTGTAGTGTTGTGATTACTCTGCTGTACGATCCTAGGAGGAGCCCTCATTCAGGAGGCCTCTCGGCAACGCTCGGCTACTTCTCGACAGAGGGGTTGACCTAGGGGTGGTCAGTCAGACATCTTCTGCCTCCCCCGGGTCGCCTTTCTAACATTGGTGGCAAGCGCCGGGATCCGAGCCCACGCAGATCGTACAGAGAGTGATTCACTCGCTACCCAGAAAAACCCACTGCGACCATGAGCACAGAATTCCAGAAGGAGAAAATGGAAGACTACAGTCACAAGGAGCTGAAACAATTCTGCAAAGATCTAGGCATCGCTACCACTGGCTTAAGCACCAAAGAAGACTTCAAATCGGCCCTGCAGGCCTGGGTGGACGCCGGTGAGGCGCCACCTCCGAGTGAAGACAACCCGGGCCCGGACGGAGGCCCGGAGGCTCAGCTGAACCCAGCGGGAGAGAGACCCGCAAACCCAAACACGGGCCTCTCCCACGAAGACGCCCGAGAACGAGAGAGGAACCGGCTCCACGAGCTGGAGCTTGCGCGACTCAGACAAGAAGGAGAGATCCAACTGGCAGAAAGGAAGCTAGCCCTCGAGCAGCTACGGCTAGAAGGAGACCTAGAAGAAAAGCGAAGACAAAGAGACCTCGAGGAGAAGAAACTCCTGCTCGAGCACGAGCGCGTCCTCAAAGAACTAGAATTTAAAGCCAAGGCAAACGAGACTGCCACCTCCGGGGGTAAGACCTCACCTCCCCCGGTAGACACAAAGGTGCACATACCCAAGGATGTCGTCAAAGAGTACTATAAGAACGACGACATCCAGCAGTGGTTCAAAGCTTACGAGGTCGCCATGGCCGCCCATCGAGTACCCCTCAGGGACTGGGGTGCCGGCCTGTGGGGGAAGTTTATCAACGAAGGGAGAGACGCCCTGCTGGAGCTCCCTGATACCGAGAGGACCTCGTACGAGCACATGAAGACCGCCCTCCTCACTCGCTACGGACTCACCCCCGAGATGTACCGGCAGCGATTCCGAGACTGCAAAAAAATCCCCGGTACCACATGGGTGGAATACGTGAACTATTACAGTCGAGCCTTCGAGGGGTGGACTCGGGGCTGCCAGGTCACCACCTACCAGCAGTTAGTCGACCTCATTCTATGGGAACACCTGTCCAATAACTGTTTTGTCGAACTCCGGCAGCACCTCCTCGACAGCAAATTGACTGAGCCCCGAAAACTCGCTGTCGAGGCAGACCGATGGGCGAGCACCCGAGTTCCCCGGAACATGATGGGAGATTACGGCCGGGGGTCCCCGGGGAACCACCGACAACGAGGTGGCGGAGTAGGCCAGAGCCGGGGTCGAGACGCCCCCCAGGGGTCATCCCCTACCTCCACGTCGCCAACCCTGGGCCGGAGAGGGGGCCCCCCAGCCAGGCCGGGGCCCCGCCCGAACGTTACGTGCCACAGATGCCAGCGACAGGGTCATTATGGGAATGACCCCCTCTGCCCGATGAACCAGCGACCCGGCACCACCGGGCCCCCAGCCCGCCAGATCGCGGCAGCTGCCCTAGGTGAAGAAAGAAGTGAGGAAGAGGACAACGACCACGAGCAGGCCGAGTGGGAGCCCGCCGCCATGACCTTAGCCTGCCTGGGTACTCACGACATGATCCCCCGAGGGCCGATCCCCGGCAACACCCAGAAGTACCGCCAGTGGGTCACCATCAATGGTCGCCGGACCGAAGCCCTCCGTGACACTGGGGCCAGCGTGACAGCGGTCCGCTGCCATCTGGTGACCCCGGAACAGATCCTTCCTAACGTCCTGTGCCCAGTCCGATCCGCAGATAACTCCGAAACTATGTGTCAGATGGCCCGCATCCCCTTCGAGTGGGGGGGGAGTGTCGGGCGTGCTGAAAGTGACTGTCCGCGACGATGCCCCCGTGGACTGCCTCCTTGGGAACGACCTGGAAAGTTCCCCATGGGCTGGCGTCGAACGAAGAGAGCACCTGGGGATGCTAGGCCTTCCCGAGTGGGTCTGTGCGACCACCCGCTCCATGTCCGCCCGAGCCTCCGCCCCGGCGGTGGAGGCTCCAACAGAGGAGCCAGAATGGCCCGCACCTCCACCACCCGTCGTCCCCGAGGACGCCAACACCGAGCCCGGCCCCCAAGGGCCCGACCAAGAAGGTCTCACCGAGCTCAACCACCTCCCGGAACTCGCCCAATGGCGCCAAGAAGGTGGCCCCACCCGCGAACAGTTCCGGCAGGAACAGAAAACCTGCCCCTCCCTCGAGGGGATGCGACAGCAAGCCGCTACGCAAGCCGCTGGAGACCCCGCGGGGTCCCACTGGGTCTACTGGGACAACAACCTCCTTTACAGTGAGCAGAAGATTGCCGAGCTAGGGGCCGGCCGGGTGCTGGTTGTACCCCTCCGGTTCAGAGACTTCCTCCTGAACTTAGCACATGATGTGCCCCTCGCCGGGCACCTGGGGCAGGACAAAACTTACAGCCGCCTGGTGACCCATTTCTACTGGCCAAAAATGCGCACTGATGTACAGAACCACTGCAGGACCTGCCCGACCTGTCAAGCCAGCGGGAAGAGCGGGGGGAAAGTCACAGCCCCGCTCCAGCCGTTCCCTGTGGTAACCACCCCCTTCGAGCGAGTGGGAATAGACATCGTAGGGCCCCTGGACCCTCGCACCTCGCAGGGGCACCGCTTCATCCTCGTCCTGGTGGACCATGCCACCCGCTATCCTGAGGCCATCCCCCTCCGAACCATCACGGCCCCCGTGGTGGGCCGAGCCCTCATGAGCATCTTCTCCCGAGTCGGCTTCCCCCGAGAAGTCGTGAGTGATCGGGGGTCCAACTTCATCTCGAAGCATATGCGGTCCCTATGGCAACAGTGCGGGGTCGCATATAAGTTCACCACCCCATATCATCCCCAGGGAAATGGACTAGTGGAACGCTTTAACAGGACACTGAAGGGAATGATCAAGGGCCTAGAAGAGCCCCTCCGGCGCAAATGGGATGTCCTGCTGCCCTGCCTCCTGTTCGCCTACCGAGAGGTACCCCAGAAATCCCTGGGGTTCAGCCCGTTCGAACTCTTGTACGGACACCCGGTTCGAGGCCCCCTTAGCCTGGTCAAGGAAGGCTGGGAGACAGCAGTTCGAGATGCCCCACCGGATGTCTACCGGTACCTCCTGACACTCCGCAACCAGACTCGGAAGTTCAGGGAACTTGCCGAGGCCAACCTGGAGGCCAGTCAGGAGGAAATGAAACGCTGGTATGACCAGAACGCCTCGTCCATCGAGTTCGAGCCGGGCCAGCAAGTCTGGGTCATGTCCCCGGTTGAACCGTGTGCCCTCCAGGACAAATGGACGGGGCCCTTCAGGGTGGTGGAGCGCAAGAGCCCCGTCACCTACCTGGTAGACATGGAGTCCCCCAGGAACCCCCTCCGGGTTCTACACGCTAACCGGCTCAAGCCGCACTTTGCACGCACTGAACTGTGTCTGCTGCTGGCGACCGATGACGGAGCTGAAGACGACTCCGAGCCACTACCAGATCTCCTCAGCACCACCGAGAAAGACGGCTCCTTCGAAGGGGTCCGGCTCTCCTCTACCCTGACCCCAGAGCAGCAACAAGACTGCCGGAAGCTGCTGGGGCAGTTTGCGGATCTGTTTTCCCTCACGCCGGGGGTCACCCGGTGGTGTGTCCACGATGTGGACACCGGAGACAGCCCCCCTGTGAAACAACGAGCTTTTCGAGTGCCCGCCCGGGTTCGGGCCTGCATCCAATCCGAGGTGGCCAAGATGTTGGCCCTGGGGGTCGTCGAACCCTCCAACAGTCCCTGGGCCAGTCCCGTTGTTCTGGTCCCGAAAGCCGCTTCCCCCGGAACAGCGCCCGAGCTCCGGTTCTGTGTTGACTACCGAGGACTGAATGCAGTCACCAGGACCGACGCACATCCCATCCCCAGGGCGGATGAACTGATCGATCGCCTAGGGGCCGCCAGATACCTCAGCACCTTCGATCTCACGGCGGGGTATTGGCAGATCGGCCTTACCCCTGGCGCACAAGAGCGATCGGCCTTCTCGACGCCAGATGGCCACTATCACTTCAAAGTGATGCCCTTCGGCATGAAAAATGCGCCGGCCACCTTCCAGAGACTAGTGAACCAGGTGCTGGCCGGACTAGAGGAATACAGCGCCGCCTACCTAGATGACATTGCGGTGTACAGCCTTCACTGGGATGAGCACCTGTCCCACCTCTGGGAAGTCCTGACGGCCCTCCGGCGGGCCGGACTGACAATCAAAGCCAGCAAATGCCAGATAGGCCAAGGGTCCGTGACCTATCTAGGACACCAAGTGGGGAGCGGTCAAGTAGCTCCCCTCCAACCAAAGGTAGACGCCATCCGGGCCTGGGAGCCCCCGGTCACCCAGACCGCCGTCCGAGCCTTCCTGGGGCTCACCGGATACTATCGGCGATTTATAAAAGACTACGGGAGCATTGTGGGGCCCCTCACCGAACTGACCTCAAAGAGATTACCCCAGAAGGTGCACTGGACCCCTGCGTGCCAGACAGCATTTGAGACTTTAAAGACTGCCATGTGCACCGCCCCTGTGCTCCAGGCCCCCGACTACAGCAGAGAGTTCGTAGTCCAAACCGACGCCTCGGAGCACGGCATTGGGGCGGTCCTGTCACAAGTTAACCCCGAAGGAATCGACCGGCCTGTGGCCTTCATCAGCCGACGCCTCCTGGCAAGAGAACAGCGGTGGAGCACCATCGAGAGGGAAGCCTTTGCCGTGGTGTGGGCACTCAAGAAGCTCCGGCCTTACCTCTTCGGCACCCACTTCCGAGTCCAGACCGACCACCAGCCCCTGCGTTGGTTGATGCAGATGCGGGGAGAAAACCCGAAACTGCTGCGCTGGTCCATTTCTCTGCAGGGGATGGATTTCACTGTGGAGCATCGCCCCGGCAACGACCACGCCAATGCCGACGGCCTGTCCAGATTCTTCCACCTCGGCGAGGAGAATCCCCAAGAAAATGGGTGACTCTCCCCTGCCTTCAGCTGGGGGGGACGCGTGTTGGACCCGGCCTCATGGCGTGGTCCTACCCCTCCCGCATGGCGGGCCCAGGACAACATCAGCCCTCCTCCGGACCTCGGGCGGCCCCTTCGGCCCGACCCTGCACGCCCCAACACCACAGTTCCAGCTACCTTCCCGGATCCCCATCATCGGCCTGGCCCCAGCGTAGGCCCCTCACGACCTAAGCACGAGGCCGTGCCGGACTCCATCTTGGGCCCACCACGTCACGACCACGTGGCCTCGGCCCAAGCCTCGGCCCCAGCGAAGCCCAGACATCGAGGCACCGAGATCCACCCAGGTGGTCGAGTGGCCACTCGACAGATCCCGGATGGAGAGGAGTTTCGATGGCCCTCCAGCCGTCCCCGGACGCCTGGTATCGATCGCCCTCCGGCCTCCCTGGGCGCTGGCTCCACCCCCCTGCTGGGTGTCTGGACACCATCATCCCGGCCCCTCTGGCCCCCAGGCGCGAGGGTCCGGACATCAAAGGACCTCCGTCCTATATCTGGGCCAGCCCCGGAGTAGGACGCCAGTTGTATCCTGGACTGGAAGCCCTGCTGACGCTGTCACGGCCGACACCAGACAAACTCATCCTTCCTATAACCTGAACCATCTGAGAGCCTGCTGGCGCTGCCGCGGCCTACCTTGCTGAACCACCTGAGAGCCTGCTGGCGCTGCCGCGGCCTACCTTGCTGAACCACCTGAGAGCCTGCTGGCGCTGCCGCGGCCTACCTTGCTGAACCATCTGAGAGCCTGCTGGCGCTGCCGCGGCCCACCTTGCTGAACCATCTGAGAGCCTGCTGGCGCTGCCGCGGCCTACCTTGCTGAACCATCCTGTTAGCCTGCTGGCGCCGCCGCGGCTCGAACCTCTCGGAACCCCCCAGCTCGAGGATTGAGAGCTGTGCGTTGGGTATCCCTTCCTCCACCCAGAGTAAGACTGTCCCGCTACCTTACCCTCCTTGTCCGAGACTTTACGGATCCCTCGATCCAGCTGTATATACTGCCAAGAACCCTCAACCGTTAGTACTTATAAAAGCTTGAGAACTTGACCTCCTGTGTGGTGTCCGTTTGTAGTGTTGTGATTACTCTGCTGTACGATCCTAGGAGGGGCCCTCATTCAGGAGGCCTCTCGGCAACGCTCGGCTACTTCTCGACAGAGGGGTTGACCTAGGGGTGGTCAGTCAGACATCTTCTGCCTCCCCCGGGTCGCCTTTCTAACACAACCCCCCACACACATGCAACCCCACACACATGCAACCCCACACACATGCAACCCCACACACAGGCAACCCCACACACACAACACCCCCACACACAACCCCCCCACACACAGCCCCAACCCACACCCCCCCCACCCCCCACACACAACCCCCCCACACACACAACCCTGGGCACACACAACCCATCCACACACAACCCCCACACACAACCCCCCACACACACAACCCCGCATGCAACCCCACACACACACACACAGACCCCCCACACAACCCCCCACTCACACACAACCCCCACACACAACCCCACACACCCCCACATACACAACCCCACACACACACAACCCCCAACACAAACACCCACACCCGCCACACACACCCCACACACACACCCCCACACAACCCCCACACACAACCCCACTCACCCACACAATCCCCCACACACACAACCTACCACACACACACAACCTCCCACACCCCCCCACACACAACCCCACACACAACCCCCCAAACACACAACCCCACACACCCCACATACACCCACACAAACAACCCCCACACTCACCCACACACACCCACACACACAACCCCCCACACTCACCCACACACACCCACACACACAACCCCCCATACTCACAACCCCCCCACACAACCCACACACACAACCCCACACACACAACCCACCACACACACAACCCACCACCATAGAACCCCCACACACAATCCCACACACATACAACCCCTCACACACAACCCCACACACACACAACTCCACACACAACCTAACACACATACAACCCCCCACACAACCAATGCCACACACATGCAAACCCACACACATGCAACCCCCCACACACACCCCCACACACAAGCCCACACACACACAACCAGACCCCCACACCCCCCCCACACACACAACCCCACCACACTCAACCCAACACACACACAACCCCACACACAACCAAACCCCCCCACACACAACCCCCCACACACAACCCCACAACCCCCATACACACAACCCTTCACACTTACAACCCCCACCCACACACCCCACACACAAGCAACCCCCCACACACAGCCCCACACACATGCAACCCCACACACACAACCCCCCACACACAACCCCCCACACACACACAGACCCCCATACACACAACCCCCACCCACACACACACCCCCACACACCCCAACAGATAACCCCACACACACAACCCCACACACAACCCACCACACACACAACCCCCCACACACACAACCCCCCCACACACACAACCCCCACACTCACACAACCCCACACACATACACCCCCCACACACACAACCCCACACACAATACCCCCAGACAATACCCCCCACACACACAACCCCACACACAACCACACACACACCCCACACACACAACCGCCCACACACAAACCCACATACAACCCCCCACACACCCACACCCACACACACCCCACATACACACACACACATAACCTCTCCACACCCCCCACACACAACCCCACCACACAGAATCCCCCACACACAACCCCCCCCACACACAGACAACCCCCATACACACAACTCCCCCACACACACAACCCCACACACACACACAACCCCACACATGCAACCCCACACACACAACCCAACACACAATCCCACACACACACAACCCCCCATACACATGCAACCCCACACACAACCCCCCCCACACACAACCCCCCACACACAAAACCCCACACACAAAACCCCACACACACAACCTACCACACACACAAACACACACACAACCCCACACACACAACCCCACACACCCACCCACACACACACAACCCCACACACAACCCCCCACACACAACCCCACACACACACAACCCCACACACAAACCCCCCACACACACACACACAACCCACCACAAACACAACCCACCACACACACAACCCCACCTACACAACCCCCGCCCACAACCCCACACACACAACCCCACACACACACAACCCCCCAAACACACCCCACACACACAACCGACCCACACTCCCCCACACCCACACACACAACCCCCCCACACACACCCACCCCCACACTCACAACCCCCACACACCCATACACACTCAAACCCACACACAGACACAACCCGACAAACACAACCCCCCACACACTACACACACACACCACCCCACACACACTTCCCCCCACACACATTTCCACACACACACAAACCCCCACACACAACACCCCACCCACACACACAACCCCCCACACACCCCCGCACACAACCAGACTCCCCACACACACACCCACACACAACCCCCACCACAGAACCCCGACACACACACACACAACCCCCACACACAACCCAACACACACACAACCCCACACACATGCAACCCCCCACACCCCCACACAGCCCCCCACACATACAACCCTCCACACACACAACCCCCCACACACACAGACCCACACACAACCCCCCACCACACACATGCAACCCCCCACAAACACACACAACCCCACACACACAACCAGACTCCCGACACCCCACACACAACCCCACACACACACAACCCCCACACACAACACCCCACACACAACCCCCCACACACAGCCCCCACCCACACCCCCCCACACCACCCCACACACACAACCCGCCACACCCCCCACACACACAACCCCCACACACAACCCTCCACACACACAACCCTAGGCACACACAACCCCCCCACACACAACCCCCACACACAACCCCACACACACACACCCAGACCCCCCCCACACACCCCCACTCACACACAACCCCCACACACAAACCCCCACCCCGCCCACATACACAACCCCCCACACACACACACCCCCACACAACCCCCCCACACACAGCCCCCCCACACACAACCCCCCCACACACAACCCCCCCCACACACAACCACACACACACAACCCCCCACACACAACCCCCCCACACAACCTCCCTACACACAACCCACCACACACACAACCCCCCACACACAACCCCACACACACAACCCCCCACACACCCCACACACAACCCCCCACACAACCTCCCTACACACAACCCACCACACACACAACCCCCCACACACAACCCCACACACACAACCCCCCACACACACAACCACACACAAGCAACCTCACACACACACAACCCCACACACAACCCCACACACACAAACCCACCCACACACAAACCCACACACAACCCCTCACACACAACCCTCCCACACACAACCACACACACACCCACACACACCCCACATACACCCACACGCACACCCCCACACACAACCCCCCACACTCTAAACCCCCCACACAACCCACACACACACAACCCCCACACACACAACCCACAATCCACCATCACACAACCCCCACACACACACAACTCTACACACACAATCCTACACACAACCCCACACACAACCCCCCACACTACCCCCCACAGACAACCCCCCACAGACAACCCCCCACACACAACCCGCCCACACAAACACCCACACACACAACCCCACTCCCCCAACCCCTCACCCACACAACCCCACACACACAACCTACCACACACACAACCCCCCACACACAAACCCCCACACACACAACCCCACATACAACCCCCCAAACACACAACCCTACACACACCCCACATACACCCACACACACAACACCCCACACTCACCCCCACACACACAACCCCCCACACTCACAGCCCCCCACACAACCCCTCACACAACCCCATACACACAACTCCACACACAACCCAACACACACACCCCACACACCCCACCCCACACACACACCCACACACACAACCTGACACACACAGCCCCCACACACACACACTAGACACACACAACCCCACATACAACCCCCACACACAACCCCCCACACACACCCAGACCCCCCACACACAACCCCATACACACAAACCCCCCCACACACACAATCCCACACACAACCCCCCACACACAAACCCACACACAACCCCCCCCCACACACACACCCAGAAGGGGCGCAACCCCCCCCACACACACACACAGACCCCCCCATACACACAAACCCCACACACAACCCCCACACACACAACCCCCCACACAAACACCCACACACACACAACCCACCACACACAACCACACACGCACACACAGCCCCACACACGCAACCCTCCCACACACACAACCCCCCCCACACACACATGCAACCTCACACACATGCAACCCCACACACATGCAACCCCCCCACACAACCCCACACACAACCCCACTCACACAACCCCACACACAAACCCACACACACAACCCCACACACTCAACCTACCACACACACAACCACCCACACACACAACCCTCCCACACACAACCCTACCACACCCCCCCCACATACACCCCCCACATATACCCACACGCACACTGCCCACACACATCCCGCCACACTCACAACCCCCCACACTCAAAACCCGCCACACACAACCCACACACACACAATCCCCCACACACACAACCCCACTCACCCACACAACCCCCCCACACACAACCCCACTCACCCACACAACCCCCCCCACACACAACCCCACACACCCACACACACCGCACATACACCCACACACCCCCACACCCCCACACTCACCCACATACCCCCCATACTCACAACCCCCCACACTTCCAACCCCCACACACAACCTACACACACCCCCCACAGACAACCCCACACACACACAACCCACCACCATAGAACCCCCCCACACAGCACTCAACACACAACCCCACACACAACCACAACTCCACACACAACTTCACATACACCCCACACACACAAACCCCCACACACACAAACCCACACACACACAACCCCCCCCCACACACACAACCCCCCACACACACACACAACCCCACTACCACACAACCCCCCACACACAACCCCACAGACAACCCGCACACACCCAGACCACCCACACACACCCCAATACACACAAAACCCCCCACACACACAGCCCCACACACAACCCCACACACACACAACCCCACACACACACCACCCCTCCACACCCCCCACACACAATCCCCCACACACAAACCCCCACACACACACCCACACCCCCAGACCCCCAACACCCACACCCATACACACACAACCCCACACACACACACAACCCCACACACACACAACCCCACACACCCACACACACAACCCCTCCACACCCCCCCACACACAACCCCACACACACACCCACACCCACACACACACCCACACTCACCCACAACACAACCCCCCACACACAACCACACACACACACAACCCCACACACACACAACCCCACACACACAACACCCCCACACACACACAACCAAACTACACCCCCACACTCACAACCCACCACACACACAACCCCCCACAAACACACAACCCCCCCACACACACAACCCTCCCACACATACAACCCCCCACACACAACCCCACACACACCGACACACACACCCCACATACACCCGACACACACAACCCCCACATACACCACTCCCCCACACACACAACCCCCCCACACACACACAACCCCACACAGACAAACCCACACACACAACCCACCACCACACAACCCCTACACATACAACCCTACACACACAACCCAACACACAACCCCCCCACACACACACCCCACCCCACACACATACAACCCCCCACACACCCCCCCACACACAAGCCCACACACACACAACCAGACCCCCACCCCCCCCACACACACAACCCCACCACACTCAACCCAACACACACACAACCCCACACACAACCAAACCCCCCCACACACAACCCCCCACACACAACCCCACAAACACACCCAGAACCCCCATACACACAACCCTTCACACTTAGAACCCCCACCCACACACCCCACACACAAGCAACCCCCCACACACAGCCCCACACACATGCAACCCCACACACACAACCCCCCACACACAACCCCACACACACACACACACACACAGACCCCCATACACACAACCCCCACCCACACACACACCCCCACACACCCCAACAGATAACACCACACACACAACCCCCCCCCACACACAACCCCCCCACACACACAACCCCCACACTCACACAACCCCACACACATACACCCCCCACACACACAACCCCCCACACAATACCCCCAGACAATACCCCCCACACACACAACCCCACACACAACCACACACACACCCCACACACACAACCGCCCACACACAAACCCACATACAACCCCCCACACACACCCACACACACACACACACACCCCACATACACACACACACATAACCTCTCCACACCCCCCACACACAACCCCACCACACAGAATCCCCCACACACAACCCCCCACACACAGACAACCCCCATACACACAACTCCCCCACACACACACACAACCCCACACATGCAACCCCACACACACAACACACAATCCCACACACACACAACCCCCCATACACATGCAACCCCACACACAAACCCCCCCCACACACAACCCCCCACACACAAAACCCCACACACAAAACCCCACACACACAACCTACCACACACACAAACACACACACAACCCCCCACACACAACCCCACACACCCACCCACACACACAACCCCACACACAACCCCCCACACACAACCCCACACACACAACCCCACACACAAACCCCCCCACACACACACACACAACCCACCACAAACACAACCCACCACACACACAACCCCACCTACACAACCCCCGCCCACAACCCCACACACACAACCCCACACACACATAACCCCCCCAAACACACCCCACACACACAACCGACCCACACTCCCCCACACCCACACACACAACCCCCCCACACACACCCACCCCCACACTCACAACCCCCACACACCCATACACACTCAAACCCACACACACACACAACCCGACAAACACAACCCCCCACACACTACACACACACACCACCCCACACACACTTCCCCCCACACACATTTCCACACACACACACAACCCCCCCACACACAACACCCCACCCACACACACAACCCCCTACACAACCCCGCACACAACCAGACTCCCCACACACACACCCACACACAACCCCCACCACAGAACCCCTCCACACACACACACAACCCCCACACACAACCCAACACACACACAACCCCACACACATGCAACCCCCCACACCCCCCCACACATACAACCCTCCACACACACAACCCCCCACACACACAAGCCCACACACAACCCCCCACCACACACATGCAACCCCCCACAAACACACACAACCCCACACACACAACCAGACTCCAGACACCCCACACACAACCCCACACACACACAACCCCCACACACAACACCCCACACACAACCCCCCACACACAGCCCCCACCCACACCCCCCCACACCACCCCACACACACAACCCGCCACACCCCCCACACACACAACCCCCACACACAACCCTCCACACACACAACCCTAGGCACACACAACCCCCCCCACACACAACCCCCACACACAACCCCCCACACACACACCCAGACCCCCCCACACACACCCCCACTCACACACAACCCCCACACACAAACCCCCACCCCGCCCACACACACAACCCCCCACACACACACACACACCCACACAACCCCCCCCACACACAGCCCCCCCACACACAACCCCCCCCACACAACCACACACACACAACCCCCCACACACAACCCCCCCACACAACCTCCCTACACACAACCCACCACACACACAACCCCCCCACACACAACCACACACACACAACCCCCCACACACCCCACACACAACCCCCCACACAACCTCCCTACACACAACCCACCACACACACAACCCCCCACACACAACCCCACACACACAACCCCCCACACACACAACCACACACAAGCAACCTCACACACACACAACCCCACACACAACCCCACACACACAAACCCACCCACACACAAACCCACACACAACCCCTCACACACAACCCTCCCACACACAACCACACACACACCCACACACACCCCACATACACCCACACGCACACCCCCACACACAACCCCCCACACTCAAAACCCCCCACACAACCCACACACACACAACCCCCACACACACAACCCACAACCCACCATCACACAACCCCCACACACACACAACTCTACACACACAATCCTACACACAACCCCACACACAACCCCCCACACTACCCCCCACAGACAACCCCCCACACACAACCCGCCCACACAAACACCCACACACACAACCCCACTCCCCCAACCCCACTCACCCACACAACCCCACACACACAACCTACCACACACACAACCCCCCACACACAAACCCCCACACACACAACCCCACATACAACCCCCCAAACACACAACCCTACACACACCCCACATACACCCACACACACAACACCCCACACTCACCCCCACACACACAACCCCCCATACTCACAGCCCCCCCCACACAACCCCTCACACAACCCCATACACACAACTCCACACACAACCCAACACACACACCCCACACACACAACCCCACACACACACCCACACACACAACCTGACACACACAGCCCCCACACACACACACTAGACACACACAACCCCACATACAACCCCCACACACAACCCCCCACACACACCCAGACCCCCCACACACAACCCCATACACACAAACCCCCCCACACACAACCCCACACCCCACACACACAACCCCCCACACACAAACCCACACACAATCCCCCCCCACACACACACACAGAAGGGGCGCAACCCCCCACACACACACACCCAGACCCCCCCCACACACAAACCCCACACACAACCCCCCACACACACAACCCCCCACACAAACACCCACACACACACAACCCACCACACACAACCACACACGCACACACAGCCCCACACATGCAACCCTCCCACACACACAACCCCCCCCACACACACATGCAACCTCACACACATGCAACCCCACACACATGCAACCCCCCCACACAACCCCACACACAACCCCACTCACACAACCCCACACACAAACCCACACACACAACCCCACACACTCAACCTACCACACACACAACCACCCACACACACAACCCTCCCACACACAACCCTACCACCCCCCCCCCACATACACCCCCCACATATACCCACACGCACACTGCCCACACACATCCCGCCACACTCACAACCCCCCACACTCAAAACCCGCCACACACAACCCACACACACACAATCCCCCACACACACAACCCCCACACACAACCCCACACACACAACCCCACTCACCCACACAACCCCCCCACACACAACCCCACTCACCCACACAACCCCCCACACACACAATCCCACACACCCACACACACCACACATACACCCACACACCCCCACACTCACCCACATACCCCCCACACTCACAACCCCCCACACTTCCAACCCCCACACACAACCTACACACCCCCCCACAGACAACCCCACACACACACACAACCCACCACCATAGAACCCCCCCACACAGCACTCAACACACAACCCCACACACAACCCCCCCACACACAACCCCCACACAACCACAACTCCACACACAACTTCACACACACCCCACACACACAAACCCCCACACACACAAACCCACACACACACAAACCCCCCACACACACAACCCCCCACACACACACACAACCCCACTCACACACAACCCCCCACACACAACCCCACAGACAACCCGCACACACACCCAGACCACCCACACACACCCCAATACACACAAAACCCCCCACACACACAGCCCCACACACAACCCCACACACACACAACCCCACACACACACCCACACACACCACCCCTCCACACCCCCCACACACAATCCCCCACACACAAACCCCCACACACACACCCACACCCCCCAGACCCCCGACACCCACACCCATACACACACAACCCCACACACACACAACCCCACACACACACAACCCCACACACCCACACACACAACCCCTCCACACCCCACCCCCCCACACACAACCCCACACACACACCCACACCCACACACACACCCACACTCACCCACAACACAACCCCCCACACCCAACCACACACACACACAACCCCACACACACACAACCCCACACACACAACACCCCCACACACAAACAACCAAACTACACCCCCACACTCACAACCCACCACACACACAACCCCCCACAAACACACAACCCCCCCACACACACAACCCTCCCACACACACAACCCCCCACACACAACCCCACACACACCGACACACACCCCCCACATACACCCGACACACACAACCCCCACATACACAACTCCCCCACACACACAACCCCCCCACACACACACAACCCCACACAGACAAACCCACACACACAACCCACCACCACACAACCCCTACACATACAACCCTACACACACAACCCAACACACAACCCCCCCACACACACACCCCACCCCACACACATACAACCCCCCACACACAACACTACACAGAACTAACCCTTGGCGTAGTGGGTGTAGTGGGGCTCCGCGGAGCTACGCAGAGTGGGCGAGAAGCTACGCCCACTCCCGCACTCCGCGTAGCCCCACTACGCACCTCCCTCCCGCTCTCCTCTACATACATTATTTAAGCAAAATACCCTTAATAAAACAATTTTAAAGCACTTACCGTGTCCGGGGCTCGTCCGGGGCTCCCTCTTGGAATCGCGTTGTCATGGATACCAATGCGAATGCGCGGGCGGCCGCGCATGCACATTTCTCCCGAGAAATGCACATGCGCGGGCGGCCGCGCATGAGCATTGGTATCTATGAAGGGACGCCATTCCAAGAGGGAGCCCCGGACGAGCCCCGGACACGGTAAGTGCTTTAAAATTGTTTTATTAAGGGTAGTTTGCTTAAATAATGTATGTAGGGGAGGGCGGCGGGTGGCGGCCGACTCGGCTACGCACACGGACTGGGCGTAGTGTTGCCGGCTACGCTGTCTACGCAAAATGCGTAGGAGGCAACACTACGCCTACTCCGTGGGCGTAGCCGATTCGGACGCCCAGGCTTACACACAACCCCCACACACACTACACACACACAACCCCACGCACACACAACCTCCACACACACAACCCCACAGACAACCCCCACACACACACAGACCACACACACCCATACACACACCCATACACACACAACCCCCCACACACACAACCCCACAAGGAAAGCAGGAGAAGGAAGGGAAGGGTAGAGAGGGGAAGGGTGATGAGGAAGGGAAGGAATGGTGGATAGGAAGGGGAGGATGAGGGAACGAGAAGGGAAGTGGGAAGGAAAGGAATGGTAGGGTTGAAGGGGGGAGGGGGTTGGGAAGGGAAGGGAAGTGAAAAGAAGGGTGATGGGAAGGGGAGGGATAGGGGAAGAGATCTTAAAGGAACGGAAGAGATGGGAAGGGGGCATAGTGAGGGAGATGTGAAGGGAAAGGGTAGCAAGAGGAAAGGGAGGGTGGCTAGGGAAGGGGTACGGAGGTTGAGGGGAAGAAAGTATAGAGCTGTTCAAAGAGAAGGGGGAGGGGGGAAATGTAAGGAAGGGTGGGCATAGGAGGAGAGGCTAAGAGAAGGGGTGTGGTGGGGAGGGTAGAGGAGAGGAATGGGGAAAGGAAAGGGAAAGAGAAGGGGTTGGGCAAGCAATGAGGTGAGAATAGATGGAGAAGGGAAGGGGTGAGGAGGGTGGGAAGGTAAAGGGTAGGGAGGTGAGGGGAAGGAAGTATAGGGAAGAAGCGATGGGTGAGGGAAGGGAAGGGAAGAAAAGAGGAGGGTGTGGTGCGGAGGAAAGATGAGGGTGAAGAACGGGATTGGTGAAGGAAAGGGGAGGCCAGCGAAGGGGAAAGGAAGGGAGGAGTGGGGAGGGTGGGGAGTCAAGGGGTAGGGAGGTGAGGGTTAGGGAATGATAGAGTAGGGAAGAAGGGAAGGGTGAGGGGAAGGTGATCGGGGGGAGGGAGGTGAAGGGAGGAAGAATAAGGAGGATGGGAAGGGTGAGGGGAAATAGAGCAGAGGAGATGGAAACAGTTGGGGCAGGAAAAGGAGAAGTTAGGGAAGAGAGGGGAAGGGTGAGGAGGAAGGGAAAGGAGGGAAGGGGAGAGTGAGGGGAAGGAGGAGATGGAGGAAGGGTGAGGAGGTAAGGGGAAAGGTAGAGAAGGGAAAGAAATGGAAGAGGAGGAGTGTGGCAGGAAGGAGAGGCAAGGGGAGTATGAGGGAACGAGAAGGGAAGGGTAGAAGGAAAGGGGGAGGGGATGGGGAAGGGAAGTGAAAGGAAGGGTGAGGAGAAGGGGAGGGATAGCAGAAGAGATCGGAAAGGAAGGGAAGAGATGCAAAGGGGAAGGGGAAGGGTAGAGAGGGAGATGTGAAGGGTACAGAAAGGAAGGGTGTGGTGGGGAGGAAAGGGGTAAGGAGGTTGAGAGGAAGAAGTATAGAGATGTTCAAAGGGAAGGGGAGGGGAGGGAAAGGTAGTTAAGGGATGGGAAAGGGAGGAGAGAGGAAGAGGAGGGGTGTGGTCTGGAGGGGAGTGGAAGGGGTTGGGTGAGTAGGTGTGACCTACTCGTAGGACACCCCCGCGCCGCACGGCCACCAGCTGTAGCGTGTGGTCCCCCGCCTGCCGCTGCCCTCAGCCTCGCTGAGCCTGCCTGCTGACCACGCCCCCCACCGTCGCTCGGTGTGCTCTCCTGCGCTACTGTGTTTTGTTAGTTATTTCTGTTGCCTTGTAGCCTATTTAGGCTTTTGCCCCCTTTTCTCGGAGTTTGTGTGCCCCCTTGTGCCGTTTTTCCCCGTAGCTGCCCCCTGTGCCATCCCGCCCCGCTCCCCGCTTCCCGCCGCCGTGAGTAAGGACACGCCCCCTTTGCCTTCTGTGCCCTCCCCGCTCCCGCCTCCCAGCTGCTCCTCTCTCCCTCGCACTTGGCCATAAATGGCGACCGTGCGGCACAGGTGAGTGTGACCTACTCGTAGGACACCCCCGCGCCGCACGGCCACCAGCTGCTCCTCCCTCCCTCGCACTTCACCATAAATGGCGACCGTGCACACGCGCAGCGGGTGCGCCGATTGTGCGCCGAAGGCGCGCCAAAGGTAAGCCCGTCTGCGCCCGTCCGCGCCTGGACCGCGCCCAGCGCCCGAACCCCTGGCCCCCGCAGACACCAGCCCACCCGCCGGACCTACGCCGCCACCGAACTCTACGCACTCATCGTCGGCCGACTCCCAGGATGCTACCGAGCCACCCCGAGACGCACCCACGGACCCTTCAGTTGCCACTCCTGCAAGTTCTCCTGCACCCGGTCCTGCACTGCACCCACCAAGCCGAGCACCAGCAGCAACCACCTGAAGTGCATCCTGCTCAACACCCGCTCCGTCCACAGACACGCCGTAGAGCTCTGGAACCTGCTCGACACAACTTCACCAGACGTCGCCTTCCTCACGGAAACATGGATGAACGCCTCCTCAGCACCCGACATCGCCATCGCTATCCCGGAGGGTTACAAGATCACCCGGAGGGACCGCGGCAATCAGACCGGAGGAGGCATCGCCATCATCCACAGGAACACCATCCGTATCACGACCAACACCGACGACATCCCCACCCTCGCAACCCCCGAACACCTGCACTTCCAGATCAACACCAACCCCAAGACCACCCTCAGAGGCACCCTCATCTACAGACCCCCGGGGCCACGCACACAATTCAGCGAAGACATCACCGACTTCATCAGCCCGCACGCCCTCCCCTCCGCTGACTACATCCTCCTCGGGGACCTCAACTTCCACCTGGAGAACAACAACGACCGCAACACCACCACCCTGCTGGACAACCTCGCCAACCTCGGTCTCAAGCAGCTGGTGACCACCCCCACCCACTACGCCGGACACACACTCGACCCCGTCTTCTCATCCAGCAAAGCCACACCACCGGACTCCACTGGACGGACCACAGCTGCGTCCACTTCAGCTTCAAAAAGAACACCATCCACCACCACCTGCAACAGGTTGCACGCAGAAGCTGGAACAGGATCACAGCCGACCAGCTCGCCGCATCCCTGAGCCAGGACCCCCCTGCCAGCTCAGCGAACCCCAGCTAAGCCGCCAACAACCTCACGAAGTGGATCAGCAACTGCGCAGACGACCTCGCCCCCCTTAGGATCCCGCCCAGCTGACCCGGCAGTAAGAAAGCACCATGGTTCACCGACGAACTCAGGCGCTCCTAGAAGAACTGCAGAGCCCTCGAGAGAGCCTGGCGCAGAGATCCAACACCAGACAACATGACCACCCTCAAGCTTGCCACTCGAAAACACCACCAACTGATCCACACCACCAAGAAAACCGCATTCAAGGAACGACTGGACAACAACGCACACAACAGCAAGGAACTCTTCAACATCGTCAAAGAGCTCTCCAACCCCAACGCCGGAAACAACGACATCACCCCATCACAAGACCTCTGCAACTCCCTCGCCTCCAACTTCCACGACAAGATCGCAGACATACACAACAGCTTCAGCACACAACCGACGCACCCCACGACCGCACCAACGCACCCCCCACCACCCTCCGCGCCTGGACCCCGATCAGCACCGAAGACACCCGTCGCACGATGAACTCCATCCACTCCGGATCTCCAAACGAGCCCTGCCCGCACCACGTCTTCAACAAGCCCGACACTGTCATCGTACCCCACCTGTGAGACCTCATCAACACCTCCTTCGACACCGCCACCTTCCCGGAGAGTTGGAAGCACGCCGAACTCAGCGCTCTACTGAAGAAACCTTCAGCGGACCCCCACCGAACTCAAAAACTACCGCCCCATCTCGCTCCTCCCGTTCCCGGCCAAAGTCATCGAGAAGACCGTCAACAAGCAGCTGGCCGCCTTCCTCGAGACGAACGGATCCCTCGACCACTCGCAGTCTGGCTTCCGGGCCAACCACAGCACCGAGACCGCCCTCATCGCCGCCACTGATGACATCCGAACCCTGCTCGACAACGGGGAAACAGCGGCCCTCATCCTCCTGGACCTCTCCGCGGCATTCAACACTGTCTGCCACAGCACCCTAGTGCAGCGCCTCTGCAACGTCGGAATCCAGGAGAAGGCACTAGAATGGATCATCTCCTTCCTCGCCGGAAGAACACAGAGAATCCGCCTCCCCCCGTTCAGATCAGAAGCCACCGAAGTCATCTGCGGCATTCCTCAAGGCTCCTCGCTCAGCCCCACCCTCTTCAATGTCTACATGAGCCCCCTTGTGGCCATCGCACGCCAACACAACCTCAACATCATCTCGTACGCCGACGACACCCAGCTGATCCTCTCCCTCACCAACGACCCCGCCACCGCCAGAGCTAACCTACACGAAGGGATGACAGACGTTGCCAAGTGGATGATGAACAGCCGCCTGAAGCTGAACTCGGACAAGACGGAGGTCCTCATCCTGGGCTCCTCGCCCTCCGCCTGGGACGACTCCTGGTGGCCCCCTGCCTTGGGCAGCGCACCCAAACCTACAGACCACGCACGCAACCTGGGCTTCATCCTGGACTCCTCCCTCTCCATGACCAGACAAGTCAACGCCGTCTCCTCGTCATGCTTCAACATCCTGCGCATGCTACGTAAGATCTTGTTAGAAAGGCGTCCCCGGGGGAGGCAGAAGATGTCTGACTGACCACCCCTAGGTCCACCTCTCCGTCGAGGAATAGCCGAGCGGTTGCTGAGAGGCCTCCTGAATGAGGGTCCTCTCCTAGGATCGTACAGCAGAGTAATCACAACACTACAGATGGACACCACACAAGAAGTTAAGTTCTCAAGCTTTTATAGGGAATAAACGGTTGCTGGTTCTTGGCAGTATGTACAAGCAGATCGAGGGATCTGGAAAGTCTCTTAAAGGGGGGTAAGGTAGCGGGACAGTCTTACTCTGGGTGGAGGAAGGGATACCCTACGCACAGCTCTCAATCCTCGAGCTGGGGGGTTCCGAGATGTTCGAGCCGCGGCAGCGCCAGCAGGCTTGCAAGGTGGTTCAGCGAAGTAGGCCGCGGCAGCGCCAGCAGGCTCTCAGATGGTTCGACAGGATAGGCCGCGGCAGCGCCAGCAGGTTCTCGACAGGTTTAGCAAGGTAGGCCGCGGCAGCGCCTGCAGGCTCTCAGATGGTTCAGCAAGATAGGCCGCGGCAGCGCCAGCAGGCTCTCGGGAAGGTTCAGCAAGGTAGGCCGCGGCAGCGCCAGCAGGCTCTCAGATGGTTCAGCAAGATAGGCCGCGGCAGCGCCAGCAGGCTCTCGGAAGGTTCAGCAAGGTAGGCCGCGGCAGCGCCAGCAGGCTCTCAGAAGGTCGTCGGGTTACGGATGAGTTTGTCTGGTGTCGGCCGTGACAGCGTCAGCAGGGCTTCCAGTCCAGGATACAACTGAAGTCTTAATCCAGGGTTGCCCCAGATATAGGTCTGGAGGTCTTTGAAGTCCGGACCCTCGCGCCTGGGGGTCAGAGGGGCCGGGATGATGGTGTCCAGACACCCAGCAGGGGGGTGGAGCCAGCGCCCAGGGAGGCCGGGGGACGATCGATACCAGGCGTCCGGGGACGGCTGGAGGCCCATCGAAACTCCCCTTCCTCCGGGATCTGTCGAGTGGCTACTCGACCACCTGGGTGGATCTTGGTGCCTCGATGTCGGGGCTTCGCTGGGGCCTGGGCTGGGGCCGAGGCCACGTGGTTGGGACGTGGCAGGTCCAAGATGGAGTCGGGCACGGCCTCGTGCTGAGGTCGTGAGGGGCCTACGCTGGGGTCAGGCCTGCGCTGGTGGACCGGGATGGTAGCCGGCCCTGTGGGGTTGGGGCGTGCAGGATCGGGCCGAAGGGGCCGCCCGAGGTCTGGTGGAGGGCGGATATCGTCCTGGGCCCGCCATGCGGGAGGGGTAGGACCACGCCATGAGGCCGGGTCCAACACGCGTCCCCCCCAGCTGAAGGCAGGGGAGAGTCACCCATCTTCTTGGGGATTCTCCTCGCCAAGGCGGAAGAATCTGGACAGGCCGTCTGCATTGGCGTGGTCGTTGCCGGGGCGATGCTCCACGGTGAAATCCATTCCCTGCAGCGAGATGGACCAGCGCAGCAGCTTCGGGTTTTCTCCCCGCATCTGCATCAACCAACGCAGGGGCTGGTGGTCGGTCTGGACCCGGAAGTGGGTGCCGAAGAGGTAGGGCCGGAGCTTCTTGAGGGCCCACACCACGGCGAAGGCTTCCCTCTCGATGGTGCTCCAGCGTTGCTCTCTCGCCAGCAGGCGTCGGCTGATGAAGGCCACAGGTTGGTCGATTCCTTCGGGGTTGACTTGGGACAGGACCGCCCCGATGCCGTGCTCCGAGGCGTCGGTCTGGACTACAAACTCTCTGCTGTAGTCGGGGGCGGTGCACATGGCAGTCTTTAGAGTCTCAAAGGCCGTTTGGCACGCAGGGGTCCAGTGCACCCTCTTTGGTAGCTTCTTGGAGGTCAGTTCGGTCAGGGGCACCACAATGCTCCCGTAGTCTTTTATAAACCGTCGATAATATCCAGTGAGCCCCAGGAAGGCTCGGACGGCGGTCTGGGTGGCTGGGGGCTCCCAGTCCCGGATGGCGTCGATCTTTGGTTGGAGGGGAGCCACGTGGCCGCTCCCCACTTGGTGTCCCAGATAGGTCACAGTCCCATGGCCTATCTGGCACTTACTGGCTTTGATGGTGAGTCCGGCCCGCCGAAGGGCCGTCAGGACCGTCCAGAGGTGGGTCAGGTGCTCACCCCAGTGAAGGCTGTACACAGCAATGTCATCGAGATAGGCAGCGCTGTACTCCTCTAGTCCGGCCAGCACCTGGTTCACGAGTCTCTGGAAGGTTGCTGCTGCGTTCTTCATGCCGAAGGGCATCACCTTGAAGTGATAGTGGCCATCGGGAGTCGAGAAGGCTGATCGTTCTTGTGCACCCGGGGTGAGGCCGATCTGCCAATACCCCGCCGTGAGATCGAAGGTGCTGAGGAATTTGGCAGCTCCTAAGCGATCGATTAGTTCATCTGCCCTGGGGATAGGATGGGCGTCGGTTCTGGTGACTGCATTCAGCCCCCGGTAATCAACACAAAACCGGAGCTCCGGAGCTGTCCCGGGGCGGCGGCTTTAGGGACCAGGACAACGGGACTGGCCCAGGGACTGTTGGAGGGTTCGACTACCCCCAGAGCTAACATCTTGGCCACTTCTGTTTGGATGCAGGCCCGAACCCGGTCGGGTACTCGAAAAGCTCGGTGTTTCACGGGCGGGCTGTCTCCGGTGTCCACATCGTGGACACACCACCGGGTGACCCCCGGAGTGAGGGAAAACAGATCCGCAAACTGCCCCAGCAGCTTCCGGCAGTCTTGTTGCTGCTCTGGGGTCAGGGTAGAGGAGAGCCGGACCCCTTCGAAGGAGCCGTCTTTCTCGGAGGTGCTGAGGAGGTCTGGTAGTGGGTCGGAGTCGTCTTCCGCTCCGTCATCGGTCGCCAGCAGCAGACTTAGTTCAGTGCGTGCAAAGTGCGGCTTGAGTCGGTTAGCGTGGAGAACCCGGAGGGGGTTCCTGGGGGATTCCATGTCCACTAAGTAGGTGACGGGGCTCTTGCGCTCCACCACCTTGAAGGGCCCCGTCCACTTGTCCTGGAGGGCACAAGGTTCGACCGGGGACATGACCCAGACCTGCTGGCCCGGCTCGAATTCGATGGACGAGGCGTTCTGGTCATACCAGCGTTTAATCTCCTCCTGACTAGCCTCCAGGTTGGCCTCGGCAAGTTCCCGAAACTTCCGAGTCTGATTGCGTAGGGTCAGGAGGTACCGGTAGACATCAGGTGGGGCATCTCGGGCTGCCGTCTCCCAGCCTTCCTTGACCAGGCTGAGGGGGCCTCGGACCGGGTGCCCGTACAAGAGTTCGAAAGGGCTGAACCCCAGGGACTTCTGGGGTACCTCTCGGTAGGCGAACAGGAGGCAAGGCAGTAGGACATCCCATTTGCGCCGGAGGGGCTCCTCTAGGCCCTTGATCATCCCCTTCAGTGTCCTGTTGAATCGTTCGACTAGCCCATTTCCTTGGGGATGACACGGAGTGGTGAACTTATAGGCGACCCCGCACTGCTGCCAGAGGGACCGCATATGCTTCGCGATAAAGTTGGAGCCCCGATCACTCACGACTTCCCGAGGGAAGCCGACTCGGGAGAAGATGCTCATGAGGGCTCGGCCCACCACGGGGGCCGTGATGGTTCGGAGGGGGATGGCCTCGGGATAGCGGGTAGCATGATCCACCAGGACGAGGATGAAGCTGTGCCCCTGCGAGGTGCGAGGATCCAGGGGCCCTACGATGTCGATCCCCACTCGCTCGAAGGGGGTGGTGACCACGGGAAAAGGTTGGAGCGGGGCCTTCACCTTCCCCCCGCTCTTTCCGCTGGCTTGACAGGTCGGGCAGGTCCTGCAGTGGTTATGCACATGGTTCCGCATTTTCGGCCAGTAGAAATGGGTCACCAGGCGGCTGTAAGTTTTGTCCTGCCCCAGGTGCCCGGCGAGGGGCACATCATGTGCTAAGTTTAGGAGGAAGTCTCTGAATCGGAGGGGCACGACCAGCTCCCGGCTGGCCCCTAGTTCGGCAATCTTCTGTTCACTGTAGAGAAGGTCGTTGTCCCAATAGACCCAGTGGGACCCCGAGGGGTCTCCCGCGGCTTGAGTAGCGGCTTGCTGTCGGACCCCCTCAAGGGAGGGGCAGGTTTTCTGCTCCTGCCGGAACTGTTCGCGAGAGGGACCCCCTTCTTGGTGCCATTGCGCGAGTTCGGGGAGGTGTTGGAGTTCGGGGAGATTTTCTTGGTCGGGCTCTTGGGAGCCGTGTTCCAGGCCAGGGTCCTCGGGGATGACGGGTGGCGGCAGTGCGGGCCACTCCGGCTCTTCAGTCGAAGCTTCCCCCGCTGGGGTGGAGGCTCGGGCGGACATGGAACGGGTGGTCGCGCAGACCCACTCGGGAAGGCCTAGCATCCCTAGGTGCTCTCTTCTTTCGACGCCTGCCCAGGGGGAACTTTCCAGGTCGTTCCCAAGGAGGCAGTCCACGGGGGCATCGTCGCGGACAGTCACTTTTAGCATGCCCGACACTCCCCCCCACTCGAAGGGGATGCGGGCCATCTGGCACAAAGTCTCTGAGTTATCTGCAGACCGGACTGGGCACAGGACGTTAGGAAGGATCTGTTCGGAGGTCACCAAATGGCAGCGGACTGCTGTTACGCTGGCTCCAGTGTCACGGAGGGCTTCGGTTCGGCGACCATTGATGGTGACCCACTGGCGGTACTTCTGGGTGTTGCCGGGGATCGGGCCTCGGGGGATTAGGTCGTGAGTCCCCAGGCAGGCTAAGGTCATGGCGGCGGGCTCCCACTCGGCCTGCTCGGGCCGTTGTCCTCTTCCTCACTACCTTCTTCACCCAGGGCCGCGGCCATTATCTGGCGGGCTGGGGGCCCGGTGGTGCCGGGTCGCTGGTTCATCGGGCAGAGGGGGTCATTCGCGTAATGACCCTGTCGCTGGCATCTGTGGCACGTAATATTCGGCCGGGGCCCTGGTCTGGCTGGGGGGCCCCCTCTCTGGCCCCAGGGTGGCGACGTGGAGGCAGGGGATGACCCCTGGGGGGGCGTCTCGTCCCCGGCTCTGGCCTACTCTGCCGCCTCGGGGTCGGTGGTTTCCCGGAGATCCCCGGCCGAAGTCTTCCGTCGGATCCCGGCCGACTCGGGTGCTCGCCCATCTATCCGCCTCGACAGCGAGTTTTCGTGGCTCAGTCAGTTTGCTGTCGAGGAGGTGTTGCCGGAGTTCGATGAAGCAGTTATTGGATAGATGTTCCCACAGAATGAGGTCCACCAACTGCTGGTAGGTGGTGACCTGACAGCCCCGAGTCCACCCCTCGAAGGCTCTGCTGTAATAGTTCACGTACTCCACCCACGTGGTACCGGGGATTTTTTTGCAGTCTCGGAATCGCTGCCGGTACATCTCGGGGGTGAGTCCGTAGCGAGTGAGGAGGGCGGTCTTCATGTGCTCGTACGAGGTCATCTCGGCGTCGGGGAGCTCTAGCAGGGCGTCTCTCCCTTCGTTCATAAACTTCCCCCACAGGCCGGCGCCCCAGTCCTTGAGGGGTACTCGATGGGCGGTCATGGCGACCTCGTAGGCTTTGAACCACTGTTGGATGTCGTCGTTCTTATAGTACTCTTTGACGACATCCTTAGGTATGTGCACCTTTGTGTCCCCCGGGGGAGGTGAGGTCTTCCCCCCGGAGCGATCAGTCTCGTTTGCCTTGGCTTTAAATTCCATTTCTTTGAGGACGCGCTCGTGCTCGAGCAGGAGTTTCTTCTCCTCGAGGTCTCTTTGTCTTCGCCTTTCTTCTAGGTCTCCTTCTAGCCGTAGCTGCTCGAGGGCTAACTTCCTTTCTGCCAGTTGGATCTCTCCTTCTTGCCTGAGTCGAACGAGCTCCAATTCGTGGAGCCGGTTCTTCTCTCGTTCTCTGGCATCTTCGTGGGAGTGGCCCGTGTCTGGGTTCGCGGGTCTCCCTCCCGCTGGGTTCGTCGCAGCCTCCGTACCTCCGTTCGGGCCTGGGTTATCTTCCCTCGGGGGTGGCGCCTCGCCGGCGTCCACCCAGGCCTGCAGGGCCGATTTAAAGTCTTCTTTAGTACTTAAGCCAGTGGTAGCGATGCCTAAGTCCTTGCAGAATTGCTTTAGCTCCTTGTGACTGTAGTCTTCCATTTTCTCTTTCTGGAATTCTGTGCTCATGGTTGCAGTGGTTTTTTTTCTTGGTAGTGAGCGAATTACTCTCTGTACGATCTGCGTGGGCTCGGATCCCAGCGCTTGCCACCAATGTTAAAAAGGCGTCCCCGGGGGAGGCAGAAGATGTCTGACTGACCACCCCTAGGTCCACCTCTCCGTCGAGGAATAGCCGAGCGGTTGCTGAGAGGCCTCCTGAATGAGGGTCCTCTCCTAGGATCGTACAGCAGAGTAATCACAACACTACAGATGGACACCACACAAGAAGTTAAGTTCTCAAGCTTTTATAGGGAATAAACGGTTGCTGGTTCTTGGCAGTATGTACAAGCAGATCGAGGGATCTGGAAAGTCTCTTAAAGGGGGGTAAGGTAGCGGGACAGTCTTACTCTGGGCGGAGGAAGGGATACCCTACGCACAGCTCTCAATCCTCGAGCTGGGGGGTTCCGAGATGTTCGAGCCGCGGCAGCGCCAGCAGGCTTGCAAGGTGGTTCAGCGAAGTAGGCCGCGGCAGCGCCAGCAGGCTCTCAGATGGTTTGACAGGATAGGCCGCGGCAGCGCCAGCAGGTTCTCGGCAGGTTCAGCAAGGTAGGCCGCGGCAGCGCCAGCAGGCTCTCAGATGGTTCAGCAAGATAGGCCGCGGCAGGGCCAGCAGGCTCTCGGAAGGTTCAGCAAGGTAGGCCGCGGCAGCGCCAGCAGGCTCTCAGATGGTTCAGCAAGATAGGCCGCGGCAGCGCCAGCAGGCTCTCGGAAGGTTCAGCAAGGTAGGCCGCGGCAGCGCCAGCAGGCTCTCAGAAGGTCGTCGGGTTACGGATGAGTTCGTCTGGTGTCGGCCGTGACAGCGACAGCAGGGCTTCCAGTCCAGGATACAACTGAAGTCTTAATCCAGGGTTGCCCCAGATATAGGTCTGGAGGTCTTTGAAGTCCGGACCCTCGCGCCTGGGGGTCAGAGGGGCCGGGATGATGGTGTCCAGACACCCAGCAGGGGGGTGGAGCCAGCGCCCAGGGAGGCCGGGGGGCGATCGATACCAGGCGTCCGGGGACGGCTGGAGGCCCATCGAAACTCCCCTTCCTCCGGGATCTGTCGAGTGGCTACTCGACCACCTGGGTGGATCTTGGTGCCTCGATGTCGGGGCTTCGCTGGGGCCGAGGCCACGTGGTTGGGACGTGGCGGGTCCAAGATGGTGTCGGGCACGGCCTCGTGCTGAGGTCGTGAGGGGCCTACGCTGGGGTCAGGCCTGCGCTGGTGGACCGGGATGGTAGCCGGCCCTGTGGGGTTGGGGCGTGCAGGATCGGGCCGAAGGGGCCGCCCGAGGTCTGGTGGAGGGCGGATATCGTCCTGGGCCCGCCATGCGGGAGGGGTAGGACCACGCCATGAGGCCGGGTCCAACAGATCTTCCGGTGGATCCCCACCGAGACCAGAAAGACAGTCACCCAGGCCCTCGTCACCAGCCGACTGGACTACGGCGACTCCCTCTACGCCGGAACCACTGCCAAACTCCAGAAAAGACTCCAGCGGATCCAGAACACCTCGGCAAGACTCATCCTCGACATCCCCCGACACAACCACATCCCTGGACACCTGAGAGACCTGCACTGGCTCCCGGTCAACAAGAGAATCACCTTCCGTCTCCTCACCCACGCACACAAAGCCCTACACAACCAAGGCCCAAGATACCTCAACAGCCGCCTCAACTTCTACACTCCCACACGTCAGCTTCGATTGACCAGCCTTGCCCTCGCCGCCGTCCCCCGCATCTGAAGAGTCAACACAGGAGGAAGGGCCTTCTCCTACCTGGCCGCCAAGACTTGGAACTCCCTCCCGACCCACCTCCGCGTGACCCAAGACCACCTCGCCTTCAGGAAGCAACTCAAGACCTGGCTGTTCGAGCAGTAGCGGACCCCCCTCCCCAAGCGCCTTGAGACCCTCCGGGTGAGTAGTGCGCTATATAAATAGAATAAATGCTTGATTGATTGGGATGAGATGAGAGATGGGGAAATGGAAAGGAAAGGAAAGGAAAAGAAAGGGGAAGAGAAGGGTTTGGGCGAGCGATGAGGCAGGAAGTAATGGGGAAGGGGAGGGGAGGAGAAGGAAGTATAGAGAAGGGAAGAAAGGAGGAGGGGTGTGGTGCGGAGGCAAGGAGAGGTGAAGAATGGGATAAGGGAAGTGGGTAGGGTAGGTCAGGGAAGGGAAGGGAAGGCTAGCAGATGGGAAAGGAAGGGAAGAGTGGAGAGGGTGTGGAGCCAAGGGGTAGGGAGGTGAGGGGAAGGGTGAGGTGAAGGTGATGGGAAGGGAGGAAGAATAAGGAGGGAGCGAAGGGTGAATTGAACAGTGAGGGGATGGGAAAGAGAGCAGAGGGGATAGGAACAGGGTGGGATGGGGTTGGGTGGGCAGGGAAAGGAGAAGGAAGGGAAGGGTAGAGAAGGGAAGATAGGGGATGGGAAAGAAAGGAAGGGGGAGATGGAGGAAGGGTGAGGAGGAAAGGGGAAGGGTGAGGGGAGGGGAAGAGAGCAGAGGGGATGGGAACAGAGTGGGGTGGGCGTGGACAGGAAAAGGAGAAGGAATGAGAAGGAATGGAAGGGTAGAGAGGGCAAGGGTGAGGAGGAAGGGAAGGTAGGGGAAAGGAAAGAAAGGAATGGGAGTGTGAGGGGAAGGACGCATAGAGACGTTCAAATGGAAGGGGGATGGGAGAAAATGGTAGGGAACGGATGGGAATGAGAGGGAAGGGGATGGGTTGGGTGAACGATGAGACGGGAGGAGATGGGGAAAGAAAAGGAAAAGAAAAGCAAGGGAAAGAGAAGGGGTTGTGAGAGCGATGAGGCGAGAAGAGATGAGGAAGGGAAGGACGGGCTGGGGAGGGTAGGAAGGTAAGGGGTAGGGAAGTGAAGGGAAGGAAGTATATGGAAGACTGGAAGGGAAGAAAACAGGGGTGTGGTGTGGAGGAAAGGTGAGGGTGAATGGGAAGGGAAGGGCAGGGAAGAGAAGGCGAGCGGAGGGGAAAGGAGGAGAAGAGTGGGGAGGGTGGGGAGTCAAGGGGTAGGGAGGTGAGGGGAAGGTAATGGGAAGGGGTGAAGGGAAGAAGAATAAGGAGGAAGGTAATCGTGATGGGAGGGGAAGAGGCAAGGGGATGGAAACAGGTTGGAAGGGAACGGAATGGGGGGAAAAAAGAAAATTTGGTGAAAGGGGAGGTGGCGGTGTATGGGAGGGAAAGGAGAGGAAGAGAAGGGAAAGGGTGGAGTGGGAAAAAGAGAGATAACAGAGTGCAGGATGGGACCGGAATGGATAGAATGGGAAGGGAAATGAAGAGATGGGAAGGGAGGCTGACTGAAGGGGAGAGGATTGAAGAGGTAAGGAAGAAAGTAATGGAGGGAAAGGAAAGGGGAAAGAAAGGGTGAGAAAGGGATAGGAGAGGAGAGATGGGTATGTAAGGCAGAGAAGGAAAAAAGGGACAGAAGAGAATAGAAAGGAAGAGGGAAGGGAATCTGGTCAGAAGGGAAGGGAAGTTTCAAGCCAGTAACAAAGTCAGTATCAAGCCAGTATCAAGTCAGTATCAAGCCAGTATCAAGCCAGTATCAAGTTCGTTTCAAGTTAGGTTTCAGTTTGGTATCAAGTTTGGTTTCAGTTCGGTTTCAAGTTCGGTTTTCGTTTGGTTTATATACTCACCTTGTCTCTTTTGACCCATCCCCACCCACTTCTTTTTGGAGCCTGGTAGGCCCCGGCTGCTTCGGCCTCTCGCGGGCCTCGGCTCCGACCGCCAGCAGTGGTCCTCTCCGTCTGGTGCTCATGAGTGCAATGCTGGGGTTGCCTGGTTACCAGCCTTTTATACCACGGTCACGTCACAATAGAGACTTTTCAACGTGTCATCAACATGCATCACTGGTTTATGGGTGTTGACAGGTGTTGTAGTGTAAGGGGGGGAGTAGCCCAGACACGGTTTTAATTTAATCACCTAAAAAAAAAGCAAAAATCTATTTAGTCACAAAATGATCCTGCGATGAGCCTCAAAGACGATCTAATCCTACCCGACCTTCTCCCCCGTCAGGGGCCTCTCCTCGTCTCTGCTGTGGCGGAGGCCTCCCCTTTGCACTTAGCCTGGACCTCGTGACCTCACAGCGGAGGGCCTGGCAGTCACAGGTGTTCCAATCACAGGATTCTGCTGCTCGTGCTGGCCTGGACCTCGTGACATCACAGTGCAGGGCCTGACACGTCACAGGTGTTCCATTCACAGGATTCTGCTGCTCGTGCTGACCTGGACCTCGTGACATCACAGTGCAGGGCCTGGCACGTCACAGGTGTTCCATCCCCAGGATTCCCCTGCTGGTGCTAGCCTGGACCTCGTGACATCACAGCGGAGGGCCTGACACGTCACAGGTGTTCCATTCATAGGATTCTGCTCCTGGTGCTAGCCTGGACCTCGTGACGTCACCGTGGGGGTGGCACGTCACAGGTGTTCCATTCACAGGATTCTGCTGCTTGTGAAGGCGCGGGCCTTTTCTATGAATTTAAAATGTGAAGTTTTCTTATTCTTCGTTTACAATAAATATTTTCGTCATTAGGCGCATTGTCGTGCACCAGGTGCGCAACGACTATCGGGATGATAGGTGTTTTTTGGGTTCAGGGAGAGAGTCCTGGCAGACATTGTTAGTGAGAGTGGAAGGGCAAGGCATGTTGGGACTACAGGAGGCTGTAGTGTCAAGCGAAGGACGAGCTGCTACGATGAAGAGTTGGTCATGGGGGTGGCTGGGGTTAAGGATTAGCTCTGGGGGAGGCGAAGAGGTAGTGAAGTCAGAAGATGTCATCAGTTTGAGGCGTGTGAAAATAAATGGAGGCTGTGGTGCAGGGGCAGAATAACTGGAGGCTGGAGTAGAGCCAGTGGATTGGGGACTGGCAGGGCCAATGCGAGGCACAGGCTGGCTGTCCCTCAGTGCCAGACTGACAGCCAGTGTAGGCCAGTTCTAACTGGCTGCATTGTCCACTGTTGGTTGTCATTGCTGGGTCTGGTGGTACATGAAGGTGGAGCAAGGTGGAGGAACCTGGTTCAAGCCCCCCCCCCACATACAAGTACTAGCACATGGAGTGGGGGGCTCACTTATGCATGGCCATTCCCATTGTATGTGTTGCATAGCAGAAGGCTGATTTTCTCAACCTTTTTTCTGCCAACCTCTGCCTGTCCACCAGACTATCTACCCTTCTGCTGATGCCCCAGCCTCTTTGTATGGGGTGCATTCCTCCGCCTGCACAGCCCCGGTCGGGACTGTGTGTCGGGGAGCAAACTGGCATGGTTGGTGTCTTGCCAGAGACTGTGCTTTTGTACCGTTGGCCTGTTTATGTGCACCTGCCTGTGTTTCACTGTGGACCTATTTGCCACTGTTTATGTGTGCTTGTCTGTTACCCACACACTTCACCAGTGTGTCAATGAATTGTGCTACATTGTGGTAAATTTGTGCATTGTTGTGGCATTGTGGAAAAGGGGATTGTGAGTAAATTTCTGATGGTTGGTGGAAAACGGGCGAATATGTGCAATCCTGAGTTACTAGTGTATGTCAAGGAGCATTAGACTGAGCAGTAAAGGGTTAACGTATGGGTATTAGGTTTTCTAAAGTGTTGTTATGTTGTCCTGCTATCTGTTCTGTTAGGCTTGTACCATGCGTATGGTATTGCAATAGCGGTTGGTGTTGACCAAGAATGGTGAGGCGCGGAGACGAAAAAAAACTTAACTTCAGCTGTTCGCTTCGAGCTCTTCTGCTCTTCTCCAGGCACAAGCTCCCAGACTCCACTGCGGCCAATCCTGATGCTGCTCTCAAGCTGCTGGTGGCAGTATGAAAGCAGTGTCATGATTGGCCTGTATTTGCGCAGTGAGACTGGGAGCCTGTGCCTGCTTTCTCCAACCCGGCAATGCAACCCGTGTTAGAGACCGCTTCAGCATGCATGGCGGTTTGGCCTGAGATGGCCGTTCAAACTGTCATGCTTACTGAAGGCGGGCCCACCACTCCCCTCAGTGCCCGTCATCCCCCCTGGCCCGCCGCCAAAGACTTGGCAGGAAAGGACAAAAAAAAGATAATAATAAGTCCGCCATAGCAAAGGAGCCTCCGCTGTGGTATTGTAGTGCTTTCACATGTGTGCCCTTTCGTACATTGGGAGATTTCCTTAAATCAAATGGTATTTGTTTGGTTGTGTTTGGTAGTGTTGGTTAGTAGTGATTTCCAAACACTTTTGTGTAGTGAAGGGTATTGTTAACGTGAAACTAAAATGAACTGATTCAAGTACAGTCCTTCCTAGTGGTCAGAGTCTGTGGTGTGCTGAAGCACTTTGCTGTTTTATATTGAGCTGGGTGGTCAGTTGTCCATTGGCTTGGCCTAGGGAGATTGTTTTCTGGCAGCATCACTAGTCTGTAAATTTAATTGATGCATAGTTACATCATGGCAACAGGACCCCCTGCCCCACAACATACCACCAAACCCGTAAATAACACACAAGACACAAGTGTTATGTTGGAAAAAACTTGCTGCAGGTTTATTACATACAACATTATGTAATTATGATGGGTTATCTAACGGACGATCGAAGGGCAGGCCGCATTCTCGCCACCTGCCCGCCTGATGAGCCAAGCAGCACCGTGGCGAACCACCTAAGTGCTGCCTCTTATGGTAATTATTGTACTCGCGCCCCTAGTGGGACGGAGCGCAGTTAGGCAAGCCCCCGGTTGCACAGGCCCACAACCGCCCGAAGGACTACTGGGGCGCCGACACGGGTTCCCGGACCTCCCCTGAGGTCCAGGTCTTAGGCTCTGGCACCCCTATGTGCCTACTGAGGTACAGTGCTGCACCTCTCTGCTTCCGGATCGCCCTGTAACTCCGCCACAGCCCGGCCGGCGGCAACCGACGCCGCCCGGGCCCCCCACTACCTAGCTTCCTATACCATTTGCAGCCTCTGCCCTGCAGTGCTTCCTGTAGGTCCAACAGAAACAGGTCCATACCGACTGGAGAAAGGTGGACATCGTCAGGTTCAAAGTAACCTTTTATCTTATCCTGAATCATTTCATGCCTGATGAAACCCATGCCCCTCTGCAAGGTGAATTTACGCATGTCGCTGTTTATTCTCCTCCTCGACTTCTCTATTGCTTCGCCTGACTTAGCGCCCTGCCATACCCTGCGTGGTACCAGTTCGGACCACCACACTTCACAACTTCCCAGTAGTCTGCAAACTTCTCCTAGGTCAACTTTCATTGTTTGCAACAGGGCTGACCTGCCCAGGTTGGTGATGTCATTGCCCCCCAAGTGGATGACCAGATGATGGGGAGGTGCCACTTGTGCGGCTAGGGACTCCTTGAGCATAGGCAAAAGGCCGTTCCAGCGCATGCCTGGGAAACCCAGCCACACGCACTCCGTGTTGGAGAAACTGCGCATCCAGTTCCTGATCGCCGCCCATCGGCCTAACCTTGCGATGGTTGGATGCCCCAAAACCCACACTCTTGAACCTGTTAAAACAAAGGACACAATTCACTTTTTGTTCTTTTATTAACACAAAAGGTACAACACAGCAAACACTGCCACGAATATATCACTTAGACCATCACTGCAAACTTGTCATCTACCCGTACTTCAGGGGCGGATGTAACGCTTATAACAAAGGGATTCCCAGCGCCCAACCTTTTGAATGCTTGCCGCTGGCATGCCGGCACAGGCAGCCGCAGTGGCCGCCCCTATACGAAAAGAATGGCGGAGAACTTCTTTCCTTTATTCACAAAACCTGCTCTGGAGAGACATGCCAACATAATTTTGTCCATTTGATACCTGGTGAGCGGGCTTAGATCCGCATGCAAGTGGAGGTAACCCGCCACTGCTGGTCGAAGGGCGAGGTAGGCACGGACCACTGAGACTGGACAACCTATCTGGGCCCCCAATGGAGCCAGCACAATGACCACCCCTTTCCTAGCCTGATCCGTCTTTGACTTCCTGAGCGTGATGGTCAGGTTCGAGTCTACCCTGACGTCATCCATGCCCAGCGCATCCCCAGAAGTGTCATTCTTGGAACGTGCAACCAGCTCGCTACTACGAAAAGCTCCGAAAAAGGCTAGGCAGAAAGCTGCCGCAAACAAAGAGGATTCGAAATGAGAGTGTGCCACGGCTTGCAAAGCCACCAACATGGACTGCAGAGTGGGAAAATCAATAGGGGCTCTATTGTCCGATGTCCTTGGTTCGTCCCTTGCCCAACATTTCAGGGCTGCCCTAATGACAAAAGACTGGGCTGGATCCCTCAAACCCTTCAGCTTGGCATCATTGCTAACCCGCGCCAAATGGCCACAAATCCATGAGTGAGATTTGCCCTGCTTCTTAGCCCAGACAGTGAAAGCCTGTACTCTGTCCTCAAGAGGTGCTCCTGCCAGTCCCATGCCTATGACTGCCTCGTTGAAATTCACCAGATGTCTCCCATAACGCTTCCTAGTACCTGGCGCCAATGCTCTCTCCCCCATTGCGCTCAGTTCCTGCTCCACTCCAAGAGGCGCCAAAGTGCCGGTGGGAAGGGGGTCATCTCCTTTCTCGCTTGCGGGCAGGCCGCCCGGAAACGGTCCCACTGGAAATGAGAAAGAGCATCAGCTGCAACGTTAATGACCCCCGGAATGTGTCGCGCCTTGAACTCAATGTTGAAGCGCAAGCTCCTTCTGGCTAGCTCCCTCAGCAGGCAGAGGACTAAAGGGCAACTGGCCGTCTGTCCATTGATGGCTTGGACGACCGCCATGTTGTCCGACCAAAAGAGGACCCTTCTGTCAGACAAGGGACCGGGCCAGAGGTGCAGAGCAATGACAATAGGAAAGAGCTCCAACACTGTAATGTTGGCGGTGATGCCACGCTTGCGCCAGGCGTTGGGCCATTCCTGCGCACACCATTGTTCGCCCAGGATTGCACCAAAGCCCTCCCTGCCTGAAGCATCCGTGAACATGCTGAGTTCCGGACTGTCAGCCCAAGGTGCCCTCCAGATGACCGTGCCATTGAAGTCATCCAGGAACTCCTCCCACATTTCCAAGTCCTGCTTCAAGCCTGCTGACAATTTCACAAAGTGGTGGCGTTTGACCACCTTGGCAGTAGCCCTAGCTAATCGCCTAGCAAAAACACGGCCTGCGGGGATGACACGTGCCGCGAAGTTGCGTTTGCCAAGGAGGCTCTGGGTGACCCCTAGCGGTGCCTTGTCCCTCCCCAGCAGATCGCGGATGTCCCGTTGCAGGTCCTGCACCTTCCCGGCAGGGAGTCTTGACACCCCATTAACCGTGTCTAGCTCGATGCCCAGAAACGTGAGAACCTGTGCCGGGCCCTCGGTCTTGCCTGGAGCCAAAGGCATCTCAAGGTGTCTCACCAGTTCCACGAAGCATGAAAGCCCATCGCTGCATTCATCAGTACCTTCCCTCCCAATGAATAAGAAATCGTCTAGGTAGTGAGTCACCGCCCTGACCTCATATCTCTCTGAGAGTGACTACTGCAAGAAAGAGCTGCATGCCTCGAAGAATGCGCATGAGACTGAGCAGCCCATGGGCATGCACTTGTCAAAGAATACTTGAACCCCAGCAGGTGCTGGCTCTCAGGGTGAACAGGCAAGAGTCTGAATGCTGCCTCAATGTCGGCCTTCGCCAACCATGCCCCCCTCCCTGCTCTCCTGATGGTGTCTATAGCCACGTCCAGTGAACAATAAAATACAGTGCATGCCCCTTCTGCCAACCAAGAGTTTACAGAGTCCCCCTCAGGAAAAGATAGATGATGGATGAGCCTGATCGCGCCCTGCTCCTTCTTGGGGACCACTCCTAAGGGGGATACCACAAAGTCCGGAAGGGGGGGGGGAGGTTAAACGGGACAGCAACCCTCCCCAAAGCCAGTTCCTTTCGGATTTTCTCAGACACTATCTCGGGGAGGTCCCTGGCTGATTTCAGGTTGTCAGCGACCCTGCTGACCCTCGGCCCCAGGTAAGGGATTTTGAAACCTTCTAAAAACCCTTCCGACAATGTTCCGCTGTCTTTCGCGTTGGGATATATCCTCAGAAGGGGCAGGAGGTTGGGGATGATAATTGGGGAAGGGCCTTTCGATTGGAAGGAACAAACGGCTGTGAAGAAATGAAAATCCTCATTCTCAGGGAATACTTACTAATAAAAAAGAACTTGGCACAGAAGCTGAAAATATGAAAAGACATCTTTATTAAATTTAATATGTGAGGCCACGTCACACAGAAGCCGTAGCAACTGAATGAGGTAGTCTGAGGAATACAGAGGACAGAGGCCTTTTATATGTTTCAGGGTTACATGACTCAGCACAAAAGTAAGGGGCAGTCCTAGCTTTTGCAAGTATGCAAAAAATCCAACATTCCTTCTTACACAAGCTGAACAAACCCATAATAAAAGACCACAACCCATATCGTAAACAGGTCATAAAAAGAAGGAACAGAAACAGATGAGAAGCAAGATAGAAGGGTGTGTGCATGTACCATAAACTCAGCAATGTCCTGCTCTTTGATCTCTATCTTGATCAGCTACTGGGCAAGGAACTGGTCTAACAAGGTCAGCTTCAGGCAACAGGGTCAGTTTACTCAGGTCATTCAAAAGTCAGCTAAAGTCATCAGCCTACGTGACGGCAACTACAAAATGGCTGCCATGCACAAAATGGAACCCAAGGATTCAGAACGAAATCTTCAAATACACAGTGAATCCATCGGTGTAACATGATGAAAACACTCATACTTGCTGAACTGTTTACGGTTCGCTGTTACCAAAATCGTAACAGAACCACGACCTTTATGACCCAGGTTCAGAATTCACGGAACCTCAGCTGTGGGAGCCGAGGCGGCTGTCGGGTTGTGGTGCAACAAGGGGTCATGAGGGGGTGCAGGAGACGGTTCTGGTGGCAATGGAGAATGGGCTGGAAAGGAATTGACGCTGCTACTTATCTTGTCTCTGCTGGCCCCCTGCTGAGTGCCGCTTGTCACATGACGAGGCAGGGTGGGCGCCGCTTCACTTGCTGCATGTGTGAGCGAATCTACAAGCCTTGCCCCACGTGCAGTTACCCGCATTGAACAACCTGCAAGTTCCAAAAAAGGCTCGTTTGCCCCCCCTGTTAGAACCACCTCCTCCTCGCCCCCCACGAAAGGACTGCTTGAAATGACCTTTTTTGTCTTGGCTCTGACTTTTCCCTGCCTCCACTTTCTTATCAACGGAGCTGGTTTTAGCAGAGACTTCCATCTTACCCTTGCCCATGTGTTGCATCCATAGCCTAACTTCCATTTGATCCCAGTCAAGTTCGGGACACACCGCCATCTTTTTTCTGAATTCGCAATCGTATCTGTACCAACCCATGCCCCCGCTCGATTCCGCCTCATCGGTAATGACGCTTGCGTACTGAAACAGGCCCTGTGCTTGCTCTGGGAAACGCTCTGTGATGACTGCAGCTAAGATAGAGAAAGCCTGCCTCCAGGTCTTGATAGATTTCTCGGGCCAAGCCTGATAGCGTACCTTCTTCTCCTCATCCTTAGCCCCCATCTTCCAGATGTCAACCCCTTCGGCCCCAAGCATGAGAAGGGAGAAAATATCGATGAACTCCCTGTGCCAAATGCCTTCCTTTGCCGCCTGGGGCACGTGCCAAGCTAAGGAGCACTTCCCTGATAGCATAGGAGCCATGGACATCTGCGGCGCAGCAGGCATGCTGGGTGATGATGTGCTTGCCACTGGGGTGGGTGCTGCAAGTGGCGCGGGGGCGCCTGGACTGCGGGGGCAGGAGCGGACAATGCTGTGGAGGGGGGCTCTAGCGCTATGCTTTGCTGCTCGACAGGGGGGGGAGGCGCCGGTAGGACTGCTAGCTGGGAAACTGCGACGCTGCTTCTGCCAGATCCTACTTGTGAAAGTTCGCTGCCCCACACTTGTGTAAAAGTTGCCTCTGCTGCGGGTAAAACCGGTGCTGGTGCCCCTATCAAGCCCCTCGCAACCACATTCTCGCCGCCTGCTGGCTGCCCAGCTGTCTTCAGTCCTGCTCTAATTTCAGCCATGAAGTCTGTGAGGGTGTTGGTGAGCTTACCCAACTCGTCATGTGTAGCAAAGTTCGTGGGTGGGGCCACCGCTGCCATGGGGGGGGAGAGCCCTGACCACGGTGGGAGGGGATGCCGCAGCATGGACTATTCAAGACTGGTAGATAGGTGGTGCACTGCTTAGGGTTCAGTGAAAACTTTAGTTGAAATTCCTTAATAAGGTACTGGGTGCTCTGCCAGGGTGGTGTTATCCGTCCAAACACCGTGGGATAATCTAATAAGTTGTGTACGCAGAAGTCTGCTAATACATCCCCTGATTAGGCACTCCGGGGTTGATCAAATGAATTGATTCAAAAACGTTGTAGAACTTTTTGGTGCTTTTATTCAGCAAACATGTTCAAGTTGATATTAGTTGCATATCAATTAGCAGCATGTGTTTATGCATTAGTTCTATGAACAGTTATCTCCAATGCATTTCGGGCGAGTGCCCTTGGTCACGGAGCGCTGTGGGGGAAGACAGAATGGGCTGAGTAAGTGGGGTGCTTAAAGTCAAGTAATCGATCTAAGCTGCGTGCTCAAAAGGTGAATATGCTACTACATGCGTCTACTGGACAATACACTAGTGCTCGTGGTGCTACGTGGGGGTCGGGTTAGTGAGAGGGAGGTTAACGCGTGTGAAGTTTAAACGCGCGTTTATCAGATGACTGAATCATAAGCGTACAGTCCTACCGAGCTAAGAACTTACTTCATAGTGTCGGGTGGCGGGAGCCGTCCGTGTGCTGTTAGGAAACGCTGCGCAGGATTCTGGCAAGGGAGCTCTGATATACGTCGCTGGGGGTTATGACGCGGGCTACAAGGAGTGAAGTGGACGAAGGATTAATAAGGCACTTGCTCCCCTTAGCCTTATTAATACATCCCACACGTCACTCTCAACTCACTTCAAGATGGCCGCGACCGTTTCACTTAGGTATTAGTCCTTCGTCCACTTCACTCCTTGTAGCCCGCGTCATAACCCCCAGCGACGTATATCAGAGCTCCCTTGCCAGAATCCTGCGCAGCGTTTCCTAACAGCACACGGACGGCTCCCGCCACCCGACACTATGAAGTAAGTTCTTAGCTCGGTAGGACTGTACGCTTATGATTCAGTCATCTGATAAACGCGCGTTTAAACTTCACACGCGTTAACCTCCCTCTCACTAACCCGACCCCCACGTAGCACCACGAGCACTAGTGTATTGTCCAGTAGACGCATGTAGTAGCATATTCACCTTTTGAGCACGCAGCTTAGATCGATTACTTGACTTTAAGCACCCCACTTACCCAGCCCATTCTGTCTTCCCCCACAGCGCTCCGTGACCAAGGGCACTCGCCCGAAATGCATTGGAGATAACTGTTCATAGAACTAATGCATAAACACATGCTGCTAATTGATATGCAACTAATATCAACTTGAACATGTTTGCTGAATAAAAGCACCAAAAAGTTCTACAACGTTTTTGAATCAATTCATTTGATCAACCCCGGAGTGCCTAATCAGGGGATGTATTAGCAGACTTCTGCGTACACAACTTATTAGCAGCATGGACTATGACATTCCTGGCTGGCACTGTATTGCGGCTTTTGGCTGGAGCCGGTTCCGCAGGAAAGTCTTTGCATGTGGGCCTCTTCAATCTCTTGGACCTCGTGGTCCCAATGTCCTCCGTTATCTCGGGTTCCGCCGCTGGTGGCGACAAGACAACCCCGGAATCCCCGGGACCGTTAGTACACAACCGCTCACTGGCCCAAGCCACCCCTTTGGCCTTTATCAGGTCCATGAGTGCCTTCATTTGTGCATCGTGGGAAGGTCCTGCCTGAGAATCGTCAACTTGGGACATCTGGGAGAAAAGCGGGGGGGGATCCCTGGCTATCCATTTCGTCCCTTCAAGCTCGGATCCTCTTGCAATGTCTCACGAAAATGCTGTGCGGGTGCGTATTCGAAAGTTTTGGTACGACAGGTGTCTGTACTTTTGTTAAGCACTGTGTGTCTCTGCACGCCCAGCACGTCGCCTCCTTCTAAACCTGAAACAGAAGAGACCATGAGCACACGCAACGAAAATTCTATGCTGTAATTACATTGCATGAACTAGGCAGACTGGCCCTCTCCAGCTTGTGCCTATTCGCGCCACCCCTTCCTTGAGTTTGCCCGCGGCTACCTGTTGTTCTAATGCCATGTGGCTACCTAACGAGTGGGAAAGCATAGTCATCTGCATGACTCAGGCCAACCCTGGTAACGTTGACCCCGGGCACCATGCTGCGGCATAGCAATGCGCACCGCCGGAGGGTGGGGTGAGCGAAGAAAAAAGGGGGGGGGTCGCACAACAAGCCCTAGGATGCCCGCATGTCGCCGCAGGCAAAGGCCACCCCACCAGGCCCTGCCCAGCAAGCACCGTGATACGATGACAAGAGCCGCCACTTCCTCGTGCGGGGTGCGGCGCGAGGCCCTGCACCTACCAAGGCGCGGCCCGGCAGAGGAGGGTGTAAGGGGTAGCACATACCATAAGGATTTTTTTTTATAATATTGGCAAAAGCTTGGCACGCCGCTATGCCCGCCCACCAGGAGGCCGCCCGAAGCACGAGCCCAGACCCAGTGAAGTGGGGGGGGGTGCGCCAGGCCTGGTGCGGCCCGCGCAGGACCTGCACCCTCCCAAGGCGTAAGCGGGCGGCAGCACGAGAGCGGGAACAAGGAGGGTGGGGGACATTAACAACAAGACCGCCGCGGCCCCCCAAAGCTGTGTATCTATGCGGCGCTCCACGAGGCAGTTGCGCGGTCAACCCACCAGGTTCGCGGCGCGGCAGGCAACCGAGACTCGCCCCCCCCCGTTCCCCGAGCACCGCAGGTCAATCGCGGTCTGACGCCCCCCCACGCAGCTCAATGGGCATTGGCGACACACGGAGCGGTGGCAACCTGGGCACACGGAAATAAAGCGGGGCGCTCTTCAAGGCAAATATATTTTTTTAATTACTGGAGAGGCCGGGGATTGAACTCTCGGCCCCATACATGCAAAGCACGCGATCTACCACTGAGCTACATCCCGATGTAGGCAGCCGCCATTTTGGATTCCCGCGGGGCTGGCCACGAGGGCAATGAGGCAACAAAGAAAACATTGCCACTGCGCCGGCCCTCGCATGCGAGCATAGGTGAGGGAGGAGGGGGGCCATCAGCTTCTCACATTTCAAGCCAAAGCCCATTGGCAAGCTTCTATGACCCGTGCCCCGTACTCTGCTTGTTTACTTTCTTGGATCGCAGCGCGACATAAACGGCACTGGGTGGAGGGGGCGGGGGTGTCGGTGGGACAGGTAACTGTGCGTGTTCGGCCAGGGCGAAAAATAAAGCGTTGTGATGATGTCACCCTGCGTGAATCGACACACTTGTGCTTTACGTACATTGCTACCACGCCGCCAATTACGAAGCTGCTAATATTAAGCATTTCTACTCCCCAGCGGCACACGCACACACCCAGGATAGACCGCCGGCCATACCCCCGGTGCGCGATTAGCGTGTGTGCAAAGCTGATTGTTCGGGTGCCATGGACCAACCACCCAACCCCCAGCAGTGTGTGGACTCCCGCAGGAGCGCGGCCACCCATGGGGGAAACGATCAACTTGTAACGTGCCCACACCGATGACCCCCGATATCGACCGGCGAGGCGCTCAAAATGATGGGCGCCCGCCCTACCCCGACCGCCCTAACGACCCCCAGGGACCCCTCAGCGAACACGGTGAAGTCTGGCAACCCCACCTCCACAGCGGCCCGCTAACTAAGCAGGCCGCCTAGCCCCGCTCAACCTCTACAAAGAGGGAGTAGGCGGAGGGGGGGTACCGGCCAGCTAGGCCTGCACTCACCGGTAATAGTTGCAAAAGGAGTGTCCTAGTATCGTCTAGAGGCGTCCGGTGCGGCAAAGAGGCATCTAAGATGGCGAGGGGAACTTAAATACCCCTCGCCCTGCCTACCGCCCCGGGCGCTCGTCACTGGCCCAGCCCCCTTCCTGCCAAGACTCCTCCTACCCCGAGAGGATAGAGAGGCCAAGCAAGACAGAGGGCTGGGGGGGAGGCCCTCTGTAACTACGGTGCCGCCATCTTGATGGCCACCGGGTGGCCTCGGGCAGCCGCAATGTTTGTAGAAGATTTAGGTTAAGATTATCTGAATGCCTCCAAGGCGTATGTTGATGGGCTGCTTGGTAGAGCTGTGGAGCTGGCAGCACTTTGCCAACTATATACAGCGCCTGGATACCCCCATGTGATAAGCAGCGCTATACAAATACCGACTGATTGATTGATAGATATGACTTTGGTGTTCTGGTGTGCAGTCAGGGAAGTTATCTGTTGTCTTTGAGAAAAGAAGATAATGAATCTAGTTATAAGGTGTTGTGTAGTGGAAGAGGTGTGGCGCAGCGGCCAGGGTGCCTGACTCCGGACCATTCGGTTCACGGTTCGATCCTGGGCTCCCGCGGCAGGTTAGCCTAGCACCATGTGACTCTAGGCAATAGCTTGCTTAATCTTCCGGACGGCCCCCAGCGCCTGGACACCTCTCCGGAGGTAGCTGTGCGCTTTACAAATACTGGCATTTACATTTAGTGGGTATTGTTGCAAAGAATAAAGTTCTTGTGTGATGGGAGGTAGGATCAGAGTAGCAAAGCAGGAGAGAGGAAGTGACAAATGAATTCAGTGTGGGTGTGTGTGCACACATGTGTGTCTGTAACAGTACGTGTACTCGTATGTTCCTCTGTGCATGAGTGATTTCGAATTGGCGCTGTAATAGGTTGTCGTTGCAAGTATTAATAGGATAAAATGATTATGTGATGATATTTCAATTTGCAAGATGCAACTGAAAATGAAAAAATATATATATGTGGTAATTATCCGCTTAAATTGTTCCCATTCACATAACAATCCCATATGCATACTTGAGCTACAGCTTCTTCGGAATAAAAAGAAACAAGCATTTGCAATGCAATAGGTCTTGCATTTACGAGAGTTTGAGCTATTGCCATTGTAAATGACAATGCCTTTCATGTATGTGTTGGTTTTTAAAGCATAAATAAAGGGCATCGTTATTTACAGTGCCAATAGCTTAAACTCTCGCAAAAGTGAGACCTACTGCATTGCAAATGCCTTTTTGTTAAAGCGCCCCATGCCGCACTTTCACTTTAATGGCGGCGATCCCCCTTTCTTTAGACAACCCGCTTGGTGCGCAGCCGTCATTAAAGTAAATTCGCGGTATGGGGCGCTTTAAAAATGAAAAAGCGTTTGTTGACAAACAATTTTGTTTTTTTGTGTAAAAGCGCACCATGCGGCGCTTTCTCAAATAATAATAATTAAAGTTGAAGAGCTGTGTTGCAGCCCCTTAAAAAAACAATATGGCGAGGGACGCATAAAGTAAGGCACTCGCTGGCTAAAAAAAAAAGCAGTTGGGAGCATGTCCTTCCTGCTGAAAGTCATTAAAGAAAATAGTGCTCGGAGGCTGTAATTAAAGCCTGCTGAGTAACTACGAGTAACTAGTCAATTGAGAGGGCCAGTCCTTATGGGAGGTTACAAGATGAGATAAGGTGGTCAGACTACTAAGCCTATTGACCAATGAAAAGCCACACGTTTACAAAGGACCGTGACAGGAGCCAATTAAAAACATGTGCGGGGAAATGGGCGGAGCTTCACGTCCATACCTGAATACAGCATGCCTCGCAGAGCAGCGCGGCCCAAGCTTGACCTAAAAAGCAATAATCCTTCTGCTCTGAAAATTGCTGTTGCAGGATATCAGTGACATCATATTTCAGGCACGTTTCTTTGTTACTCTCTCCAGCAATATTACTGAACAGTGTTGCCACCTGTTAATTTGTATGCATGCACATGACGTCAAGGTCTTATTCAGTACCCAAGGTGAGCATCTCGGTACAGCCTTTCAAGGAGGAAATTTGCTAAATAAATGTCATCCTCGAAAGGCATAAACGTCCATGAGATACCTCCTCCTTGAAAACTTGGAGAAATGGGGTATTAGACTCTACGGGGTTCACGGAGCCCTGGCGTGGAATCCACTTACTCTGAAGGTGATTCGTGAACCAACTCTAATCTTTGTTTTGACTATACCTCTGATCAGATATCAGCCCGAGATTTAGTCTATAGTATCCTCAGTAAATGCAGCAAAAGAACCATAAATCCCTCGATAAATAATTACATTAAGTTGTCCTGGGAAATACCATACAAAAGTGAAATTGTGCACTACACAAAGGCTAATTAGCAGTGACTTTAACAATTACATATATATATTAAGAGGTGCTTTAAATCGTGCACAGTTTGTACCATTATTACTGAGCGGCCACCTGCTTTCAAATGTATAGTTGGTAACACATGTTTGTAAATATTGCCCGGCCAACCCCTCCCCCTGGAGCTACCCAAATAGTGTACTTGCAGTTATAAAAGTGGGCAGGATAGGACTGGGACAGTAAATATGTCAGATCACCAAAATAAAATGCCCCCCATTATTGACTCAGATAGCTACAAATGTGGGTGACATTTCCAAATAGGGTCAGTTCTGAGCTTGTAAAGACACACAGCATATGTGTTTTATAAGGTGTTTGTAGCAATATCAGAAATATCATCATTAAAAACCGGTCCACCAGACCATAAAACACACCTGTAAACAGCCAAAAAAAGCCCCCACACTGACCTGTCAGAACAGCCTCACCAGCACTGCCACATTGCCCTATGGGCAGGGCCACTGGCATTATATAACTTTGTGGTCGCTGCGTTTTGTGTATAGTTATGGATTTGCTGCATTATTCATCATCTGCTGCAAATTTTATCTGTAAAATATGTTCCTTTTAGCTCAAATGGATCAAAAGTTACCAAAAATGCACAACACTTGTTGCTACACAGTGGAAATCCCTTCACTGAGTTTGACTGGTCATCTTTCTGTTGCTTATTGCTGTATTTGGGTGTCAGATGGATACTCATTAGGTGAACCTTTTGCCCGGATAACGTTAGCGTGTGAAAATGGCAAAGATTCATTTAATAGGATCCTTGGTAAATGCTGCTCTTTGAAAATAACCACAAACACCTCAATACACATTTAAATAAATATGATATGGTGTTTGAACTGTGCATTGAATTTCTTGTTGCTTCTATTTAAGGATATTAAAGGGCTGGATAGGACTCAACACTATGGGGCTGTGTTAGAGATTGACTGTCTTGTGGACAGCTGCCGCTAAATAGCTCAAATGACACCAGGGTAGTGAGGGAAGACAAAGCAGCAAGTTTACAACGTTGTGGTAGAGCTGAGGAAAATGGGGTGAGACGGGAAGGCGGAGTGGAGAAAGAGGTAGTTTTGATGGAGAGTGAAAGCCAAAGTGAGAAAGTCTTGATGCCAGGAGGATGGAAAGTGAGGCCCATAACTTCAAAGGGCCAGAGTCATAATCTGGTGAAAGAAAAATGAGGGCAGGCAGCAAAACGGCGCCTACACATTCCCTTCCCCTACATCTTGAGGGGTGGGGTCCCATATTATGCACCATAATGTCCCAGTCCCAGTTACTTACCTGTAATCTTCAGTACTCAGAGTCCAAGGCTCTCCCAATACAGTGCATGTCTGCAAGATTTCATCTCTGTCCTGCAAAACCTGTTCCAATGCTGTGGAAGCAGGGGCTGGGTGGATTCAATTTCTCAGACCATCAAAGACTAGGTGGGGGAGGTGTGCTTGGATCAAAGAAAAGAACTTTAGTTTTGTCCAAATTTAATTTGTGAAAAATGGCATACATCCTGCTAGCAACTCCCTTTAGACATTCCTTGAGCTTCCTGAGGGCAGAATCTGAGTATTGCTGGAAGGACAATTGTAGTTGGGTTTCATCCGCATAAGACACCACCTGCACACTTCAAGACTCAATCAACTGGGCCAATGGTGCTAGAGAAAGATTGAACAAAGTAGGACTCAAAGCTGAGCCCGGAGGCTCTCCAAATAGAAGAGTCTTAGAGTGAGATGAGAAAGGATGAAGATATAAATCCGCTATGATCTATCCTCTAAAAATAACTTCAGCCAATAGAAGGCTGTGCCTTGTATGTCAGCCTAAATAAATCTATCCAAAAGGATGGCATATGAAACTGTAACGAATGCTGCAGATAGGTCCAACATAATCAGCATCGTAGAGTCGAGATGTTCTTTAATATCTTAAGTCCCTTCAAAGGAGGATTCAGTACTCATACCTTGTCAGACACCAGCTTATGTGTCGTGCAACCGGCCATTGGATTCAAGATTTTGGCTTCTGCTCGTAAAAGGAAATGGACTAAAGTTGCCCAAGGTGGCCGGATCTGCAGTAGGCTTCTTGAGTGAGGGCTGGAGAAAAGAGTGTCTCCAGTCAGGAGGAAAATGGCCAAACTTTAGGGAGGTGTTCAGAATTTTTTGCTGTACACCGGATTGATGGTAGAGGCAATCAGCTGTTGGATTCGAGGTGGGCAATGATCTGCTGGGGATGTTGATTCACATTTCTCAAGTTATTTCAGCTAAAATTCCTCTGAAATTTTAAGAATATTTGAGAGTAGATGATTCGACCCCGAGTCTACAGACACCTCCAGTATTATGTTTGTGGGAAACGTTGCATACATTTTCTGCATTTTAGCATGAAAAAATTATGATAGATCGTCCCAAAGTTCACTAGAAGCGCTGATTTTACTATTTACTGCATCACAGAGCGAAAAAAGAACGTACAATTTTTACTACCTCACGTGAGGTATTTGATGCTGCTAAAATTTGAGAGGAAGAGAACGCTATCTGTGCTTTACAGGAATATTTTCAAAAAAATGTTCAGACCTTCTTTGTATTGATCTTAGCTTGCGCAATAGGATTTTCTCCAAGGTCGCTCTAGATTTTTACAACAGCTGTTCTACAATACAATACAATACAGACGAGGAGAGCTGGGTTTGAGGCATCTTTTATGAGAGACGCGTTTCGGCTGACACAGCACCCTTTTTCAAAAATATATGTTTCTGTTTGCTGTATTTGAGCTTGTGCAAATGACAAGAAGTGATGTTGGTGTTCCTCCCTTATCTACTGGCTGCTGAGTAGTGACTGCTATGCTGAGGGAATTTTACAGGTCAGCTAGTCAGGGAACAGGTTCTACAGGAAGGAGATGAAGTCTTGCAGGTTGGGACTGGATCATGAAAGATAGGCAGGGGGTAATTTGCCTTTCTTGCTGCCAAATGTAGTCAAACCTGCTGCATTTGTTTGCCCACCATTGCCACATTATTTCATTGTCCACAGGATAGGATGCCTGGTGTAGATCTGAGATGCCAGTCACCTCCTAATCTGCATTGGAGTGAGTTATTGCTTTTGTAATGCCCAGTCTTTCATGAAAAATGTGTATGTGCCGTACTGGTGCATTTACTGTGGATCTAGACTATGGGGCATATATAGTGGTCCTTGAGCATGCTGGGTGGATGTGCACATTAAATATTGAATGGCTGATTGTACTTATTTGGCCTGGCACAGTCTATTTTTTTAAACCATTAGTAATATCACCGACTATCAAATGGACACGTCCCCTCTTGTAGCACAGGTAGGGTATGTGGGTGAGATCCCACTGCGCAGAAGAAAGCGAATTGCAATATGCTGCTCCTCGCCATGGGTATAAATGCAATGGCATGGACACGCGGGCCTCCACCTACGATCACAAAATGGTGGACTGACGCAGCCTACCATGATGACGTTACTGACACGTTCGCGTCCATGTCTACGGTGCCTATAGAAAATAGATCAAAACAGATGGGGTTCCTTTGATACCATATCTACCCGGTAGTTCCTGTGCCTTTCCTCAGATTCCTAGCTCTAATTTTAAAGATGACCAAAATAAAATACAGTTATTATTCGTGATAGGCACAGAGCCAAATGTTACAAATATATGATTGCAAAATACTTGCCCAACCTCCAAATCTAATCTGTGGATGCAGTGTCATGCTTGGATGGATGCAGTCTCATGCTTGGATGGATGCAGTCTAATGCATGGATGCAGTCTCATGCTTGGGTTTGGTTTTTAAAACACGTTTTTATTTATTTTAGCAAGGAGCAACATATTACATGCTATAGACATCATGCATGGATACAAAATATGAATGAATAGTCTAACATTCGACATTTTCAAGTACACTTGTAATGGTGTCCTTCACACAAAAAAGTAAATAACTGGTACAGACAATATCTTGTAACTGTGTTTTAGTTTGTGACATTTTTCAAGGGTCATTGACTGTTGCAGTGCGCCCTTATTACTATTGAACCCTTATTCATACTCCCCCCCACACCCCCAAAGAGTTAACTAACTGGGCAACAACACTCACAATTGTTTATGCAGTAAGCCAAGGGTACATTCTTCCTATCTAAGAGTTGAAAATCCACTCTATGCACACTTCAAGTTAATATGTGTGGTTGCTACAAGAGGAGCTGGGCTCCACCCAAACCCTGTCCACTCCAGTGACACTTACCACGTCGCCAGTCTGCCCCTCTGTACATATATTGCGCTGCGTGATTAATTGTTGATGGTACTATAGGTGCATTGGTTGTATTCCCTTGCTGTTCTTCCCAGTCCCGGGCTTTGAATGCCTCCATTAATACATCCCAGGACATGGCAATGGGTATTTTACGTAGCCCTCGTATCGCCTACGTATCGCCCCGCTTTCAGCCAGGCCCCAGTGTTCTACTTCCTCCCTCCAAGTAGCGAGCAGTGGTGGTCTTACTGATTTCCAGCGACTGGTTATGAGACGCTTTGCAAGTATGCGCCAGGTCTGCGAATCGCGCCTGTACTTTATATCCCTTGAGGTGTGGGAAAAGCCCCAGTAGACAGCTCTTTGCTGTGTTCCATGTTTGCCCGCCTACCAATTCCTCCAGTGCTTGCGCTATTTGCGTCCAATATGAGGACAATGCAGGACAGGCCCACATCATATGGATGAAGTCTGCATCTGCCTCTACACATCGGGGACAATTCGCTGCCACTTTGGGCAACATCTTGTGCAAGTGATGCGTTGCAAGGTATGCCCATTGCATCATCATATATTGAATGAATTTAAAGCGTGAATTGCCTGAGACTGCTTTTGGGTAGCCAAGAAGGCAATCCCTTGCTTTATCTATTAGGACCTCTAAATCTTCATCCCACTTCATCCGCAGCATGTTTAGGGGCGAGGGTACATTTGCCCTTATGCTTATGCAGAGCCATTTTGTTAAGTGTCTCCCTGTTTCCGTCAAGTGTAGCATGTGTACTAGTTCATGCGTTGGAGGTTCCAGTCCCTCCGGGCCCTGTACCTCCTGACGTATCGGGTTATGCTGGCATGCAGTAGGAATACCGTGTTGGGCAGGCCCTGAGCGTGAATAAAGTCTGCGTGAAACAGTAAGGCGCCGTTATTAAATAATTCTTCGACGGTGGTCACTCCCTCTCACTCCCAAGCAGCCAGCTGGTGCCATCATGTGACTCCTACTGGGGTAGAGATTCCAACGAATGGGATAGTAGGCGCATAGGGTATCCTTGGCGTGGTGTCTTTTAGCGCTTGTTGCCAGTAATGTAGTACCACTTGTAGTAATGGTGATGATGTGCCCACGTTCAATCGCCCAGTGTGTAATAAGGAGTGCAGAGCCCCTCCTGCAATCAATCTAGATGTGAATGCAATCTCATGTAGGTTGCGCCCCACCAACCAGTACGAAAGCCATTCAGTTTGCTTGCTATGAGGTAAGCCCTAAAGTAAGGGGCCCCCATTCCCCTGGAACTGGTCGGTAGCTGAAGCTTCTTTAGGCTAAACCTGCGCCTCCCTGTGCCCCATGCTAGTTCCACAAGGATAGAATCCAATAGTTTGAAGACCCTCGGAGGGATTACTATTGGGAGCTGTTAGAACTGGGGGTCTCTAGTTGGCTGAGGTAGGTACCATAGTCCAAATAGGGACCTGTGCTTCTAAGTCATAGAAAGGAAGGGCACCTTCTCAGATAGCCCCTGCTCACCCCCTTGGTAGCTTGGCACGAGCAGCCAGGCTTATCTCCAAGGCAAATGTGTACAATATTTGCAGGCACGCTTTCAGTAACCCCATAATAACACCACAAATGGACTTCACACGAGTTTCATAAAAAACAATGATATGTTTATAAAAAAAGGATATACGATGAGACCACATAATAAAAAGCCAACATATGCGTATTTGTAATACTTCACCTTGCCGGTTATTATGCCAGCAAGCCCTTGTAGGTTCTTGCAGTATTAATAAGCAATTCTCGATGATCCAATGCAGTCCTAATGCAATGCTATGCAGTTCTTAATGCAAGAATAAGGCCCTTCGTAATGTAAAAATAATGCAGTTCGTAATGCAACAATCAGGCAGTTCATAATGCAATTCGTAATGCAACAATCAGGCAGTTCGTAATACAAAAATAATGCAGTTGGTAATGCAACAATAATGCATTTCGTAATGCAACAATCAGGCAGTTCGTAATGCAAAAATAATGCAATTCGTAATGCAACAATCAGGCAGTTCATTATGCAAAAATAAGGTACTCCGGGACCAATCACGGTGCTCAGGACGGTCTCTATGCCACTCTTAGTGACTCGCAGTCAGCTACTACCAAAATATGCCCTCAACACTGTTATGATGGAAAACAAAGTGCAGCTCCACACCCGGCCCCGCTACTGCCACTCCTCGGCGCGCTGCGAAGATGGGAAAGGCAGAGAGCGTTTCTCTCGTAGTCCGCACCCCGTTCCAGGCGGCGACACACGCACGCTCGCTGACAGTTGCGTAACAAAACATGAGGGAACCCCCTGCAAGATTTGCTGAAGAGGCCCCTCACACTCACATTAGTAGGAGCTGAGGGGGCCCCCCTCCAACATGGATAAGCCTGGAGGCCCACCGCACTGCGGAGGCTGCGGGGGCGCTTTTTTACACCCCTGGAGTCCTACCATACTAGGGAAAGCATGGGAGAGTCTTACGATACTAGGGAAAACATGGGGGAGTGTTACGATATTAGGGAAAGAGACCATTCTCCTACCACGGGGATACCAATCGAATAGTAAACTTTTAATTCCTATCACTGTAGAGCCATCTAGAGAAGTAGGAGCCTCGAATTGCCATTAGAAGGAAGTTACTTAGATGGGGAAGAAGTTCAGGATTCATGTCATTGGTGAAATACACCCACAGGGAAGTAGCCCAGTATCCGTAGCACAAGCGCCTCTCACACAGCTCGGAAGAGGGTCTTCTATTAAGCCGACACTCCTCAAAGGAGACAAATGACAACATTTCTGTTAGTAATAAAGTACACCAATGGGAAAGAAAAGCTTTTAATTCTGACAATTGCAGAGCAAGACCTGTAGAATGGGAGCCCTAATTTCCTGTCAGTACTTAATTACACCAATGTGAAAGGTGGATGGGTGAAGAGTCCTCCTTCCAATACGCAGGTAGTTACACCAGTGGAAAAGAGCCCGACATTTCTACCATTAGTGAGTTACATCAACTTAGAAGGAGTCCAACATGTTTACCATTAGTGAGTTACAACACTGTGGAAAGAGCTCAACGTTACTACTATTAGTGAGTAATATTTGTTTGGAAGCATCTTAACATTCTTACATTATTAGTGAGTTGCATAAACGTATATGGAGCCCCACCAAAATGTGTATCATTAGTGAGGTAAAACAGTTTGGTAAGAGCTCACTACCCCTGCCATTAGTGTGTCACATCAGTGTGAAAGGACCCCAACGTTTCTGCCGTTTTAGAGACATCACTGTGGAAGTAGCTCAGCATTTCTACCATTATGGGCTTCAGAGAAGGAATTGAAGGAGTGAACATGTCCGAGTTCCTACATACATGGCTTCTAAGCACCTTCCCGAAAGACAAATTTTCAACGTGCTTTGTCATAGATTGTCATAGAGAGGGCCCACAGGGCGCTGATGGCCCAGCCCCTGCCGGGGCACAGCAATGACCGGTGAGAGCACGTTTTCTGAGCTTTCTAGATAGAGATATGATGCTGAGGGAAGCCAGAAAGATTGGGGAGATCCAACACGAGAACACACACATAATGATCTTCCCAGATTATAGCAGGTAGGTGCAGAAGCAGCGCCACACATTTGATTCAGTCATAGCCAAACTGCAGGAACATAAGATTCAATACATGTTACTCTTTCCAGCGAAGCTGAAAGTCCTGTTCTTGGGCAAATCCCACTTTTTCTAGACACCGGAGGCGGTCTGGCACTGGCTGGAGGAATGCCCCACTCTGGGGCGCGCGGAAACGCAGAGGCACGACAAAGGGCCCTCGGGAGGGGGAGCCAGACGATCCCCAGGCCCACAGCGATCACTCCATCCGTGACAATCTCGCAGGGGAAGACTCTTGGGGACGACTCCATACGTGCCCAAAGACACATGTAGAATCAGACGACGCAGTGGACGCTCCTTGGACTCCCGGCTCTCAGCAGGCGTACACATGCTCCACCTTCCTGACTGTCTCCAACCGGACACGATAACGAAATTAGAGACTCTTCCTCCGGTGAGGAGGAGGCTGAGGTTCCCTCCATGCACACTTTGGCGGCGAGATCCTCGCGATGGAACGGGACGCGACGGAGAAAACTACAGTGTCGCAGGGATAACCGCCGGATTCCCACTCATGAAGAGTGGTCTGCAGAGTTGGCCGTGGTTTAGACTGATATGCCAGAGCCGACAGGCTGGGTATTCACCCCCCCCTCTTTTTCTCTTTATTTTCCTTTTCCTTTTTCTTTCTTCGTTATTTCTCTTGGCGCATACAGAGACATATAGGACACCTGAAGTGCCGCAGGCCAATGCCCTGGTGTGGCTGTGGACTTGGACCCGTAGCGGCTCGCCTGTTTTGGCAGGAGTGTTCTTCCTTGGTTCTATCTCTGTCCCTGTTTCCTCTTAACTCATCTGTTCATTTGGTAGGGTTTTGGGTTTGTTGAGGGACTCTGAACTTGTGGCGTAAGTGGGGACTGGGAGGGCGATAAACCTCCACTAACCTAGTGTTCATCCCCGGCGACTGGTAGGGGATGCGACCTCAGGAGGGGTGGGGTCAGGGGCTGGGGGGCACCAGAGTTCTACAGTTGGGGGTTGTTATACGTTTGTTGTGTACAGGCAGTCACATGGTCACTCGGAGACGTGCGTTCACCTGCTCTTCCCACCCGGGATATACGTTGAGCACCCACTGCTATGGCCCCCGTGACTCAATGCACCCCCACTGCTGATGGGATGGAGGCAGATAGTTACAGGATACTTACATGGAATGTAATGGCCATGTATATAACGGGCCCACCCGATGTTGTCTTACTGCAGGAGACTCACCTTAGGGGCACAAAGTGTGGGTTCCTGACAATGGGAGCTTACACCGTATTGGCACATGCGGGTTTCACTGCTGGTTCCTGGGGGGTGGAAATCATAATCAGGAAATCTCCCCCTTTCAGGGTAATCGAACATGGGCAGACCCCCCCAGGCACATACGTGGAAGTGACAGGGTCATAGGGTAGACGGAAAGTTACCATAATCTCAGTTTATGCCCCTCCGAAGTTACAGGACAGGACCTTACGGGGGCTGACTGACATCCTGCTTGATACCCGGGACACACTTCATATAATAGGGGGTGACTTAAACGGCGTCATGTCCCTCCCTATGGACCGTTCAGAGAACCGTACCGACCACCCCCGACAGCGCATTTGGCGGAGGTGATGAACACGCTGGGATTGACAGACAAATGGCGGTATCTACACCCAGACACTCGAAGTTACTCATAATACTCTGGCACAGACAAAACGCACTCCCGGCTAGACTATGTCTTTCTCCCGCGGCGGGCACTGGGCAATGACTGTGAGGCGGAATACATGGCACGCAGCATCTCTGACCACTCCCCACTGACGGTTAGAACGGGAGGGATGGCTAGGGCAAATTGTGGTAATTGGAGGTTGACGGCTTGGGAACTTCAGAACACCGAGATATTAACTCGGTTAACATAGTGAGTTATATTCGTGTAGAAGGGAGCCCACATTACTGCTGTTAGTGAGTAACACCTAAATGAAAGAACAAACACTGCTTTCATTAGTGAGATGCAAGAAATTAGACTTTACCAACACTGCTGAGTGACACAAATGAGAAAGGAGCCCCTCGCTCCCATCATTAGTGAATTATACAAATTGGTTGTGGAGTGCACCATTGCTACTCTTAGTGAATTAAAACAATGGAAGAGAAGTCCAGCCTTCCATCATTAGTTAGTTACATCATTGTGGAAGGAGACCAACATTCCTAACACTAGTGAAGTACACCAATTGAAAATTAGCCCTTTACTCCTTCACTGGGCGTTACAATCATTTGGAAGGAACCTTACATTCTTATCATTGCTAAGTCACACCATTGGAATAGGAGTCCCTCCTACCTTTATATTCTCTCTATAGGGGCGGTTAATGTGTTATTGCTGTGTATAGTGGGTTTCACCAATTTAGAGACAGCTTCTTACAGAAGTGTATCTGTGGGGTATCCAAAAATGAAGGACCACGTGATTATCTGTACCAAATAATTTACAAAGGAGAACAGTGAAATAAAAAAGAGGTGCTAAACATCCATACAACTCCAAATACTTTATTAAGAGAAAAGGAGACACTGTTCCCAACACCCGCTGACAGACTACAATGGGAGTTGAACACAGTCCTATAACTGCAGCCACAGACTGGGCTCACCTGGCTCGGACATGCTAACTGGATCAACTTGCTTCCGCTCCAGACCTCCTCTCCAGTCTCGATCCAAGGCTCCAAGAGGACTAGTCCAAGCCTTCAATGAAATGTGGCCCTCTGTCCTATCTGGTTCTGACTCACTTGAAAAAGGGTCTCTCATCCAAGAAGGCCTAGGGCCTCTGGATGCCTGAGTGCTAGTCCATGCTGATCTCCTGTCAGCCTCAGCTGCTGTCTGTCCAGACTCTGGACCTCTGGGGGTCTGGGTTGCTGCCCCACCATGTTCCGGTGGGGACTGAGGTTTGCCCTCCAACGCTCTGGAAGTGGTCCCTTTATTGGTTCCATCCAGCTGTGGGGGTGTCATGGTTCTTGCACCCCTTGGCTCTCGCAGGGTTACAAGTGTCCTCATATCTGGTTCTGAGGAGGCTTCACCTCTAGTGTCTGGTGGTTTTGATAGGTCTGGGTCTCTTGGCTCTCCTGACAGAGTCTCAGCAGGCCTTGCTGTTCCTTGTCCCAGTACATCTAAACCCAGAGAACTTCTGGTTGCACCTGATGCACTTGTCACTATCACCATCCTTTCTATCGGTTCAGAGCTCGAACTCCTTTCCATTCTGATGGGCATTGTGTTCTTCCCTGTTCAGGCGGGGTCTCAGTGCCTTGGGTCTGAACAGAAGAAGCATCTTGTTCTTTGAAAGTGTGATAGCCAGCAATTTTGTTACGATGTGACGTAGCATGTATTAATCGGCCTCGAGATCCACCACCATCTCTGCCAGGTTCTGGTAGCGTCTGGGGCTCTGCCATAGCCAGTTCTGAGGGGATATGTGTTTCTGTCTGTCCAGTCTCTGGCCTCCAGGGTTGCGAGGATGTCCGATCTTCAGATCTCCTTGATTCTGAAGAGACCAGCACCTTCAACATCTCTGATCGTGGTGGGATGCGAGCTTCCGCACTCATTAGTTCTGATAGAATGTGAGTTTCTGGAACTGCTCTCTCTAGTTCTGATGGGATATGAGCCTGAGTATATGCTCTTGTAACTTCTGAAGGGATGCTGGCCTGTTCTTTTTGTCTTCCTGGTGCTATGTGAGTGTATGTTTCTTGTCTACCTAATTCACATGGAATATACGTGTGTTCTTCTGACATCTCTGGTTCTGATGAGATGTGAATATGTGCATATCGTCCCCTTGGTTGAGTTGGGATGTGAGTTTGTGCTTCAACCATCCGTGGTCCAGCTAGCATGTGTGTCTGTTCTTCTAGCTTCACTGATTGAGATGAGCTGTGAGTTTGTGCTTCTGTCGTCTCTGCTTCTAATGGGATGTGCGTTTGTGCTTCTCTTCTTCCTGGTTGAGATGGGGTGTGAGTTTGTGCTTCCTTTCTGTCTGGCTCCGATAGAATGTTACTTTGTACCTCTCGCCTCCTTGCTTCTGTTGAGACGTGAGGGTGTGCTTTCCTCATCCCTGGTGTAACGTTGACCTGCATGCTCTTCTGCATGGATGGGTCCATTATTTGCGAGAGGTGGTGACCTGACCCCTGCACTGGATTCCAGTCTGTAACAAATGTTGTCCTCTCTATTTCCGACGGGGTGTACTGAGGTACCACCCCTCCAGGGTGAGCGTAGTCCCTTCTCCTCACTGCCATAGAGATCGGCCCCTCTGTTTTCCCTCCCTCTCTCCGGGCCACCGGCTCTGCCACCCCCGGACTTTGAAGCATCCTCTCTCCGGCTCTCCAGGATGCTCCTGCCGTCTCGCTGTCTGCCAGAGCATTTCCCAGGCTCGGATGTGAGGTTCTAACAAGGCTGCGAGTTGAAGACCCACCCGGCCCGATGCACCTGGGTTTGTGGGAGAATAGAAGGGGGGGCGGGATGGGATAGAGGGGCGCTTCCCACCGTTTGTTCAGCCTTTGGATCGCTGGTCCGGATCGGGTCCGCTGGAAGTAGAACCAGAGGGGGGTAGAAGAAACAAGCATCAGCAGGGCATGGGGCTGCCCGCAGTACAGGGGACCATGGTGCTGAGCAGCGAGCTCAGACCTGGGGCATGGTACAAAAACACAATACTTTCACCAAGGGGAGGTAAAACACGAGCAGAGGGAGAGCCCAGCCAAGGGCACGGGGGCATCCGCGTGAGCAGCCAGACTTTGCAAGTTCTCCCGCGGCCAGGGGCTGACGATTGCGGGAGCTGCTCGCATCTGCTGACTCCGAGCAGTGGCTGGAGCTGAGGGAAGCTGCCAGTGACTGGTTGGCTGCTTCACGCTGATCCCACGGAGCCCGAGCTGGGCCTGGCGGGGCAACTGGGCAAGGCTAGCCAGGAAGGGCCCTGGGCTGTTAATAATGTGTACATGTTGGCCGGTCGGTGACGGACGTCGTCGAACCTCGGACGGTCCGTCTCAGTGTGGCGTCTGGTCTGCCTGGGTCTGACCTGGTATCGGTATCGGATCTCCGGTCTCAGCTCACGCGCACGCCGCACTTTTAATTGCTCGCTCTGCAAAGCACAAGGCCGCAAGCATGTTAGCATGACCGGCGCCACACCAGTATTCCTTTCAGTTCTTTGGTCACAAGTCACGACACCATCAGCCCCTGACCCACCCCTGAAACCCGCGCATGCGTGTCGCGGAGACAACTGCGCGCCGCGCGCACCCACTAACCATTTTAGCCTCAGAGGGCAGAGTCCCGTCCAGGCCCGCGGCGCGCACCATTAACTCAAGAGGCTCAGACTGAGGCCCGGCCGGGCCCCACGCGTGCGCACCACACAGCAGTTGCGCACCATTAATTCAATCAAAGTCAAAGAGCGAGCCTCTGAGGCCCGGGGCGGGCGTGTCCGCGCACCACCATTTAATTAGAAGAGCGTGCGTGCATGCCGTGTGCTTTTAAAAGCACGATATATAAAGTCAGTGAGGGGGCCTCTGGAGCGCCCCCACTCACAACTGTGTTACGCCCCTGCCGTGTGCACCCTTTAATTTATTGAGGACGGCATGCCCGGTGTGCCATGCGCACTGCGCACCAATAAAATTATGTCATAATAAATAAAGGGAGTGGGCCCCTGGAGCGTGGGGGCTGCGGGGGCCTGTGTTACACCCCTGCTCGCTGAGCGTTACCTGGGGGATACGATCTCACTCTCCTCTCCTCGCAGCTTGAGCCTCTGATGCGACTTTGTTGATTGTGAGCAGTGGAACTCAGACCCCCGACGGTGATGGTTCGAGGTCTCTCTTTGGCAAAGGCAGGCTCGGGCCGGCAGCGGTGAATTCCCACAGCTCCTCTGGGGATGCTGGTCCGGGCAGTTGGCAATGACGATCGCAGCACTTCTGGACACGATGTCTATCGAAGCAGAGAACAAGACTGCTCCGGGACACACAGTCACAGGGCAATTTCTCACGCAGGTTTGAGGCTGCAACAGGGCACACGCACACAGTGTCGTTGAGACTCACTTGTTCTCTGAGTGCACACGATCACAGGGCAATCCTCACAAAGGTCTCAGGATGCACGAAGCACGCGCACACAGCACAGCTGAGACTCACTTGAGCTCCAGGTGCACACAATTACACAGCAATTTTCTCGCGAAGGTCTCAGGCTGCACGAAGCACACACTCACAGCGTCGCTGAAACGCACTTGAGCTCCGGGTGCACACGATCACAAGGCAATCTTCAGGAAGGTCTCAGGCTGCACGAAGCACATGCACACAGCGTCGCTGAGGCTCACTTGGACTCCGGGTGCACACGATCATGGGGCAGTTCTAACGGAGGTCTCAGGCTGCAAAAAGCACACGCACACAGCGTTGCTGAGACACCCTTGGAAACTTTTATGTTCCTGAGTTTCCACAACAGGGAGTCAGCTCTCCTCGGGCCCTTGGAGACACGTTACTTTGGGACACAGCACACAGCAAAGATCTTTCAAGCAGGGGGATACAACACACAGCAAAGTCCCTTAGCCTCTCATTAGTTAAATACGCAAACTGCAGGACAGCCCCAGAACGCACAGCAAAGGTCAGTCCTTCTCTTCAGTCTCTTCAGCTGTTCTTCCTTTGGCGGAGGTTCCTCTTGACCGCGATGTAGTTTCAATCCTTTTCAGTCTTGATCAGTCCAAAGTCCAGCGGTTCAGCTCTCATAGTTATACCCCTAAATGTATTTGAAGTCTTTGTGTTCAGGTGAGCACTGATCCCTGTCCAAACCAGTTCTGGGTGTCTCCCTGCCAGTGACACCTTCTTCCTTTGATAGTGGGGGTCTGGATCCTCAATAACTCTGCAGGAGATGGAGCCATTGTTTTATGGCAGCAGCCCAGGCCTCTTCACCTCCAGGGACTACTCCTCCCCCCTACACTCCAGATGCAGGTCAGCCTGTTGCTGTCTCCTATTCCTCCCCTGGATAAGACATTTCCCAGACCCTGTCACATTCAATTCCAGACAGTCAATCCACAACCAGGCAGAGACACACAGAATTTTTAGAACAAGAAAACCAGGCACTTCTAAAAGCGAGGTTTCTTAACACACAATACAAAAACCACCTTCACAAAAAGATGTGTTATTAAATTGTGAGTTCAGTCACACTAAACTTCACCTCTCCATCTTAAGCCTATGGGAAGATAGGCTGGCAGCATATTACACAGCATCCTCCATTCTGTCCTGTGGGCAAGATGGCCTTGCAACAGTGAAAAACTAATTTGGCAGTTTTTCACTGTCAGGAAATGGTACACACCTTAGTACATGTCCTACCTTTCACATACACTGGCACCCTGCCCAGGGGGGTACCTTGAGCCGACCATAGAGGTGTCTGATGTGCATAAAAAGGGATGGGTAAGGCCTGGCAAGTGGGTGCACTTGTGAGGACGACAAGGCAGTTTAACAAACTGCACGCAGGCACTGCAGTGGCAGGCCTGAGTCCTCTCTTTAGGGCTTTTGTGTGGGTTGCACAATTAGTGCTGCGGGTTTACTAGTAGCATTTGCATTACCAGCCCTGGCACACATAGTGCACTTTACTAAGGACTTTACTAATAAGGCAAACATACCAATCATGGACAACCAATTACCATTACACTTTACACAGGGAGCACTTGCACTTTGACACTGATCAGCAGTGGCAAAGTGCCCATAGCATCTAAGCCAATCAAATGCAATCCAACACAGTATCAAAAATAGAGGAGTTAGAGGCAAAAAAATCAGGGGTAATCACGACAAGAAATGCCAGTTCTAACAGGAGCGTAGTAAAGTAATATAGCACCCGTGGCAGCATGACCATGTTTGCTACCACCAATCGTCCGTCTACTGAGAGTGTGATCCAGAATGCTGTCTGGGACCACAGCGAAGCAATCCCGCTCTGCATGTTCCCATCCAGCGTGTCTCATTGGGTTCTGTATATCCGCACCCCCAGGTACTTAAACATGTTTTGGGAAACTTCCAGTTCTTCCCATCTGAATTGAACTATGCTGAGTGGGTTATTGTCCCGAAAGGGGAAGGCAAGGGATTTATCAAAATTGATGGCCAAGCCGGACAGTGCACGAAATTGAGTGAATATTGGCGCGACAGAGTGGAACCCACAGTGCAGATCTTTAACATATAGTATAATATCGTCTGCATATAGGGATATTGCATTGGTCATAGGTCGAATTGGTATACTCCATCCCGCAGCCGTCATGCATAGACTTTGCGCTAAAGACTCTAATGCCAGCATGAAGAGCATGGGTGAAAGTGGGCATCCCTGTCTAGTACCCCTATGGGTCATGTGCGAGTTAAAAATATGTGCACCTATTTGCGCCCAAGCTGTCGGTGCTGTGTACAACAGCTTAACCCATCGCAGGAATTCCTCTGGAATCCCACATCTTTTCAGGGCAGCCAGCATATGGTCCCAGCTCAGGGTGTCAAACGCTTAGCGCAAATCCAATGAGAGACAGCCTGCTTGCAAAAAATACTCTGGGAGTCCACATCACTTGGTATAGTCTGTGTACATTGTGGGCCATGCACTTTCCAGGAATAAACCCACATTGATCTGTGTTTATTAGCTTAGCCAGATGTGGGAGCAGATGGCCTGCTAGTACCTTACTTAGTATTTTATACTCAGTGTTTCAGAGGGATAGAGTGATCTCTGCCAGGCTTTGGTAAGGAGGTTACGAGTGCTTGGATCATGGTTGGGGACCAGGCACCCTTTTCCAGTGCCACTTTAAAGTGATCTCTGCCAGGCTTTGGTAAGGAGGTTACGAGTGCTTTGATTGTGGTTGGTGGCAAGGTACCCTTTTCCAGTGCAAATTTATATCGTTTTTTTAGTTGGGGCACTAAGGGCCAGATGTAGGTCGGTCGGTAACGGCCGAAAATCGGTATTTTTGGCCGTTACCGACCGGTAATCCTGAAATGGTATGTAGGGCCCTGTATTTTACAGAATCGGTAAATTTACCGATCGGTAAATTTACCGATTCTGTAAAATACCGAATCGGTATTTTTTACCGATTCGGTAAATATGAGATGTAGGTGGGACTTTTCTGAGTCCCACAAGCCGTACAGAATCTGTATTTTACCATCAAATCTATTTGATGGTAAAATACCGATTCCGGTGTGCATGCACATGTGTGCATGCACACCTGTGCCATATGACAGGCAGACCTGCCCTTAGGGCAGGTATGCCTGCCACATGGCACCCGAGCCTCTTTTGGGGGTGCCAGAGGGTGTCAAAGTGACACCCCCTGCACCCTTGTGTCAGTCGGTATTTACTGAATCGGTAAATACCGAATCGGTAATGCCCATTCATTTCTATGGGCTTCAAAGCCCATAGGAATGAATGGGCATTAACGGTCGGTATTTACCGAATCGGTAAATACAGATTTTTACCGATTCGGTAAAAGGAACATCTGGATGCTCCTACATGTCCCCCCTTCTCATTTACCGATTCTTATTTACCGAATCGGTAAAATTCGGTAAATAAAAATCAGTAAATGAGTCCTACCTACATCGGGCCCCTAACTCTTTTGCGTATGCTGCGTAAAACTCTACAAGGAGGCCATCTAATACCAGGGTTTTATTGCGCAGGAGATCCCTAATCGTCTCCTGATTTTCTGCCATAGTGATTGGTACTTTCAGCACTTCTTGGTCATCCGCAGTTAGAGTAGGGAGCTGCGCAGCCTGGAGAAAGTCATGCATCATTTGGGGATGCGCAGTTTGGGGGGACTTATACAAGTACTCATAACATTCCCGGAATGCATCGTTTATTCCCACCTGGGTAGTTGCTGTCGTCCGCAGCGGGGAGCGAATATTAGTAATTGAGGTGGCTGGAGGGGGGTCCCTGACTATCCGCTCTAGCAGTGTGCCTGCTTTAGCCGCCTCTGTATGAACTCTCTGTGTATCGGCACAGTAGTCTATCACCTACATTCTTTCTAGCTGCTCAGCGTATTCTATACAAGCCTTTTGTAGCTTCTCAGCCCCTGTTGGGGATACTATAGGATAGGATAGGATAAAAGTTTATAAAGTGCTCGATTGCCGTGGCGTCTTGGCGCTGATGTATGTGAAAAGATCCAGCAACTACAATTTCAACAGCTAGATGACAGAAAAGAGAAGCGTCTTCAAGTCCTTCCTAAACAACTTTCTGTCAGCTTGGAATCTCATAGCCATAGGTAGTCTATTCCATAAGTGCGCTGCCCCATTGGATAAAGTCCTACCTCCCCACCTCGCCCGCCTAATCTTAGCCGTCTTAAGTAGACCCATGTTAGTGGATCTTAGGGCACGTGAGGGGGTAGAAGGCATAAATAATTTGGAAACCTCATCGGCACCGCCTCCATAAATCGCTTTGTGAAGCAGGCATAATGCCTTGAAATCCACACGCTGCTGCACCGGAAGCCAATGCAACAATTTAATACCCGCTGAGGTTGAACAACCCCTGGGGATGTTCAGAAGCAGCCTTGCTGCTGCGTTCTGAAGAGACTGGAGCTTTCCCATCTGTGTTTTATCTATGCCCATAAAAAGGGCATTACAATAATCTAATTTAGACAGCAAAAGACTCACCATTACTGTCTTTTGTAGCTCAAGTGAGATAAATGGGAAAATCTTTCTTAACATTTTTAAGAGAAAGAAACAGGATGAAGTCAGACTGTTAACCTGGGCAGAGAAATTCAACTGGTCATCAAAGATGACCCCAAGGTTCCTGACCTTAGAGACCGGACCAGGACACTTCCCCGCATCAGGTGCCCACCAAGAGTCGTTCCACACGGGGTGTCCCCCTCTAAATTCTATCACCTCCGTTTTGTCTGTATTAATCTTCAAAAAGTTATGGTTCATCCAGGTTATGATCTCGGAAAGGCAAGCGTGAAATTTAACAGCTGTGACCTCTGGCTGCTTGCAGATAGAAATAACAAGTTGTGAGTCATCAGCATAAGATACCAACGCGAAACCGTACCTTCTGAGGAGCCTGGCCAACGGGGTGACATACATATTAAACAGTGTAGGGGATAAAGCTGATCCCTAAGCAACCCCGCATGGATGATGGAAATTTTCAGACTTTCAGTCTTCCTCTAGGGCTCCAAGCTGGTATTCCACTTCAGCGAGGTCGCGAGTAATCGTGAGCCTCGCTCCTACTATAGCACCAATCGTTGTTCCCCTCACCACAACTTTGAACGCTTCCCATTCCATTACGGGCGTATAGACAGTATCGGCATTCTTGGAAAAGTATTTGCCAATTGCGCCTGCCAGATTTGCTCGGAAAGCGCCAGCTTCAAGATATTGGGGGCTAAATCTCCATGTCAGGACTGGTATGGGTCTCCGCCCCATGTAAGAGTGAGTTCAAGAGGACTATGATCCTACAGTGATTTGCCCAAATATGTTGTGTCTGCTATTTGCGATTGTAGGGTGGGGGAGCATAGGATGCTGTCTATCCGTGTGTGCAGTGTATGTACTGGGGAATAGAAAGAGTATTTGTGCGTTCTTTCATTTTTGCTACGCCATGCGTCTACTAGTACCTTTCCGTGTATCCAAGCCTCCAACGCTTTGGCCTGCCGTATTGCCGGTTCTCCAGGGAGTGGGGGGTCTGACCTATCTAGCTGCGTGTTTAAAACTGGGTTGTAATCAACACCCAGAATGCACGGGTAATTGGCCCTTTCTGCTAACGCTGCACTAACTTTTATTAAGAAGGCTTCTTGTTCCGAGTTTGAGGCATAAATGCTACCCAGCACTACTGGCATACCATCCAGTTTTCCTCTCACTAGCGCATATCTGACATCCGCATCTATGCACTGATCATGTATCTCAAAGAGAACCTCTGCCCTGATCCACAGAGCTGCACCCCTCGCAAACGCCAAACAGGTAGTGTGGGGCATAGTTGCACTCTCCATTTTTTCTGGAGTTTACAGGCCTCAGCGGCATTTAGAGGTATTTCTTGCAGGAACACTATCGGGATTTACGCCTGCCTAATTGTGCATGAATACGATGCAGTTTGTGGATAGAGCCCATGCCCTTCACATTCCAGGTTATAAAATTATATGTGGATGGCGCTATCATTTGTGCTGTGCCTGTGTGTTAGCGACGCTCCTTTCTACTTTCCGCCCTTCTTTAGCTAGGGTGGTATCTTGTGTGAGAGTGTGTCCTTCATAACTCTTGCTAACACTTATCAGAACCATCCCAATACAATGGTCCAACCTTGAACGTGTGTTCGACCAAACATACGCCATTAGTGGCAACATATTAAATATAGTACAAGCAATCGCAGGGGGGAAGTAGTCCAGCCACGGTCATCCTCGCTCCTCGGCAGCTATATGTTAGTGCTCCAGGGGGGTCCGAGCAAAATAGGGAGGGAAGAGAGGGGGTAGGTGCCCGCATGCCCAAGGCTGATCCCCCCCATCCCAACCACTAGGTGTCTGTTCATTTTGATACAGTTGGTTCTTCCGTATAGTTTATCCATTGCGGGTAGTCCCGCCTTTCTGTACCTTGCTGGGACCATGTGTGTTTCGAAGTATACGGATGGTCAGCGTGAGCCTATGGATCCTATTTAAGGGCATTTTGATTTTCAGTACTGAAGAGGTTGTAAGTTTTTTGACCTAGCATGTCCCGGGCTGTTTGGAGGGTAACAGATTTATTTCTTTATTTATTTTATGCGTTTTTATATAGCGCAGACTTTACCCGAAGGTGTCAGACCGCTTCACAATAGGAACAGTAATGATACATGAGGAGAAAATTACATGAGAACAAATTACAAAAGCAAACGTTAAGTTACATGAGGCAAAAGTGACAATTGTGAGCAAACAAAATACAAGAGGTAGCAAACGGTACATTACACAAGGAAAAAGTGGCATGTGTGCAAGTTACAAACTCGTACAAAGTACAAGTAGAGGTATAATACTGCAATAAATGGCAGACACTCAAGCACAAGAACTAACATTATGTAGGCAATGGTGACACTTTTGCAAGTATCTAAAGCAAACAAAATGTAAGAGGTAGCAAACAGTGTGTTACAAGAGAAAAGTGACGTGTGCATGTTACAAATGAGTACCAATCACAGGTAGAATAATAGTAATGCAATAAATTGCAGACACTCAAACCGCAAGAACACACTGGGAAGGAACTTCCATAGTCGTGGAGAATAGAATTTTCTATAATAGAAGGTCTTCCTTCAGATAATAGAGAGGGCGTGAATTAAATTTGGAAGTGTCATTGATAGAGGAGAACTTTGAGGTATGTTTTGAAGGCCTGGGAGGAGGTGGTGGTCCGGAGCTGAGGCGGAAGTGAGTTTCAGATTCTCACCGCGTTGCCTGAAAAGGATTGGGCCATAGATCTTTTCTTCTTGAAGGTGGGAGGTTCAAGCAGTAGATTTTCCGCATTACGAGATGGTCTTGAGCCTCCAGAGAGTTTCAGTTTATTCGCCAGGTAGCGAGGAGAGGAGGAGTGCAAGGCTTTGTGGGTGATACAGGCTGTCTTGTAGATAGATCTTGCCTCGATGGGAAGCCAGTGGAGGGTGGATAACATGGGTGTGATGTGGTCTCTTCTTTTGGCCCCATAAAAGAAGCGAGCTGCTGAATAGAGAACATATTTGAGGGGGGCCAGGTGGGATTTGGGGAGGCCAGTAAGAAGAGAATTGCAGTAGTCTAGTCTGGAGAGGACCAGTGATTGGACCAGAGTTTTAAGATCTTGCTCCGGGAAGAAGCGACGAATTCCCCAAAGGAGGCGCAGTTGGTATCGAGCAGACTTTGCAATGGAATTGATGTGGAAGATTAGATTGAGTTTTTTGTCGAGTATGACACCAAGGGATTTTGAGCTATCAACAATGATGGGTTTATTGTTAAGTAGATTCATCTGATCCATCCATGATTGAACCGGGGGAGGAGAAAGTGGGGAGGAGAGGAGGAGGAATTCAGTTTTAGAGGGATTCAGAATCAGTTGATGAGCTGACATCCAGTTTTGAATGGAGTTGAGAGTAGAGCTTAGGATGGAGAGATCGTGAGTGGAGGCAACCTTCAGGTAGATTTGAGTGTCGTCTGCATAGAGATGATAGTGGATCCCGGATTTACTTAGGAGATTTCCCAGTGGTTCTAAATAGAGATTGAACAATGTGGGTGCAAGGATAGAGCCTTGAGGAACACCTTGACCTACCGCCAAAGGAGATGAAAGAATGTTCGCTATTTTGATCATTTGGGATCTATCGGAGAGGAAAGAAGCAAACCATTTAAGCACAGTGCCCTCCATGCCCATTCTCTGTTGAAGAGTGTTGAGGAGAGTGTTTTTTGATTGACAGTGTCAAAGGCTGCAGAAATGTCAAGGAGAATTGGAAGACAAGACCCCCCCGAATCGAGTATCCGCAGCGCGTCATCAATCACTTGAAGCAGGGCTGTTTCAGTGCTGCAGTTTTGGATGAAGCCAGACTGAAAATTGTCAAGAAGATCGTTGTCCTTGATATGACGAGAGAGTTGTTTTGCTACACATCTTTCTTTGATCTTCGCAAGAAAGGATAGGTTGGTGATGGGGCGGAAGTTTTTGAGGTCATTCGCATTAGCAGTGGGTTTTTTAAGCAGAGGGGTTACCTGCCCAGTTTTGAAGGAGACAGGAAGGGAGCCTTGACAGAGGGAGAGGTTGACCAGAGTGGTCCAATAGGAAAGAGAATGGATATAGAAGTCAATGGCAATGGCACTAGGGATGGGGTCAAGAGAATGGTTGGAGGGCTTTGTTTCGAGGATGCAATTGAGGAGGGCATCTTCAGAGATGGGATTAAAGTTCTGCCAAATGGATAAGGATTTGCGCTCCTCAGGAGGGGTAGGATGAACGACCTGATTCACAAGTGATTTCACTTTTTCGTCAAAGAATATAGCGAAATCCGCTGCTTTCTTTGTAGAATCCTCCAAGTTGGAGGTTGGGGGAGAGCAGTTAGGATTCTCGATGAGATCGAATAGTGTTTTTGGGTCTATTTTTGGCTGAGTCAAGGAGGGTTCTGCAGTGCGACGCTTTCCCAAGGAAGATGTGCTTGTGGTACTTGGTTCTTGCTGAACAAAGTGTGGTCAAATTATCGTTGGAGGGCGCTTGCCTCCATTGTTTCTCCAGGAATCTTCGGTGCTTCCTTTCTACATAGAGGGATTTGGTGAACCAAGGTGCTGAGGGAGTAGGCCTTTTCTTTCTGCTTTGGAGAGGAGCGACGTTATTGATTTCGACTGCAAAGACTGTGAGGCATTGGGAGGTGAGTCTGTCAACATCTATGCTCGGGTCTAGCCCTGGAAGTGATAGCAAAGCTGATTCACAGAGGGAATCAACGTCAATATTTTTAGTTTCACGGAGCAAGGAGGTTGGCCTCTTAGGTTCGCCAAGAGTTATATAGTGTGATAGGTGAAGAGAGAATGGGATGAGGAGGTGGTCAGACCAGTCTACATGAATAGGGGTAGCGATAGAAAGCATGCCTGCTATAGAAATAAATAGGTCAAGGATTGAGCCCTTAAAGTGTGTTGATTCTGTGCAGTGTTGGATAAGATCGTTTGCAGAGCGTAAGGTGGCCGGACAGAAGAGTCTTGCGGTGAGCCCCAGTGGAGATTGAAGTCACCCACGAAGGTCTGATTGTCACTTTGCAAGTCTTTGTCGCTGATGAAGTCAGTGAGTTCATCCGTAAACGAAGGGCCGCTACAAGGCGGGCGGTAAATGGCATGGAATCTGAGGGGTGAGCGGTGGTGTAATTGAAGCTCAAGAGATAGACATTCAAAAGTGCGGAAGGAGCTGACAGGAAAAGCCTTAAGTTGAAGGGTGTCTCTAAAGATGACTGCAACACCTCCCCCAACATTGTCAATTCTGTCATTCCTAAATATAGAATAGGCTGTGGGTAATAGGAGATCAAACATAGAGGGAGAGGTAGCGTTGAATCAGGTGTCTGTGAGGAAGTGCATGTCAATATTGTGAAGGGTGATGGTGTCGGAGATTTCAAGCTTGTGTTTTATTGCAGATCTGAAGTTGTGGCGCAGACAGTGCAGCTCTGTCAAGACTGTTTTGGTGACGGGGCACTTGGGCTATGAAGGGTGATAGGGATATTGTAATTATACGGGGGTTTAGGTGGATGATTAGTTCTGACAGAGGAGATGGTCGGAATAGTGTATATAGTAGAGTTACTAGGAGATGAAAGTTGAAGAAGGGTGGCGTTTGGGCATTTGTGTGAGTTAACAATGTTTGCAGACAACAGGTTATGCTTGGCTATTATGGGGTGAGGGGGCAAGGTGCATCTCGTAGGAAGGTGAGGGTTTTCCAAAGGACTTGAGGTGAATGGAAAAGTGGAAATCTTGGAGCTTAAAAGTGAAATGGTAGCTACTAGCTGGGAGATGGGGGTGATAAGAAAGCCTAGCTTATTTTCCAGAGAGATTAGGGCAGAGCATGGAAGGTTGGGTGGCTCGATGGAAAAAGGAGGGGGTGAGATTGGTGTTGGAGGGCAGGGAGGGGTGGGGGACAGGGGGAGAGTTGGGGTATAGGGTTCATAGGTGGGGGAAGGTGGAGGTTGAGAGCGGGAGTTGGTGTATCAGAGGTGAAGGGAGAGTTCAAAGTCAAAGTCAAAAATAGCTTTATTCGACTGTTAAAAAAGCAATCATAAAAGCATACATATTAAAAACTAATCACATTTCAGTTCATTTTACAGTGTCATCGAATTAATAAAATGAAAAAATAGAGTATAAAAAACACACACAACAATTCAGTAATGGAAAATTTCCATTCAAGGCAACCTCACTATACATAAAGTGCTCTACATGATCATAGACTTTCTATGGAATACCACTTTTTTCAGGAAGACTGTAGTTATTAGAACCCCTCTTTCATTATCCAAGTATTGTATACTTAGCAAGGCCGGACGACATTGGCGCAGACCCATCTGTCTCAAAATGGGCAGGAAGATCCCGCGCCTAATAAATGCATAAAATGTACAAAATAAAAAGACATGCATGGTACTTTGAGGCGACACATCATCACAAGGAAAAGGCTGCAAATCACGCAACCAATCATTTACAGTTGGGAAGCTAACCAATCTATGAAAGATTCCCAACCTGAAGCGAGATAATAAAAATCTATCGTAATTACCAGGAACACAAACCAAATAGGGTTGAATATTAAAAACAGTAAATAACAGCTGATGTTGCAGGACAGTTGGTTTTAAGATCTCCGTTGTTGTTCTTACAGTATATAACAGAGTCAAGCCCTCTTTCCTCAGATCCTTTCTAGAAATGGCTGAGATGGTAAGAGGATTTAGAAAGTATTCAGGATTGCCAAGATCCTTGAAAAACCTGAACACATAACTCAGCCATGGGATTCTCATAGCTCCTTCCAATTTCAAAATATCCATCATGATATCCCTATTCAGCTTGGCTTCTACTTTGGTCCACAGCCTGTGCCATAAAACCACAGGCTCAAGCTTAATCAGGTCAGATATAAATGTGAGGCCTAATTCTGCATGGCAGGTGTAACTTGAGGTACCATTAGGTACAGCAAGTATGTATTTCAGGAAAGAGTTTTCAACTACCTGAATGGGAGTCGGATCAGCAAAGCCCCACACCCCGCTCCCATAAATTGCAGCGGATACACATTTAGCTTTGTAGATCTTAATTAACTCAACAGGAGGTCTTATCCCAGCTTTTTGGCAAAAGATTTAAGGGCAGCAGCAGAACGTACCATCGTCAATTTCTTGGCCGCTACTGCTTGCACCCATGACTCATTCTGAGCAAATAAAATACCTAGATATAAGAATTGCTTGGATACCTCAAGTTTCTGTCCTGGCCCTTTTGGTCTTAAAGTTCTTACCACAGCGCATGATGAATGTTTTATTAGAGTTAACCCTTAACCCCAGATCTTTCATGAAAAGGGTAAAACTATCCAACGTGCAATGAAGACCCACTTGTGTACGAGACATTAACACATCATCGTCTGCGTACAAAAGGGCCGGGATTGAACGGCCATCTACATATGGGGAGTCTAAGCTATCTCTGCACAAGGCTCCCTCCAAACCATTTATATACAAGTTCAAAAGGAATGGAGCCAGTACACAGCCCTGCCTGACTCCACTCCTGATTGGGATTTTAGCCGTGCATTCCCCCGTCAGGCCGTAACGGACGCGAGCTGATGCGTCATGATAAAAACGTTTAAGAAAATAAAGAATATTTTCATCAACACCTATTTGTCCTAGTAACAACCACAATTTAGAATGAATCACACAGTCAAATGCGGCAGAGAGGTCCACAAAGGCCAGGAATAAGTTCCCTTTTTTGGCCTTTGTGTACTTCCCCACCAGCACCAGAAGGTTTAGGCCCTGCTCTACTGTTCCCAGACCGGACCGGAAACCGTATGGCAAATCTGATAGAATAGAATTATCAGCAGCCCAGTACAGAAGACTGTCCAAAATGATCCGTCCAGCTATCTTTGTAAAGGAATCCAACAGGGAGATAGGTCTATACATCCCGGGTCGTGTCTATCCCCTTTTTTAAAAATGGGCACAATTATAGACTCCACCCAGGTAGACAAGAAACCTGTGGTACAACTTGCATTAAGCACATGGACCAGAAGGGGAGCCCACAGAGGTATAATAGACTTAAAAATATCTATGGGGACACCGTCCGGGCCAGGAGCCTTATCACCCTGACTGGCGTGAAGAGCTTTTTCAACCTCATCCACAGTGAACATCAGATTCCTTGAACTGGAGTAGGAAATAGGTGTACAGACGGAAGGCGACGTTTCCTCTCCCTCGTATACCTTGGCGAAATTCCCAATCCAGTCTGCCTCTGGGATTGCTATCTCTATTTTGGGACCGGTCTCATCCTCTAAAAAGGGGGTTCTAATAATCTTCCAGAAGCCGGCACTATCATTATTTAACGAAGCCACGTGCAAGGCTTCCCATGCCTCTGCTTTTAATGCATTCTTCCTATCTTTAACAGCTAACTTATATTCTTTCCTAAGTCTCCTCACCTCCGTGGTACATCTTGGGTTTTTATGCAATTCGTTCTTTAAAAGGGCATAAGCTTTAGTACAATTAGAATTGAACCATCCTCCCTGATCTCTATTAGATTTTCGCTGTCTCATAAGAGAGTTCCTTATTTCGTTAGTGATGGTTGGAAAGGATACAAGGAGCGTTCCAGGGGAGGAATCTTCGCCCAAGCATATCGCAAGCTCTGTCTTACATTAGCCAATTACTGTATTAAGTATTTCTGTTTGATTGGCCATGGCCCATCGTAACGAATATCCATTCGTTCTACCAATGGATAAAGTTTCTAGGGCTCTAGCTTTTCCAATGTTACTCTTAGAGATCTTCTTCGTGGGCAATAAAATAGCCACACCGAGCGGGAAGTGACCGCTTAATGCGTTATCTGAGACTTTAAAATAATTAATTCTCTGAGCATGATTGTTAGTTATAAGAACATAATCAATCGTACAGCAACAACCCCTACCATTAAATGTTGGAGGTAGGGAAAATGGCGATGCACATACTTCATTAGCAAATCCAAGATCGAATTTACTCAGTAGTTCATTTAATTGGTCACCCAAGGGAGTGTGGTTAAAGTGGGATTGACACAAGCCCTCTTCCCATGCCACACCCCATCTATTATCTTCTACCATCCTACATAAAGTGCAATTAAAATCTCCTACCCAGAGGACCATCATATCTTTCCTATTGCTTGCAACCTGGGAGGACAATACTCTAGACAAATTATTAATGACAATTGATACTTCACCATGGGGAATATTATTATAAAAAATTAACCATGGCAATCGAAGCATCAGAGTCCAATAAAAGTACCAAAAACTGAAAATAAGTATCTTTAATGGGCTCTAAGACCCCCTTTAAATTCAGCTTATTTGAAAGATAGACACTCAGCCCTCCCTTGGCTCTCCCGTGCATGACCTCAACAACCGAAGTATGATAGGTCTTGTACCCGTTCAAGTGGACCGCTTCCTTGGTCCAAGTTTCCTGAAGAAAAAATCAGGTCTTGGTACAGGATAAAGTCCTGCCAAAGTGGGTTATCAATTTTTGATTTAACTACTGCGATGTTCCAAGATATAATATCACATGTCGGAAATTCAACAGGAGTTAAAACAGGGGATGGAGGCCTAACACCTTCCAGCAAGGACCCAGTCCCATTAGGGTGCACTAACTCTGGGTCAACCTCCAAGGCCACCTTCCCTTCATTAATAGCCTCAATCCCAGTATTGCAGGCATTCTCTGTCCATTCATTCAAAATGTCCTCCTGGTTTGGTATAGAGTTACGGTGGACTGCTCCGCCAGATAGATTAATAACTGGCTCCGTATGCAGTCAATCATTACTCTCTAGACCACTTAAAGCCTCAAAGGGATTTGAAGTCGGGACACAGTATCTTACTTGATTAAGTCCCAGATGATTTTCTGCTAAGAAATTAGGTCCTGGAAGCCTTCCAGGGTACGTAGGACGATAAAAGAAACCCAAATGTAGAATGTTAATAAACTGAGTATCAACTACTCCATTAAAGGCCCCCTCAATGATGTTTCGTACCAGGTTTGTAGATCTAAATGTTAAGATTACACAATCTCCATTAAGAGATTTAGTAGAGGTACCTACCCAGCTCACTCTTCTGTCCATTTTAAATTCGGAGAACAATACATTTTTAAATCCAGTCCTCAAGGTTAAAAAATTAAGGGATTTGTTCCTCAGAGTCGACCAGTGTTCAAAAACTTTGGGAGGTAAAACTGGGACATTAGCTAACACGACCGTATATGGTATAGCTTCTGGTGGCAAATTTAAAATAGGTAGAGGTTTAGCTATATTGTCCCTTTGGCCATCCTGATCTCTTCCTGTATGAAAGTTGGTATTGCCATTATCATTAATTCGATTGTTTAGGCCTGTTTGTTCTACTACACTGTTTACAATGTTACCCCCTGAGCTTATAGATCCTGATCTATCATTACCCACCCTAGTTTTATGTTGTACTGGATTGGTTGAGTCCCTAGATAGTCCTTTAGGGTTTCCTCTTGAATTAGCTACAGATGAAGGCGCTAGTGTTTTAGTGTGGGCTGAATTAGGAGCAGATGAAGGCGCTAGTGTCTTAGTGTGGGCTGAATTAGGAGCAGATGAAGGCGCTAGTGTCTTAGTGTGGGCTATCTGAATGGGTTGGAAGATGTTAGTCATCGTTTTCTCTATATTAACTACCCTGGTTTCAATGTTGGTACTTTTTAAACAAATAGGCCCTAAGAGTGTTGATAACAAGGTCTCCATTCTTCCCCAAAAATGTTCATCATCACCCAAACTAGTTTGGGCAGCAACATTCTGTATCTGGCCCTTACCCTTTTTCCCTTTCTGACCATTTGAGTTTGAAACAGCTTTGCGTTGGTTGAGGCTACCCTTCCCTTTAGATTTATTTACAGGCAATTCTTCTTTATTAGCATGAATTTGTTTACGTTTAGCTTTTTGCCCTCTAGTTGTTACATGTGGGCTTTCATTATTTGACCTGTCCAATAATACAGGATCAGAAGTTAGAGGGAGATCAACCCCGTCTGACCTGGAGAATCATCAATTGAGAGAGGGGACTCAGCATTTACATTCAACTGCCGTATTGTAGGTGTTAGGGAAAGTCTACTGGGCAAGGGAGATGGGTCAGGGGATAGAATATACTGTATAGGGGGAATCTCGTGATTCTGAGCACATGGGAGCCCAACATAAGATGTCACTAGCATCGAATCAAAAGAGTTTACCGTAGCCGAAGATGCATTAATTGATGGCAAGGGGGGGAAGCATACCAATAGGGAATGAAAGACGCCTCTCTTTGTTTTCTATGGCTGTTGCAACTACCCCTATAGTTTTTTGCAACATTTTATCTATAGCGGCTAAGCTCGGGAGAGGAGTAGTTAAAGCTACTTTTTGTCTAGTAAGGGATGGGACTGCGGAGGGATATTTTTACCCATATTCCTCAATACAGAGTTCAGTAGGTATCTAAGTTAACAGGCTACTCGATGTATCAATCTCCACAATAATTAAAATATACAATTAATAACAAAATTGATGAATCACTATACAAAAAACGTGTCCGACGCTAGAGTTCCAATGTCCATGTAAGGTGTCACTTTAGCAGCACGCTTAATTTTAGTGGATAAAAGTTACCGCTAGTTGGTAGATCTCAACGGTCAGTGTCCACACATCCAACCAAGGGGGATGGCCCAGCCCAGCCTCCTCCGGCCCCGGACGTCACAGACGGCCCGCCCTTAGCCCGGGCTTAGCCCGGCGTCGCCTGTGACGCGGGAACTCCCGCGGTCTTTTAAGCGCCGCCTGGTGCGAAACCGGCATGTGCGGCGACCGGCCGCAGGGGCACCTGGGGGCTGTAGTCACCCCCCCCCCCCCCTCGGCTGCCGGGCACTAGGTTGGAGAAAGGCAGCGGCAGCGGGGGGGACCGATGGCAAGCGACCCCGGGTCTGGAAGGGATGCAGAAATGCCTGGCCAAAGAGTGTGTCCTGGTAGGTCAATCACATCCTACAACGTTTTGAAGCGTTACCCGCTCTGCCACAACTCCCGCGGTCTTTTCAGCGCCGCCTGGCGCGAAACCGGCGTGTGCGGTGTCCGGCGGCAAGGGCACCTGGGGGCTGTAGTCCCCCCCTCGGCTTCCACGCACTAGGTTGGAGAAAGGCAGCGGCAGCGGGGGGGACCGATGGCAAGCGACCCCGGGTCTGGAAGGGATGCAGAAATGCCCGGTCAAAGAGTGTCTCCCGGTAGGTCAATCACGTCCTACAAAGTTTTGAAGCGTTACCCGCTCTGCCACAACTCCTGTGGTCTTTTCAGCGCCGCCTGGTGCGAAACCGGCGTGTGTGGTGTCCGGCCGCAAGGGCACCTGGGGGCTGTAGTCCCCCCCCCTCGGCTGCCGCGCACTGGGTTGGAGAAAGGCAGCGGCAGCAGGGGGGACCGATGGCAAGCAACCCCGGGTCTGGAAGGGATGCAGAAAGGCCCGGCCAAAGAGTGTGTCCCGGTAGGTCAATCACATCCTACAAAGTTTTGAAGCGAGATAGGGAAGTTGAAGAAAGGAGGTGGTTTTGATGGGCCGGAGGGAGGGCAATGGAAAGGGTTACCAAGGGGGGAAAAGGGGTAGCACAGCATTGCTGTAGTAGTGAGGGGACAGAGAGAGATGTAATGGGTTTGTGGAGAAGTCGGGGTAAATAGCGGGGGAGGAGAGGGTAGAGAAGAGGGGGAGAGGGAGGAATAAAGGGAGCGTAAGGAAAGTTAACAAGGGGAGAGGGTTGGAGGAGAGGTGGACTAAAAAGGGGGTGCAGGTAGGAATAGGGGGGAGCAGATGAGATTGGAGTACCGGGACGGAGCAGATTGGACGAGGAGCGTATTAGCTAGAGTTAAGGCTGAAGGGATGAAGGGGGGCAAACTGTGAGGGGGAGGAATGGGAGAGGAGGGCACAGGGGAGGGAAGAGGGCCGACCTGTGCTTCTCGATTGTGCAGTCTATTGGAGTGTACGGGGGTCAGGGGAGGAGAAAGGGAGTAATGGGTGGAGCTAGATGAAGCGTCAAGGGAAAACCCGGTCGCAGAGGAGGGGAGTAGGGAGGGGAAGAGGTGGTCAAAGAGAGAGAGACAGATGTCTTTGGCTTGGATCATGACAGTACCGTTGTTATAGAGTGAGATAGTGAGAGAGCCATTGAAATACGCAGAGGGGGACATTTTTAGTTGTTTCCCATGAGGGATAGAGGAGGAGGAGGTGACGTTAAGGGAATTATATAAGCTGGTGGACCAAGAGGGGGTGTCGTGAGTGAAAAAAATGAAATCGTTTTTGAGCCCATTGTAAAATTGATGAACAAAAAGGGAATTAGGTAAACACTCAATAGTGTTATGCTTCAATCGTTTTACTGAAGCTTTAGTCTGGCCTGGAGGATAAATGATTTTGTAGCAATTAATTTCAGCCTTACCTCGAGTGGTGGCCATGTTGGGAAAATGATGACGAGGAGGGTGGGGGGATATGACAAGGGTGTTACTCGGAAAGCAGTGGTGAGGCGAAGTATAAGGACATAAAGGGGGCACATATTCCAGACATCAGGGGTGAAGATATCTGAACTAATGTGCTGTCCGGGAAGTGAGGCGATTAGGAACAGGTTGTTACTTCAGACAAGAAGAAGATGGGGGGCTTGGGAGTCTCTGTGATTCCGCTGGTATTTGTTGGGCCCTACATCTAGGTATACAGGATGCCACCTGGCACTAGATAATAATTACAGGGGAATTGTTTACATATGGTAGGGCCAACTGGACCACTGTCAGAACCATCACAAAGCAAATTTAGTAAAAGTAAGACAGATCATAAACGAACACCCAGTTACCATTGGTGATCACTGTGCTTAGCATCAGCCTGTAACAAAAACCACATTCAGCACCAACCGCATTGTACGCCCATATTCTCAACAGACTAATATTGGACCCTAACCTCCTGAGAATCACTGACATTAGGGGCATAAAGCACAGGGTGGAACAAAGTCTCACTCGCATAACCAAAATATGCAAGACAACCTCATCATTTTAAAACCACCTTTAGAGGTACTCAGAACAGGGTGCATAAATCATACTACAGGAAAAACATTTCCTAGCACCACATTATCCTAATGGGACCTGGTGCCCGACAAGCCTCCTTGTCCTCCTGGCCAACTGGCCATTTCAGAGGAGGACTCAAATGCCCTGTATCCAGAATGTCAGGGCCCTGCCCATGCAGCGAAAGTCAAAGGATGCAAACTTGCGCACACCTAATCGCTGTAGCTGGCATTAAGTGCTGCGCAGCTGTGAGGGAATGGGGCAAAGGAGTGCATCTCACTCCTAACTCAATCAGAACTGTCCCCACGGATAGTGTGGCCTTAACGGTGCAGCTGGTACTACTTGCTGCACAGCTGTTAAAAGCCTAAACGGTGCAGCTGGCACTACTTGCTGCGCAGCTGTAAAAGGCAATGGTTGGCTACTGTCAGAGTCTGTGAGTGTTACCCCATCGGATGATGAGTCCCGTCTGCTGGGGGCCCAATTCTTCCTCATTGCTGCAGCCATCTGTAGCACCACTCTCTTGCTCGCCATTTTTTGTCCCAGGGTGGGTAATCCCTCCTCCCCCGGTCGTGTTCTACTTGCGCTTCTCTGCTTGCTTCATCTCCGGCGCTGGTTTAATTTCCGGGGCTGTGTGTGTTCTTCCAGTTTTTCCAAGTCAGGAAAATTGCTTTAGACCCAAGACCAGGTTGCTTTTGCATCCTCAAAAAAGTAGCTGGCACGTTCGTGCAAGACCTTGAGACGGGCTGGGAAAAGCAGGGCATACCTCAGGTTAAGTTGATGCAAATGGACCTTCAGGGTCTCATGGCGACGACAGTGTTTACTGTGGCTTGGGCTCATTTTCACTTCCATGCTCTCTGGTTGTACCTTCTGTCTCGTTGGGAACCTGTGTCTCACGAGCTGGATTGTCTTCTTCCTGGGTCCCCTTCGGTCCTCCCTGCCCATCTTTGGAGGATGGTGTTGGCTCATCTGTCGCAAGGTCTGCCTCTGCAGCCGTCTCCCCCGGTCGTCCTGACCACGGATGCCAGTTCTTTCGGGTGGGGTGCGACCCTGGGTTCCCTGTCCCTTCAGGGTCGTTGGTCCCTTCCGGAGAGTCCTCGTTCATCCAATTGGAGGGAACTGTTGGCTGTGTTCCGGGCTGTGATGGGTTTTTGAGTTCAGTTGCTCGGTCACTATGTTGTGGTGCGGTCGGACATCACGGTTGCTTATCTGAATCGCCAATGTGGTTTCGCTCATCCTCCCTGAACGGGGTGGTGATTCCTCTTTTCTGTTGGGCGGAGGGGCTTCTGTTGTCTCTGTCTGCTGTTCATATTCGGGTGTGGACAACGGAGTGGCGGATGCCCTCAGCCGTTATTTTCCCGCCTCCCCGGAGTTGTCTCTAACTCCTGTTGCTTTTCGTCTTGTGTGCAGGAGGTTTGATCTTCCCTTTCTCAACCTCTTTGCTTTCCGGCTCAATGCCCAGCTGCCCCGGTTCTGCTCTTGGGGTCCTCAGGAGGGTTTCTGAGGGGGGGATGCCCTGAGGATTCCCTGGCCGTCCAGGCTTCTTTATGCCTTCCCTCCTCTGGCGCTGATTCCCCGGTTTTTGGCCCTCCTGTGTCGGGAGGATCGGATGGTGGTAGTTGTGGTTATGTTTTGGCCTCGGAGGTCTTGGTTTCCAACTCTACGGTTGTTGGCTGTGCAGGTCCCTAGTTTCTTCCACTATCTCCTTCCCCCCTGCGGTCTGCTCCGTCGCTGTCTCTTCTGAGGTTGTGTCTGTCGGTGTGGAAGTTGAAAGGCAGGGGTGTCGTCGGAGGGGTTTCCCTGAGCATTTACCTGTGGCTCTTCAGGGTTCCCTTTGCCCGTCTACACTCAATTCATATGACCGTCATTGGGGTAATTTTCATCGTTGGTGTATGGCTCTGGATTTGTTCCCTTTGGCATGCTCTTTGCAGGTGGTGCTGCTGTTCCTTTGGGAGGGTTTTGAGAAGGGTTTGGTAGTTTCCACTTTGAGAGCTCAGTGGGCTGCTGTTCGGGCTTTTTGTGCCCCTTGGGGGAATTTGTCTGACGTTGAGGATTTGGTTTCGCATCTCCTTCAGAGTTTTTCTCTGTCTCGTCCGGTGGTGCATCCTTCTTTTCCTTTGTGGGATCTGCCCTTAGTTCTTAGGGCTTTGGTGTCCCCTCCGTTTGAGCCTCTGTCGGAGGTGGACATTAAGTTTGTGACTCTCAATGTGGTCTTTCTTGTGTATATTACTTGTGCCCGTCGCCTGGGGAGTTGGGGGCCTTGAGGAGCCTTTTCTGTCCTTTTCTGAGGATAGGGTAGTTCTCCGTTTGGATTCCGCTTTTGTTCCGAAAGTTTCCTCCCAGTTTCATCGGTCTCAGGAGTTGGTATTGCCTGCGTTGGGGTCTGCTCTGGACTCACCAGGGGATCCTCCTTGCTCTTTGTTGGATGTGTGCAGGGCGTTGCATATCTACATGGACCACACTGCAGGTTTTCGAAAATCTGAGTCCCTTTTTGTTTCTTTAGGTGTTTCCTCTCGAGGGAGGAAATCTTCTGCCTCCATTGGTCGCTGGCGGAAGCAGGTCATTGCTTTGACTTACTCTCTTTCTGGGTCTCCTCCTCCTTCTGGGGTTCAGGGGAGGTCTACCCGTGGGATGGCAGCTTCCTGGGCTTAGGTTGGTTGTGTCCCTCTTTCTGAGATTTATCGGGCGGCCACTTGGGCGTCCTCTAATACCTTTAATCGGCATTATCGCCTTCAGAATTTGTTGGGGTATGATGTTAATTTTGGTTTGGGTGTACTGAATGCTGTGTGCTCCTGAATTTCTTGTGTTTGCTGTTCAATAAATCCCTGACCTTTTTGCATTTTGGTTGGTTTTGGTGGTTTATTATTGATGATGGCCGGCTTCTGCTTGGGTATTCTCAATTGTTATGAAGGGGACGAGGACTAGAGGGACCTGGGTTTAATGTCCTATCACTTACCGGCAATCTTCATTACTCCTGGTCCCGTTGTCCTCGTTGTAGGAGGATGGATATCCGACTATGGTTACCCCCAACTTTTTGCCTAGTGTTTAGCTGGTTTTAGACTTTGTTGGCCTGGGATCCTGCTAATCAGGGCTCCAAGCTATCTGCTCTCACTGTAAAATGGACTCCATGTACTTTAGGTACATCTCCAATTGGATATTTGGTCACCTTGTGAGCCCCTGTATAGTGTACCATAGGTACCCGGGGCATTGGTGCATCCAAGGCCTACCAGGGGCTGCAGCATGCATTATGCCACCCCTGGCTGGCAATCCAAATTGACACAACTGGCTGATCACTCAGCTGGGGCAAGGTCATGTAATCACCCCTTGCTTAGGTATAGTATTCCTATACCTACCGTTATATATAGACACATATATACCTATAAGTCACTCCTATGGCAGGCCTTAACAATCCTGAAGGCAGAGTGCTTGGTTTTATGTGAGATGAGGCTCTAGCATGAGCTGATCCTGTCTGCAGCTTTCGGAACCATGTCCTTATAGCTGTTCTATGACATAGCCATACCATATACTCTTAAGTGCATTATAATCCTCGCGGTTAAATGCTAACTCTGGTTTGGCTTTATCAAAACATGTTGTGTAAGGTGTCATACGCTTTGGAATACTACCCCCTCACCAGTTCTGGCGACGGGGGTAGCATTCCATCCTTCTAGAGGGAGAATCCATGTGGTTCCTGTTAATCCAGGTTAAAGTTAACCAGAGCCTCAGCATCACAAAATGGATGCTGCTGCCACAGACACAAGTCTGACCTCCTGCTGCTGGGAGTCCTTCCAGCGAGGGAGGCTTGGACAATAGGTTTCCTGTCTTGGGAGGTGCCTGCACCACCCCAGACAGGCCATAGTGTATTGGGGCAGGGAGGGCTGAATGAAATGAGACACTGCCTGGGGCACACAAGGTGTCCCATGCATAGCCCGGTTCAAACCGCTTGCTGGGGCACTCCAGCCCCAGCTCTGGCGCGAAACTGGACAAAGGGAAAGGGGTGTAACCACCCCCTTCCCTGGTCCCACCCATAGGAGGGACCTAGCAGGTAATCCAGCCCCTCAGATTAGTATATAGGTAGGAGCTGAGTCAAGAGACTTTAGATTTATCCTGAACTGAAACTTGAAACGAAACTCTGGACCTTCGACATTCTATTGCAACTAGAAGATTGGAGAATCTCCCTTGTGGTCAAGGAGTGACCACCCTGTGCAACGAGGCACCATCCAGCGAACTGAAGTTTACTTTGTCGACGCTCCTGCCGGAGCCCGAGCACAGAGTCCAACGAGAGCCAGACTTCCAGACTTCTTTGACCCCGATCCACAGCCACAGCAAAGCTGAGACCCGTGGATGCGACGAGAGACGTGGGACCGGCCCTCTTGAATAACCTGCTCTTTGCTACTTGTGCAGCTTCTGAGGCACCCTCGAAGTTGTGCATTGGGGATTGAGAAGCCCCAGCCCCGAGCACCTTCTGCACCGACGCACAGCCCTCCACACTCCAAGAGTGCCGCGTGGGGCCTGCTGTTGTTTTTGTGCTCGACGCGTCTGTCCGGTTACTTGCCCGTTGGCTAGTGGCCTCTGTGACGATGAACCTTTGAATCTGAACCACCTGCCTGGTTGCTCCAGGTGGGCCCCTGCTTCCCTGCAAAGGAGAAGCCCCCTAGACCTTGCTGGTCTAACTCAAAGCGAATATTCAATTCATGTGTGGGTTGCATTTGCCAAGGCCTGTTGACTCCAATCCGGAAGCCGATGCCGCCAACAGCGAGATCCTTTGTGGGACAGTCCGTATCCAGCTCCTGGTTATCGTCGACGGCTCCTGGTCCACGCGGCTGCAGAGTCAATCTTCATGACATCACCTGATTGCTTCCCGACATCGCCTGGTTCCTTCCTGGTTCCTTCCTGGTCACTGGCTAGTGACCCAGACTCTGTCCCCTCTGCTGTCAGGTACTCTTCATCCTCGATCCGCCCTTGGATACAACCGGACACTTCCCTCCTGGTCGCCTGCAGCATCTTTTAACAGGTCTCCATAGGAATCAGCGACGAAATCCGACACAACTTGACACCTATGCACCCGGCTCCTGTGGGTGAGGTAACGCGGGCACTCCGGTGTTCCTGTAGGTATTGACTATCCTAGTGTCCTAGTTTTCAGTGGCTTTCTCCTAGTACATCTGGAAGTGTCCTAAAAGAACTAGTTTCTAACTCTTACGTTCTTATTGTTTCACTATGGTAACTCGCGTGTGTGAATAGACACTGCACACGCATCCCGTGGGCCTCCTGCTCCCTAACTCTTGCTAGCTCAGCATAGTCCCAGCGATTCCCTAGGCCCTAGGCCTATCCTGTGTTCGTGACGTGGTTCTTATACCACTATTTTAGTATATGGTTTTACGTGCCCCTAGGGCTCCACTGTATATTGTGCAACTTATTGTATGATAATTTTAGTAACTTGTTATGTGCTTTAGCCTCTGACCTCATAAAGAGTTCAGAGGGGTTGTGTTTATAATAAATACATATATATGTTATATATAACCTGTGTGGTTTCCTTTCATTTGGTATTCAAGGGGTTACATATGGTAAAACAGCTTGCTTCACATGCTCTCTGAAGTTTTAGCCTAAGACTGCTTTTGTCCATGCTACCACTAGGATAGCTGGTCTATAAGGTTGACTTTACAACCATCACCATAAGGGTTGTTTGGACTGGTGCAAGGTGCTCACTAGAATAGTGAACATCATATACCAGGCCAACTTCTCACATTGGTGTGCAGCGGTTGGGATAAGAGCTTGCTGTTGTTTTACCAATTGTAATCTTAAGATATCATTTGAAAGATCACATTAGGTACCTATAGGTACATATAACAAGTCTTATAATAAATAAGTTCTACTGAACTTAGTTGTTGTAGAGTAAAGGGCTTAGCACACCCTGACTACAACTCCTAGAGAGGTTTAGTAGGTAACACTTAGTGTAGGTAGGTGCACACACCACACCTCACTAGATCATGTCTCTGAGAGCAGAACCAAGGGGATCTCTCCCAGTGGAGGTAGATCCTTTAAAGATACCTTCCAGATATGTCACTCTTAATTTTCATGAGTTGAGGCACTTGTGCACAACTAGAAGATTAAAACAGGGTTCCAACCCTACCCTCAAGCACCTGATAGAACTCATGGAAGAGTATGATGTTCAGAAAGCCTCTAGTTCAGGCCCCTCAGGTAATGCAGATGAGGTACTACCCTCAACAGAAGATGCCCCTGACCCTACTGTCATAGATGATGAGGAAGAGGTGGAGGAGGAGGATTCTGAGGAAGAGGTAGGCAGCCAGGTTCAAGTTAGGAGACTTAGCCAGGCTAACCTAAGCCTACATGGGGCTGATGATGGGCTAGCCCCATACAGGCCTCCAAGTGGATTTGACCAGAGGTATAGGAGGAGAAGGTCCCACTCCAGGGACTCTCTCCCCACTCTAATGCTTCTAGAGGCTCTAATGGCTCTGCTCAGAGGGGAACGACTTCTCCTCAGAGGAGAGAACATCAGGCAAGAATGAAGGAAGTCAATCTAAGGATACAGAGGGAAGAAACTGCCCTCGCCAAGGAGACACTTGCCCTTGCCAGAGAGCAAAAATTGTGTGGGTTAGAACCCACTGGTGGCAGCAATATCCCTAAAGATAAAGATTGGTCCTATGATACTAGAAACCTAAGCAAGATTGTGCCCCCCTACAAAGTTGGGGATGACATCCACAAGTGGATTATTGCTTTGGAGAAGGCTTGCAAAGTACAGCAGGTACCCCAAAGTCAGTGGTCAGCAATCTTATGGCTATCCTTTTCAGAAAAAGGCAGAGATAAGCTCCTCACAGTTAGTGATGAGGATGCTAACAACTACACAGTCCTGAAGAGTGCTCTGATTGATGGGTTTGGCTTAACCACTGAGCAATATAGGTTGTTGTTCATGGATACCCAGAAGAGACAGACTCAGGACTGGACTGATTTTGTAGATTGTGCTACTAAGGCTCTGGATGGCTGGTTATTGGGCAGCAAAGTACAGGATTATACAGGATTGTACAATTTGATTATGAGGGAGCAGATCCTTAGTAATTGTCAAAACCAGCTTCTACACCAGCACCTGGTGGACTCTGATCTGACCTCTCCACAAGAATTGGGTAAGAGGGCAGACAAATGGGTCAGAACCAGGATTAGGCCTAAAAATCAGGGTGGCGACCAAAAGAAAGATATTACCAAGCCTCAAGAGAAAGGTGGGGATAAATCCAAGGACAAGTCCCCTACAGGGCCCCAAAACTCCAATGGTGGGGGTGGGTCCCAAAACACTTCCTCTAACCAAAATAAACCTTATTGCCATGTCTGTATACAGCCTGGCCACTGAAAGAGTGACAGTAGTTGCCCAAAGGCCAACAATAAGGAAAACATTCCACCAAGTAATACTCCAACACCTCCTGTTACTACTAGTAGTAATCCCCCAGGTGGTGGGAGTGCCCCAAGCATTTGGCTGGGTTTACTTGGGGAACTCAGGTGGACTCTGGCCTAACCAGGTCCCCTACCACAGCTACTCTTGTCTGTGAAAATGGCATGGGGTTTGCCAACTTCACTGCTTGTCCCAACACTTTGGGCAAGTACAGACAGGAGCCCCTCATCAATGGTCAGAAAGTTGAAGCCTATAGAGACACAGGGGCTAGCATCACTATGGTGACTGAGAGTCTAATCCCCTCAGGACAACTTTTACCTGGGCACACGTACCAGGTGGTCAATATTGATGGAGTGCAGAAAGATCATCCCATGGGAGTAATAAACCTCAGCTGGGGAGGTGTCACTGGCCCAAAGAGAGTGGCAGTGTCTACAAACTTGCCTGTAGATTGTCTACTGGGAAATGATCTAGAGATATAAGCCTGGGCTGAGGTAGAACAAGAAACCCATTCCAAAATGGTAGGTCTTCCTGGAAAGGTTAGTGGGGCTGTGATAGCCACAGCCCCAGCTCAGGATTTCCTCCCTGAAAAGGTTGGTAGGGCTGTGATGGTCTCAGCCCAATCTCAAACAGATGTTTGTTTTGTGACGCCTGAAACTATGGATCACTCCACACAGACAGAAAGTACTGGGGAGGAAGAAAAGTCTCCCTCCCACCAGACACTAGGTGAGAGTCAGCCTCCTCAGGGAACTGACCCTAGCCCTTGTGAAGGAACTACCCCAGCGGTAGTCAGGCCTAGCCTGACAGAGCCCCTGGTGCTAGTGGACCCTTCCAAGGTGGGACCCATTCTGGAGCAGGTAACCTGCCCCTCTCTACCCTGCCTCAGTCAGTCAGTTCAGTTCAGTTCTTTATTTATTTCGGTGGTTAAAAACCATCATAAAAATACATAACATTACATATCCACATATAATCATACTGAACATTACAATATTAAAAACTGATTTTAAAAATATTATTATTTACAAGCTTTTACCAAAAGAAGGGAGCAGTAAATTCATATCATCCTCTATCAACCCCTTGTATTTCTTAGTTTGACCACAATTTTTAAAAAACTCATGACAGTGCACAAGGTACACATCTCAGTTGCTCTTTGCAAGAATAATAAAGCAGTTTTGGCATGGTAAATTTTTGCTTCCTTTAAAATGTCCACCAGGAATCTTCGACGCGGCATTTTATAAAAAGAACAAAATAATACAAAATGAAGGGTGTCCTGCGGAGACCTATTGTCGCAGCCGCAGGCACCCTTCTGCTCAATTGTTAATGTAAAACCAAACGGGTAAGCTAAAATATGGTGTAACAAATTGAGCCTAAAATGAGTCATTAAAAACCTCTCATGTGACTGTAGATTAAAAAGAGATATGGTTCCATACCTATTTCATTGCTTACAAGCGAGTGGGCTACTACCGAGGATTTATTAGAGTCAAGTTCATTCCTCCTGTGATCGTATTTTTCTAATAGCTGCTTTCGGACATGATATTTGCAAGAGCTATCCACGTTAGAAGGGTCAGAAAATAACATTTGCTGGTCAATAGACTCTAGGGTTTCTTTAATGTATTTTAACCAGGGGATTTGCAACCATCTGTCTCTCCGGAGACAATCCATAATGATCTGTCTAGTTAATTCAGCATTTGGATTTAGCCAAATTCTAAACCAGGTCAAAATTGGTCTCACTCTAATCAGGTCAGATATATATGGGGTGCCAAGCTCTTTATGTGTGACTGCTGCCGGGATGCTCTGAGGTAGCTTTAAAAGTTTCTTTAAAAATGTGTCTTCCTCTACCTGTATCTGGTGTGCATCCCTAAAACCCCACACCTCTGCCCCGTAGGTGGCTTTGGAGGTACTGACGGCTCTATACAGTGTCATCACCTGCTCAGGAGACCAACGACCCATCCTTTGTGCGAAGTTTAATATGGCCCCGTTTGCTGAAACAAGTTTCCTGGACCTTTCCTCAATCAGTGGAGCAAACTTAATCTTTTCATCAAACAGGAGACCCAGGTATGGAAAAGTGGTCACAGTATCCAAAACATGAGTTCCTATTTTAAACACAAATCTCTTGTGAGGTTTTTTCCCTGCCACCATGATGAAAGACTTGGTTAGATTAACAGAAAGATCCAGATTCCTCATGAATTCAGCAAAGCCGGTGATTAGGAGCTGGAGACTCACTGCTGTTCGAGCGAGAAGGACCGCGTCGTCTGCGTACAACAGTACCGGTATATGGCGCGATCCCACTCTTGGGCAGTCAGTTCCCAGTGTCAGCAAGGCACTCTCTAGGTCATTTATGTAAAGGGAAAATAGGAATGGAGCCAGGATACACCCCTGCCTCACCCCGCCAGAGCACGGGAAGGGATCAGTGCTCACCCCCCTGCGCTATAGCGGACCTTGGCAGTGGTGTTCCAGTGTAGTTCCTTCAGTATATTGATCAGGTCTGGGTCAATTCCCAATCTAAACATAATTGCCCAGAGTTTAGCTCTATTGACATTGTCAAATGCCGCTGCCAGGTCCATGAATCCCATATACAGGGTCCCGTCCTCTGACTTGATGTATTTAGCTGCTAAAAGGTATAAATTGAGACATTGGTCACTTGTTGACTTGCCTGTACGAAAGCCGTACTGGGTGTCCACCAAGGTATTATGAGTGCCAGTCCACTCTATCAGGCAGTTGAGAATTGCCCTACCTAATACTTTGGCCGAGACATCAATCAGCGAGATTGGTCTGTAACACTGTGGGTTGTCCCTGGAGCCTTTCTTGTATATGGGGACAATCACTGCGGTTGACCAAGATCGCGGCAAACCAGTTTTAATTGCGGCATTAAGTACTCGGGTCATAATCGGTGCCCATAGATCAGTATTACTTAAAAATAGGTCTGGGGGGGTGCCGTCCGGGCCTGGTGCCTTATTACGCGTCAGCCCTAACACTGCTTTTAGAACTTCCAGAATTCTAGTTCGGTTGCCCTAGGTCCCTCCCACATCCCATCCCCAATATCTACCTCCTGTTGATTGTTCAGAGTTTTAAAATGGTTGATCCATTGGTCTGGTAGTATATTGGTACTGATTACTGGTGTGCTTGAGTCTTGGTGACAGGGCCTATTTATAATTTTCCAAAATTGGGCATAGTCCCTATTTTCCCCAGCTTCTCTAAGGTCTGCCCAAACTTCCTTTTGGAGAGCACTCTTCCTTCTCTTAACCTGCATTTTATAGTTCTGTCTACATTGGGCAATTTCATTTTTGTCTCTCGGGGCCTTCTTTAAACTCTGTTTTAATTCTCTTAAAGCCCTCGAGCAGTTCGTATCGAACCATCTTGGTGAGGATAGTTCCTTGATCGGCCTCTTGGTTTTTAATAGCCCTTCCACTAATTTAGTTAGAGATTCGTAAGCCAGAACCACTCCTCTGCCCTCTATCGCAAGGTCAAGACAGGTCTCTATGTGCTCTTTCCCTTTACCCACTAAGTTGGTGTAGAAACCCTGCGGGTTGATCATTGCCCACTTTAGGCGCCTCCCTTGGTCCGTTGGTTGGATTATAGTACTTCCCCCCAAGTTTTTTGCTGGTAGATCATTATATTTGATTTCCAGGGAGAGGGGATTGTGATCGCTAAAGGGGCTCCACTCCGTTCTTACTCTTATAATCTGATCTTTAGCAAAGGCAGAGATTACTATGAAGTCTATTATAGACGCACAGCCTCTACTTTGAATGTGGGTATGGGAGTCTCCCCTGCTTTCAACGGAACCAGGTCCATCGTGTGGGTAAGTGCAAAGCTGTCTAGAAGCTTCATCAACAATGTGCCCTCCTTATTGTGTACAAAATGGGGGCCCTTTTCTACAGGGCAGGAAGACCAATCAGGAGAGATGGGGAGTAACTTAGGGCACAGATGACAATTAAAGTCCCCCATCAACAGGATAGTTGGTTCAAGCCCTCCCTGCCTTAGATCTGTTTCCTCATTTAGCCTACTCTCAAGCTCTAGTAATCGAGGGTAATTTCCATCAGTTGAGCCCGAATTATAGAAGTTTAAAATTAGAAGTCTCTGCCCCTGCCCCTGGAGTACAACTGCTTGTATTGTATCTGACACCCAGTCCGGTTGTGACCAAGTGCCCTTTAGGTCTAGATCTGCATATATCACCAGACCACCTTTTGCTCTCACAGAATTCACTTCTTTAGCTGATCTAAAAAAGCATTTATAGCCCTCCAGTTGACATGAGTCGGGATCTCGCGCCCATGTTTCTTGTAGAGCTATAATATGAAAGCCCATTATATATTCTTTCCACTCCTTATTTTTAAGTTTAGCCCCCAAGCCTGCTATATTCCAAGACAGAAATGTTAGTCCTGCCCTATTCGCCTTCCTACCCTGTGTACTGGATTCCTTTGCTCTACAGTCACCTGGTTCTATGGGTTCTGGGGCATTTACAATCTCGACCCACTGATTAGGGGGTTCTTCCAGCCTCAATTTGTGCTCATTCCTAGCGCTGACAGGACCAACCTCTATTGCAGAACATAAGTGTTTCCCGATTGCTAAAGGTATTACAGGCTCATTTTCCATGGAAGGTAGTCAGTCATTTTCCTCAAGCAACTGCAAAGGGGCAAATCTGTTTCTCCACTGAGAATAATCTCGTGGAGATAGAAACTGATCAGAGTAGCTTGTGGGTCTGGCTCTTTGTGTGTGTTGTGGCATTCTGTGGTTCCACCCAACATTATCAGCGTTGTTACTACTCCTGTTCCTTGGGTAAAAATACCCAAGCGGGAGCGCACAGATTGTGCTAGTGTGATTTCTGTTGGGGTTTTTCAGGATATAGTCCACAAGTCTAGTGTCTCTAAAATGTGCTACTATGAAATCCCTTCTTATGTCCTTCTTCCTACCCCCAAGCCAATTAACTCTTCTTACATGGACTATCTCTCCTCTTTCCCCATTATTTAATGGTCTGTGTATATTCAACCACTTGGAGATTTTCGCATGTAGTTGGGAGTGTGATTCTTTATCTGAGGCCCTAATTTCCGGGACCCCTGCAAATACTATGACAAAGGGGCTGGCATCTGGGGGAAGATTTATGTGTGGAGGGGAGCTATCTCTAGTAAAGAAAGGGTCCGAATCCATATGGGAAGAGCTATGGGGACCATTTTTTGGGTAGTGGTCTGTCTGCCCCCATTGCATTAATGGTTGTAGGGGGGCTTTATCACTGTTTTTAGAGCTCATTTTGTGGTTGCATCCCCCTCTCTGCTCTTGGTGAACTTTCGGCGCATCATGTATCTGAGCAATTGTATGTTGGGTGTGGCTAACACAGTTGTTACTTGACAGTGTGTTTTTGTCAGTGTTATCGTTAGTGGCCACATTACTTGGCTGGTTGGGGCCAATGGGAGGTTTCTTAGTTGTGAGTTCTATTATCTTGCTTTGTTTAGACAGCTCATTCACTATTTTATCCACCTTGCTTATAATGGGTTTCAACTGAGAAATTAAAAAGGTTTCTAGATGTTTTTTGAGATCTCCTAGGACTTCCTCGATCCATCCGGGTGGGTTTATATTTGTGTGCACATTATCATCTACCAGGATAACCTCTTGCCTATTTGTTTTGGGCCGAACATCTCTTGTGAGTGGCTTATTTTGTCTCTGTTGTCCCTTAATCCTCCCCCGACGTGTTGGTTTTCTTTGGGGGGTCACTTCGCTAAGGCCAGAGGTTTCTATCCCCGGGGAGAGTGGAAGTTGAGCACAGGGGACTGCCTCAGTTGCGTTATTTGGAGAGGCTACATTTCCCGTCATATTTGGGCTATCAGCTAATGACGGATCTCTACAAGGTGTTGGCGTAGCTGCAATGGGGTTAGGTGAGGAAGATAGGCTCCTTTCCATGCGTTCTATTTCCCCGGATACCTTCTTTAGCATCAGGTCAATTGCGGTGGGTTTTTTCCCTTTACTTGGGGTAAGTCTTTTGGTTTTGCCAACGTTTGTTTGGGGGTTTCAGTTTGGCGAGCTTTACTCATAACCGAGCGTGTTTTAGGGTGGTTGGACATATTATAGTCTAGCTCTTTTCCTCCCCCAAACGACAACCACAAATCCTTATAGTGAGTGATCCAATAACTCAACACTTAACATTGACTTAAAGAGGCTTAAAAAGGCTTGGGCCCCTGACCCCCCTCTTCCTACGGCAACTGCTTAGAATCACAGTTTCATTTATAGTCTTGAATACAGGTGTTCAGTCCAGAACCACACTAAACAGTACCTGTCACAATGTGTCCGTGCCAAGGGGGGTGGCCCGTCCCGTCCCTGGTCGTCCCCGGACGGCCACAGACGGCTCGCCCTTTGCCCGGGCTTCGCCCGGCCTCCTGCTCGCGTCCCGCTCGGGAGGGCTGCCTCTGTTTTTATGCGCCTCCTGGCGCTGACGAATGACCACGCGGGTTGCGTGGACTGCTGGGAGGTGTAGTCCTCCTGCGCTCCACTCGGCGGCCGGCTCCCCAGGTGGCAGCGGGAGCAGGGCAGCGGGAGGCAGGGTCAGTTCGGCGACAAACAAAGAAAAGGGCTGCAACACCCCACAATGCCCAGAGGGTCTCCAGGGGGTCAGCAACAACGGCGGCAAGTGGCGGCAAGTAGGTCGCCTCAGGTGCGCTCCCCCCACTCAGCAGGGCTGCCTCTGTTTTTATGCGCCTCCTGGCGCTGACGAATGACCACGCGGGTTGCGTGGACTGATGGGAGGTGTAGTCCTCCTGCGCTCCACTCGGCGGCCGGCTCCCCAGGTGGCAGCGGGAGCAGGGCAGCGGGAGGCAGGGTCAGTTCGGCGACAAACAAAGAAAAGGGCTGCAACACCCCACAATGCCCAGAGGGTCTCCAGGGGGTCAGCAACAACGGCGGCAAGTGGCGGCAAGTAGGTCGTCTCAGGTGCGCTCCCCCCACTCAGCAGGGCTGCCTCTGTTTTTATGCGCCTCCTGGCGTTGACGAATGACCACACGGGTTGCGTGGACTGCTGGGAGGTGTAGTCCTCCTGCGCTCCACTCGGCGGCCGGCTCCCCAGGTGGCAGCGGGAGCAGGGCAGCGGGAGGCAGGGTCAGTTCAGCGACAAACAAAGAAAAGGGCTGCAACACCCCACAATGCCCAGAGGGTCTCCAGGGGGTCAGCAACAACGGCGGCAAGTGGCGGCAAGTAGGTCGTCTCAGGTGCGCCCCCCTGCCTCAGTCAGCCCCGGGCTGCAGAGGTCAGGGAGGCCAGTGGACCCCAAAGTGCCCCCTGCCCACAGGAACCCCCCCCATCAGCACATTAGGGGCACCGAAGCTAGCAGCCCTAGCCAGGTGAAAATTCCAAAAACTCCTGAGGGAACTCCCTTACTCTTAGTTAGGAACCTCCCCCAGATGAACTCTGTTGGGCACAGCCAAACCTGGGACCCAAAGGCCCCAAACCTGACCTGTCCCTCCAGTAAGCCAACAAAAGGGACCCAGCCTCCAGCTGTAGGCAGCCAGAGGTTGACCCTGAGAGCACAGTGCAACTCAGTCATGGAAAGAAAGGCCTATATGGTGGAAAGGGATTGGAGGAAGCTGAGCCCTACATTAGTGGAGCCTCACTTCAGTACTCCATCTCAGCACCAGCCTTTTACTTTGCCAAAACACACCACGGGTAGAGATTCCCTATGGTGGAGACCCTCTGATACCCCTAGGGTGAGGGATTGCTTAGTGGACCATGAGACAGGGTATAACCATGCCAGTGCAGGTACCTCCTTATATGGCCACTCAGGTAATGTAGGCTTACCTGGCCAAGGATAGCCTTATCTCCTTTCGTTTGGGGTGGGGGGGGGGGGGGGGGAGGATGGATATCTGACTGTGGTTACCCCCAACTTTTTGCCTAGTGTTTAGCTGGTTTTCGACTTTGTTGGCCTGGGATCCTGCTAATCAGGGCCCCAGGCTATCTGCTCTTACTGTAAAAATGAACTCCATGTAATTTAGGTACATCTCCAATTGGATATTGGGTCACCTTGTGAGCCCCTGTATAGTGTACCGTAGGTACCCAGGGCATAGGTGCATCCAAGGCCTACCAGGGGCTGCAGCATGAATTATGCCACCCCTGGCTGGCCATCCAAATTGACACAACTGGCTGATCACTCAGCTGGGGCAAGGTCTTGTAATCACCCCTTGCTTAGGTATAGTATTCCTATACCTACCATTATATATATAGACACATATATACCTATAAGTTACTCCTATGGCAGGCCTTAACAATCCTGAAGGCAGAGTGCTTGGTTTTATGTGAAATGAGGCTCTAGGATGAGCTGAGCCTGTCTGCAGCTTTCGGAACCATGTCCTTATAGCTGTTCTATGATATAGCCATACCATATACTCTTAAGTGCATTATAATCATCGCGGTTAAATGCTAACTCTGGTTTGGTTTTATCAAAACATGTTGTGTAATATGTCATACACTTTGGAATACTACCCCCTCGCCAGTTCTGGCGACGGGGGTAGCATTCCACCCTTCTAAAGGGAGAAGACCTGTTGTTCCTGTTAATCCGGGTTAAAGTTAACGAGAGCCTCAGCATCACAAAATGGATGCTGCTGCCACAGACACAAGTCTGACCTCCTGCTGCTGGGAGTCCTTCCAGCGAAGGAGGCTTGGACAATAGGTTTCCTGTCTTGGGAGGTGCTAGCACCACCCCAGAGAGGCCATAGTGTATTGGGGCAGGGAGGGCTGAATGAAATGAGACACTTCCTGGGGCACACACAGTGTCCCATGCATAGCCCGGTTCAAACCGGTTGCTGGGGCACTCCAGCCCCAGCTCTGGCGCGACCCTGGACAAAGGGAAAGGGGTGTTACCACCCCCTTCCCTGGTCTCACCCATAGGAGGGACCTAGCAGGAAATCCAGCCCCTCAGATTAGTATATAGGTAGGAGCTGAGTCAAGAGACTTTAGATTTATCCTGAACTGAAACTTGAAACGAAACTCTGGACCTTCAACATTCTATTGCAACTAGAAGACTGAAGAATCTCCCTTGTGGTCAAGGTGTGACCACCCTGTGCAAACAGGCACCATCCAGCGATCTGCGGTTTACTTTGTCGACCCTCCTGCCGGAGCCCGAGCACAGAGTCCGACGAAAGCCAGACTTCCAGACTTCTTTGACCCCGATCCACAGCCACAGCAAAGCTGAGACCCGTGGAGGCGACGAGAGACGTGGGACCGGCCATCTTGAATAACCTGCTCTTTGCTACTTGTGCAGCTTCTGAGGCACCCTCGAAGGTGTGCATTGAGGATTGAAAAGCCCCAGGCCTGAGCACCTTCTGCACCGATGCACAGCACTCCACACTCCACGAGTGCTGCGTGGGGCCTGCTGGTGTTTTTGTGCTCGACGTGTCTGTCCGGTTACTTGCCCGTTGGCTAGTGGCTTCTGTGACGACGAACCTTTGAATCTGAACTGCCTGTCTGGTTGCTCCAGGTGGTCCCCTGCTTCCCTGCAAAGAAGAAGCCCCTTAGACCTTGCTGGTCTAACTCGAAGCGAATATTCGATTCCTGCGTGGGTTGCATTTGCCAAGGCCTGTTGACTCCAATCCGGAAGCCGACACGGCCAACAGCGAGATCCTTCGTAGGACAGTCCGTATCCAGCTCCTGGTCATCGTCGACGCCTCCTGGTCCACGCGGCTGCAGAGTCAAGCTTCACGACATCACCTGATAGCTTCGCGACATCGCCTGGTTCCTTCTTGGTTCCTTCCTGGTCACTGGCTAGTGACCCACACTCTGTCCCCTCTGCTGTCAGGTACTCTTCATCCTCGATCCGCCCTTGGATCGAACCGGACACTTCCCTCCTGGTCACCTGCAGCATCTTTTTACAAGTCTCCATAGGAATCAGCGACGAAACCCGACACAACTTGACACCTATGCATCCGGCTCCTGTGGGTGAGGTAACGCAGGCACTCTGGTGCTCCTGTAGGTATTGACTATCCTAGTGTCCTAGTTTTCAGTATCTTTCTCCTAGTACATCCGGAAGTGTCCTAAAAGAACTAGTTTCTAACTCTTACTTTCCCATTGTTTCCCTATGGTAACTCGCGTGTGTGAATAGACACTGCACACGCATCCCATGGGCCTCCTGCTCCCTAACTCTTGTTAGCTCAGCGTAGTCCCAGCGATTCCCTAGGCCCTAGGCCTATCCTGTGTTCGTGACGTGGTTCTTATACCACTATTTTAGTATATGGTTTTACGTGCCCCTAGGGCTCTACTGTATATTGTGCAACTTATTGTATGATAATTGAGTAACTTGTTATGTGCTTTAGCCTCTGACCTCATAAAGAGTTCAGAGGGGTTGTGTTTATAATAAATACATATATCTTTTATATATAACCTGTGTGGTGTCCTTTCATTTGGTATTCAAGGGGTTACATAAGGTAAAACAGCTTGCTTCACATGCTCTCTGAAGTTTTAGCCTAAGACTGCTTTTGTCCATGCTACCACTAGGATAGCTGGTCTATAAGGTTGACTTTACAACCATCGCCATAAGGGTTGTTTGGACTGGTGCAAGGTGCTCACTAGAATAGTGAACATCATATACCAGGCCAACTTCTCACACTCGTCCCCTTCATGGCTTCCCTCCCTCCCTCCCTGACTTGCCAGCCTTCATCTGGGCTTGGTATTGCCAGGAGGAATGTTGGGACCTTTACGCTTATGTACTCCCAGAGGGAGGGGGAGGGATAGGTTTTTTCTGTGCAGGAGATAGGACTATCTCAATTGTTATGAAGGGGACGAGGACAACGGGACCAGGAGTAATGAAGATTACCGGTAAGTAATAGGACATTCCACCCGTACCACTTCCCAATTCTCGCTCAGGCTGCTCTGTGAGACTGGGGTGTCTGCGACGGCCTCCCAGTACGCCACTCCCTAGTCTGCCTCTGGGCCGTCCTCCACCACAGCCGGTGGCCGCTACAGCTCTTTATTTTATGTGGGCTCCGCCGCCAAAACCGTCTACCTCGGGCTCACCGAGCAGTCGGTCAGGCACTCAGGCAGTCACACGCCTCATTTAGGGTAGAGCAATGTTGCTGCCCCTATGCTTGGGCTAGGGGCTTTGTTAAGTGCGTAGGCCCGATTTCAGATCCGATCCGTTCTTGGGGGACAAGCCCTTCCAGGTGTTGCAGGACACTCCAGGCGGTAGCTGCCGCGCCTGCGTCTGAGGTATTAGGCAGAATTCTAGCGGATGTGCAGTGTTCAATTGGGGATGGAAGGGATTATTCTGACCCCAGCCGGGGAACTGTACAGTTAGGCGTATGCCAACTTCCGAGGCCGGCCACGCCCCCCATCTTATGCTCGGATGAATGCATTCTCATGCTCAGATATATGCAATCTCTTGCTCGTATAGATGCACTCTATTACTCGGAAGTATGCAGTCTCATGCTTTGATTTATGCAGTCTCATGCTTGGATGGATTCACTCTCTTGCTTGGATCAATGCAGTGTCATGCTTGGATGGATGCACTCTCTTGCTTGAATGGATGCAGTCTCATGCTTAGATGGGTGCCGTCTCATGCTTGGATGGGTGCAGTCTCTTGCTTGGATGGGTGCAGTCTCATGCTTGGATGGGTGCAGTCTCATGCTTGGAAGGATAAACTGGTGCTTTTAGTGCAGCCTCAAGCGTGGATGGGAGCAGTCTCACACGTGGATGGAAGCAGTCTCGGGCTTGAGATAATGCAATCTTGTGTTTGAATGGGTTCAGTGCAGTCTGAAGCTTAAAGGGATGCGGTCTCTTGTTTGGAGGGGATGCAATCCCTCAGTTACATGGCTTCAGACTCATTATTAGAGGGATGCTATCTCTTGCTTGGGGGGGTGCAATCTTCCTTTCCGAGGGTGTGCAGTGCAAAGCCTGAAAGCATGCAGCCTCATGTTTGAAGGCATGCAGCCTCATGTGTGAAGACATGCAGCCTCGTGTGTGAAGGCATGCAGCCTCGTGTGTGAAGGCATGCAGCCTCGTGTGTGAAGGCATGCAGCCTCGTGTGTGAAGGCATGCAGCCTCATGTTTCAAGGCATGCAGCCTCATGTTTCAAGGCATGCAGCCTCATGTTTCAAGGCATGCAGCCTCATGTTTAAAGGCATGCAGCCTCATGTGTGAAGGCATGCAGTCTCATTTTTGAAGGCATGCAGCCTCGTGTGTGAAGGCATGCAGCCTCATGTGTGAAGGCATGCAGCCTCATGTTTGAAGGCATGCAGCCTCGTGTGTGAAGGCATGCAGTCTCATGGTTGAAGGCATCCAGTCTCATGTTTGAAGGCATCCAGTCTCGTGTGAAAGCATGCAGTCTCATGTGTGAAGGCATGCTGCCTCATGTTTGAAGGCATGCAGCCTCATGTTTAAAGGCATGCAGCCTCATGTGTGAAGGCATGCAGCCTCGTGTGTGAAGGCATGCAGCCTCGTGTGTGAAGGCATCCAGTCTCATGTTTGAAGGCATCCAGTCTCGTGTGAAAGCATCCAGCCTCATGTTTGAAGGCATCCAGTCTCGGGTGAAGGCATGCAGTCTCATGTGTGAAGGCATGCTGCCTCATGTTTGAAGGCATGCAGCCTCATGTTTGAAGGCATGCAGCCTCATGTATGAAGACATGCAGTCTCATGTGTGAAGGCCTGCAGCCTCATGTATGAAGGCATGGAGCCTCATGTGTGAAGGCATGCAGCCTCATGTTTGAAGGCATGCAGCCTCATGTGTGAAGACATACAGCCTCATGTGTGAAGGCATGGAGTCTCATGTTTGAAGGCATGCAGCCTCGTGTGTGAAGGCATGGAGTCTCATGTTTGAAGGCATGCAGTCTCGTGTGTGAAGGCCTGCAGCCTCGTTTGTGAAGGCATGCTGTCTCATGTTTGAAGCTATGCAGCTTCATGTTTGAAGGCATGCAGCCTCATGTGTGAAGGCATGCAGTCTCATGTTTGAAGCTATGCAGCTTCATGTTTGAAGGCATGCAGCCTCGTGTGTGAAGGCATGCAGTCTCATGTTTGAAGGCATGCAGTCTCATGTTTGAAGGCATACAGTCTCATGTGTGAAGGCATCCAGTCTTGTGTGAAGGCATGCAGCCTCATGTTTGAAGGCATGCAGTCTCATGTTTGAAGGCATGCAGTCTCATGTTTGAAGGCATGCAGTCTCATGTTTGAAGGCATGCAGTCTCATGTTTGAAGGAATGCAATTTCATGTGTGAAGGCATACAGCCTCATGTTTGAAGGCATCCAGTCTCCTGTTTGAAGGCATACAGTCTCGGGTGAAGGCATGCAGTCTCATGTTTGAAGGCATGCAGTCTCATGTGTGAAGGCATCCAGTCTCGGGTGAAGGCATCCAGTCTCGGGTGAAGGCATGCTGCCTCATGTGTGAAGGCATCCAGTCTCGGGTGAAGGCATCCAGTCTCGTGTGAAGGCATGCAGCCTCATGTGTGAAGGCATGCAGCCTCATGTTTGAAGACATGCAGCCTCATGTTTGAAGGCATGCAGCCTCATGTTTAAAAGCATGCAGCCTCATGTTTGAAGCAAAACCAAAGTGGATGATGGACGGAGCATTTGAGCAATGCAAACACTCACCCCAGTCAACTGATCTGGGTTTAATCCATCATCATTCTTTAGCTCACTCCGCCACCCCAGTTCAGACATGGCCATATGCAAATCAATCGGACTCTGTGCCTCATGGGAACAGTCCAGCTCGAGCTGCCAAGCCATGCCCAGACGTGGGTCCCTTGCTCACTTTGCCACTGGATTCCAGCTAGTCTGGCTGATTAGCCAGAAACCGGTCCCAGGATGCTTGTTTCCGGTCCAGGGCCCTCTTGCTCGTCAGTGTGACTCTGAGCAGGACTGGGCGGCGACTTAGAGGACGCCGCAACCTTGATGTCTCTTCTGACCCGGGGTTTGCCTCTCCCCCGCCTACCATGGAGGAGGACGCCTCTTATACGATGGTGCTCAGTCAGGCTGCTGAGGTCCTCCACCTTGATCTCCCTACGGTGGCCCTCAAAACTAATCTCCTCACTGAGGTGCTCCAGACGGCGTTCACTTCGTTGGAGCCCCTTCTGCCATTTAATGATGCCCTCACTGACATCTTGTTGGGCACTTGGTCACGGCCGGCCACAGGGGCCTCTGTGGATAAGAACGTCGCCAGGCGTCATCGCTTGGCGCCACGTGACCCTGCTTTTCTGACCACTCATCCTACGCCCGAGAGCCTGGTCATCCAAGCTTCGAGATCCCAGAGTGCCTTTTCCACGGCTCCACGGGATAAGGACTCTAAGAAGCTGGAGCAGTTCTGCAATCGGTTGTTCTCTTTGGCCAGCTTAGGGCTGAGGTCGGTGAACACCGCATGTCTCTTGGGCCGCTATTCCCACCAGGTGTGGGATATGGCTTGAGGAGGGCCCGTGAGGGGGTGCAGGCTGGAGGAGGGCCCGTGAGGGGTGCAGGCTCGAGGAGGGCCTGTGAGGGGTGCAGGCTCGAGGAGGGCCTGTGAGGGAGTGCAGGCTGGGGGAGGCCCTGTGTGGGAGTGCAGGCTGGAGTAGGGCCTGTGAGGGGGTGCAGGCTGGAATAGGGCCTGTGAGGGGGTGCAGGCTGGAATAGGGCCTGTGAGGGGGTGCAGGCTGGAGTAGGGCCCATGAGGGGGTGCAGGCTGGAGTAGGGCCCGTGAGGGGTGTGGGCTGGAGGAGGGCCTGTGAGGGGTGCAGGCTGGAGGAGGCCCTGTCTGGGGGTGCAGGCTGGAGGAGGGCCTGTGAGGGGCGCGGGCTGGAGGAGGGCCTGTGAGGGGTGCAGGCTAGAGGAGGCCCTGTGTGGGGGTGCAGGCTGGAAGAGGGTCTGTGAGGGGGTGCAGGCTGGAGGAGGCCCTGTGTGGGGGTGCAGGCTGGAGGAGGGCCTGTGAGGGGCGCGGGCTGGAGGAGGGCCTGTGAGGGGTGCAGGCTAGAGGAGGCCCTGTGTGGGGGTGCAGGCTGGAAGAGGGTCTGTGAGGGGGTGCAGGCTGGAGGAGGCCCTGTGTGGGGGTGCAGGCTGGAGGAGGGTCTGTGAGGGGGTGCAGGCTGGAGGAGGGTCTGTGAGGGGGTGCAGGCTGGAGGAGGGTCTGTGAGGGGGTGCAGGCTGGAGGAGGGCCTGTGTGGGGGTGCAGGCTGGAGGAGGCCCTGTGTGGGGTGCAAGCTGGAGGAGGGCCTGTGTGGGGGAGCAGGCTTGAGGAGGCCATGTGTGGGGTGCAGGCTGGAGGAGGGTCTGTGAGGGGTGCAGGCTGGAGGAGGGCCCGTGAAGGGGTGCAGGCTGGAGGAGGGCCCGTGAGGGGTGCAGGCTGGAGGAGGGCCTGTGTGGGGGTGCAGGCTGGAGGAGGGCCTGTGTGGGGTGCAGGCTGGAGTAGGGTCTGTGAGGGGCGCAGGCTGGAGGAGGGCCCGTGAGGGGTGTGGGCTGGAGGAGGGCCTGTCTGGGGGTGCAGGCTGGAGGAGGGCCTGTCTGGGGGTGCAGGCTGGAGGATGGTCTGTGAGGGGTGCAGGCTGGAGGATGGTCTGTGAGGGGTGCAGGCTGGAGGAGGGCCCGTGAGGAGGTGCAGGCTGGAGGAGGGCCCGTGAGGGGGTGCAGGCTGGAGGAGGGCCAGTGAGGGGGTGCAGGCTGGAGGAGGGCCAGTGAGGGGGTGCAGGCTGGAGGAGGGCCAGTGAGGGGGTGCAGGCTCGAGGAGGCCCTGTGTGGGGTGCAGGCTGGAGGAGGGTCTGTGAGGGGGTGCAGGCTGGAGGAGGGTCTGTGAGGGGGTGCAGGCTGGAGGAGGCCCTGTGTGGGGTGCAGGCTGGAGGAGGGTCTGTGAGGGGGTGCAGGCTTGAGGAGGCCATGTGTGGGGTGCAGGCTGGAGGAGGGTCTGTGAGGGGGTGCAGGCTGGAGGAGGCCCTGTGTGGGGTGCAGGCTGGAGGAGGGTCTGTGTGGGGTGCAGGCTGGAGGAGGGTCTGTGAGGGGGTGCAGGCTGGAGGAGGCCCTGTGTGGGGTGCAGGCTGGAGGAGGGTCTGTGAGGGGGTGCAGGCTTGAGGAGGCCATGTGTGGGGTGCAGGCTGGAGGAGGGTCTGTGAGGGGGTGCAGGCTGGAGGAGGCCCTGTGTGGGGTGCAGGCTGGAGGAGGGTCTGTGTGGGGTGCAGGCTGGAGGAGGGTCTGTGAGGGGGTGCAGGCTGGAGGAGGCCCTGTGTGGGGTGCAGGCTGGAGGAGGGTCTGTGAGGGGGTGCAGGCTGGAGGAGGGCCAGTGAGGGGGTGCAGGCTGGAGGAGGGCCAGTGAGGGGGTGCAGGCTCGAGGAGGCCCTGTGTGGGGGTGCAGGCTGGAGGAGGGTCTGTGAGGGGCTGCAGGCTGGAGGAGGCCCTGTGTGGGGTGCAGGCTGGAGGAGGGTCTGTGAGGGGGTGCAGGCTGGAGGAGGGCCCGTGAAGGGGCGCAGGCTGGAGGAGGGCCCGTGAGGGGGTGCAGGCTGGAGGAGGGCCCGTGAAGGGGCGCAGGCTGGAGGAGGGCCAGTGAGGGGTGCGGGCTGGAGGAGGGCCTGTGTGGTGGTGCAGGCTGGAGGAGGGCCCGTGAGGGGTGCAGGCTGGAGGAGGGCCCGTGAGGGGGTGCGGGCTGGAGGAGGGCCCGTGAGGGGGTGCGGGCTGGAGGAGGGCCCGTGAGGGGGTGAGGGCTGGAGGAGGGCCTGTGAGGAGGTGCAGGCTGGAGGAGGGCCCGTGAGGGGGTGAGGGCTGGAGGAGGGCCTGTGAGGAGGTGCAGGCTGGAGGAGGGCCCGTGAGGGGGTGAGGGCTGGAGGAGGGCCTGTGAGGAGGTGCAGGCTGGAGGAGGGCCCGTGAGGGGGTGCAGGATGGAGGAGGGCCCGTGAGGGGGTGCGGGCTGGAGGAGGGCCCGTGAGGGGGCCCAGGCTGGAGGAGGTCCTTGTGAGGGGGTGCAGGCTGGAGGAGGGCCCGTGAGGGGTGCAGGCTGGAGGAGGGCCCGTGAGGGGTGCGGGCTGGAGGAGGGCCTGTGAGGGGTGCAGGCTGGAGGAGGGTCTGTGAGGGGGTGCAGGCTGGAGGAGGGCCTGTGAGGGGTGCGGGCTGGAGGAGGGTCTGTGAGGGGGTGCAGGCTGGAGGAGGCCCTGTCTGGGGGTGCAGGCTGGAGGAGGGCCTGTGAGGGGCGCGGGCTGGAGGAGGCCCTGTGTGGGGTGCAAGCTGGAGAAGGGTCTGTGAGGGGGTGCAAGCTGGAGAAGGGTCTGTGAGGGGGTGCAAGCTGGAGGAGGGCCCGTGAAGGGGTGCAGGCTGGAGGAGGGCCCGGGAGGGGTGCAGGCTGGAGGAGGGCCTGTGTGGGGGTGCAGGCTGGAGGAGGGCCTGTGTGGGGTGCAGGCTGGAGGAGGGTCTGTGAGGGGCGCAGGCTGGAGGAGGGCCCGTGAGGGGTGCGGGCTGGAGGAGGGCCTGTGTGGGGGTGCAGGCTGGAGGAGGGCCCGTGAAGGGGCGCAGGCTGGAGGAGGGTCTGTGAGGGGGTGCAGGCTGGAGGAGGGCCTGTGTGGGGTGCAGGCTGGAGGAGGGCCCGTGAAGGGGCGCAGGCTGGAGGAGGGTCTGTGAGGGGGTGCAGGCTGGAGGAGGGCCTGTGTGGGGTGCAGGCTGGAGGAGGGTCTGTGAGGGGCGCAGGCTGAAGGAGGCCCTGTGTGGGGGTGCAGGCTGGAGGAGGGCCTGTGAAGGGGTGCAGGCTGGAGGAGGGCCTGTGAGGGGGTGCAGGCTGGAGGAGGGCCTGTGTGGGGTGCAGGCTGGAGGAGGGTCTGTGAGGGGGTGTAGGCTGAAGGAGGCCCTGTGTGGGGGTGCAGGCTGGAGGAGGGCCTGTGAGGAGGTGCAGGCATTGAGAAGGCCCTGTGAGGGGGTGCAGGCTGGAGGAGGGCCTGTGTGGGGGTGCAGGCTGGAGGAGGGCCTGTGAGGAGGTGCAGGCATTGAGAAGGCCCTGTCTGGGGGTGCAGGCTGGAGGAGGGCCTGTGTGGGGGTGCAGGCTGGAGGAGGGCCAGTGAGGGGGCACAGGCTGAAGGAGGCCCTGTGTGGGGGTGCAGGCTGGAGGAGGGTCTGTGAGGGGGTGCAGGCTGAAGGAGGCTCTGTGAGGGGGTGCAAGCTGGAGGAGGGCCCGTGAGGGGTGCAGGCTGGAGGAGGGCCTGTCTGGGGGTGCAGGCTGGAGGAGGGCCTGTGTGGGGGTGCAGGCTGGAGGAGGGCCTGTGAGGAGGTGCAGGCATTGAGAAGCACTGTGAGGGGGTGCAGGCTGGAGGAGGGCCCGTGAGGGGGTGTGGGCTGGAGGAGGGCCCGTGAGGGGGTGCAGGCTGGAGGAGGGCCAGTGAGGGGGCGCAGGCTGAAGGAGGCCCTGTGTGGGGGTGCAGGCTGGAGGAGGGTCTGTGAGGGGGTGCAGGCTGAAGGAGGCTCTGTGTGGGGGTGCAGGCTGGAGGAGGCCCTGTGTGGGGTGCAGGCTGGAGGAGGGCATGTGTGGGGGTGCAGGCTGGAGGAGGGCCTGTGTTCGGGCGCAGGCTGGAGGAGGGTCTGTGTGGGGGTGCAGGCATTGAGAAGGCCCTGTGAGGGGGTGCAGGCTGGAGGAGGGCCTGTGTGGGGGTGCAGGCTGGAGGAGGGCCTGTGTGGGGGCGCAGGCTGGAGGAGGGTCTGTGAGGGGTGCAGGCTGGAGGAGGGCCCGTGAGGGGTGCGGGCTGGAGGAGGGCCTGTGTGGGGGTGCAGGCTGGAGGAGGGCCCGTGAGGGGTGCGGGCTGGAGGAGGGCCTGTGTGGGGGTGCAGGCTGGAGGAGGGCCTGTGTGGGGGCGCAGGCTGGAGGAGGGTCTGTGAGGGGTGCAGGCTGGAGGAGGGCCCGTGAGGGGTGCGGGCTGGAGGAGGGCCTGTGTGGGGGTGCAGGCTGGAGGAGGGCTTGTGTGGGGGTGCAGGCTGGAGGAGGGTCTGTGAGGGGGTGCAGGCTGGAGGAGGGCCTGTGAGGAGGTGCAGGCATTGAGAAGGCCTTGTGAGGGGGTGCAGGCTGGAGGAGGGCCTGTGTGGGGGTGCAGGCTGGAGGAGGGCCTGTGTGGGGGTGCAGGCTGGAGGAGGGTCTGTGAGGGGTGCAGGCTGGAGGAGGGCCTGTGAGGAGGTGCAGGCATTGAGAAGGCCCTGTGAGGGGGTGCAGGCTGGAGGAGGGTCTGTGAGGGGGTGCAGGCTGGAGGAGGGCCCGTGAGGGGGTGCGGGCTGGAGGAGGGCCAGTGAGGGGGCGCAGGCTGAAGGAGGCCCTGTGTGGGGGTGCAGGCTGGAGGAGGGCCTGTGAGGAGGTGCAGGCTGGAGGAGGGCCCGTGAGGGGGTGTGGGCTGGAGGAGGGCCCGTGAGGGGGCGCAGGCTGGAGGAGGGCCTTGTGAGGCGGTTCAGGCTGGAGGAGGGCCCGTGTGGGGGTGCAGGATGGAGGAGGGCCCGTGAGGGGGTGCGGGCTGGAGGAGGGCCCGTGAGGGGGCCCAGGCTGGAGGAGGGCCTTGTGAGGGGGTGCAGGCTGGAGGAGGGCCTGTGAGGGGGGCAGGCTGGAGGAGGGCCCTGTGAGGGGTGCAGGCTGGAGGAGGGCCTGTGAGGGGGGCAGGCTGGAGGAGGGCCCTGTGAGGGGTGCAGGCTGGAGGAGGGCCTGTGTGGGGGGCAGGCTGGAGGAGGGCCCGTGAGGGGGTGCAGGCTGGAGGAGGGCCCGTGAAGGGGCGCAGGCTGGAGAAGGGCCCGTGAGGGGGTGCAGGCTGGAGGAGGGCCCGTGAAGGGGCGCAGGCTGGAGGAGGGCCTGTGTGGGGGGCAGGCTGGAGGAGGGCCCGTGAGGGGGTGCAGGCTGGAGGAGGGCCCGTGAAGGGGCGCAGGCTGGAGGAGGGCCCGTGAGGGGGCGCAGGCTGGAGGAGGGCCTTGTGAGGCGGTTCAGGCTGGAGGAGGGCCTGTGTGGGGGTGCAGGATGGAGGAGGGCCCGTGAGGGGGTGCGGGCTGGAGGAGGGCCCGTGAGGGGGCCCAGGCTGGAGGAGGGCCTTGTGAGGGGGTGCAGGCTGGAGGAGGGCCTGTGAGGGGGGCAGGCTGGAGGAGGGCCCTGTGAGGGGTGCAGGCTGGAGGAGGGCCTTGTGAGGGGGTGCAGGCTGGAGGAGGGCCCGTGAGGGGTGCAGGCTGAAGGAGGCCCTGTGTGGGGGTGCAGGCTGGAGGAGGGTCTGTGAGGGGGTGCAGGCTGGAGGAGGCCCTGTGTGGGGTGCAGGCTGGAGGAGGGTCTGTGAGGGGGTGCAGGCTTGATGAGGCCATGTGTGGGGTGCAGGCTGGAGGAGGGCCTTGTGAGGGGGTGCAGGCTGGAGGAGGGCCCGTGAGGCGGTTCAGGCTGGAGGAGGGCCTGTGTGGGGGTGCAGGATGGAGGAGGGCCCGTGAGGGGGTGCAGGCTGGAGGAGGGCCCGTGAAGGGGCGCAGGCTGGAGGAGGGCCCGTGAAGGGGCGCAGGCTGGAGGAGGGCCCGTGAGGGGGTGCGGGCTGGAGGAGGGCCTGTGTGGGGGGCAGGCTGGAGGAGGGCCCGTGAGGGGTGCAGGCTGGAGGAGGGCCGCTGTGGGGGTGCAGGCTGGAGGAGGGCCTGTGAGGGGGTGCAGGCTGGAGAAGGGCCTATGTGAGGGTGCAGGCTGGAGGAGAGGGCTAACAGTGCGTGAAGGCAGGATGGGGTCTGGCCAGGCGCGCAACGCCCATTGGGTTCATAGAGCTTCTGCCCCCCTTCCCTGTGTGTGTCAGCCTGGGCTGAGACAGCTTCTGGGACACACACACAGACAGTTTTTGAGCTGCTGTGGGCTGGCTGGTCTGGCGTCCTGTACCCCAGTTCTTCACAGGTCTTTAAAAGACCATTTGCTTGTTAACGAGGCTTTTGTGTGTTTTCACCCCTTCTTAGAGCCCCTGCTTCTCCACTCTGCCTATTAGTGGATTAATCCCCCCCCCCGAATTTTTTTATTTCCTCCCCCCTCCTCACCGAAATTTGGCTTAGTTGCGCCTCTGGCGGTGAGGGCAGGTAGAGCGCCGTGTGAGTTGTAGATCTGGTAAATCACAGAGCCCATATTTCTTGATGAATCCGAAAGCTGTTTACATGAATGTTGTCATGAGATGAGGTGCGTGGGTCCCGTGGGGGGTGGGGGGTGCATTCTTCCCGGTGCTGCTTCGATGGTTTGTGGCTCATTTACTTCCCTCTGTGCCTTCAAAGGGGCCGCTACAGCCTGACATGAAGAGACCCAGCGCTGACACCGTGGCCTCAAAGGTCAGACATCTCAGCCCCCCCTCCTATACATAGCAGCCACAGGTTCGCGGGCACCTCTGCGACGCCAAAGCCCTGTAGCCTCGCGCACCTGCTGCCACTCCTGTGATCCTCGGTATATCTGGGCAGTATTTACAGGGGGCGCTGTGTACATCCCGCACACCTGAGCACAGGTTTCTCGTAGCCCTGCCAAGTCTTCCAGGTCCATCCGTGATGTGCTGCTCCAGTCCACGGGTTTTCCTTGAATTCTGGGACTTGTAGTCTTGTTTGTTTCATTATATAACAGAACTACATGTCCCATAATTCAGAGGAAAAAACCTGGCCTGGAGCAGCACATCACACAATGACCTCGGGAACTTGGCAGCTATGGAGGCTCACAGGAAAAGTAGAAGCACCCGGAGCGACGCACAGTAAAGATTGTTCTACATCTCTCAGCAGTGAGCCCGTTTCGAGCCTGGTGATGAATGAGAGCTCCTACTGTGAATGGGGTACCCTCCCGAGGCCAGAGACCCACCTATCAGCAGAGACGCAGCAACTGCTCCTGGATGTGACTGGGTGAAGAGCGGCCCTAATTCAGCTGTTGTGTTAAAGTGAATAAATACACGTGCTTGTATGGATGTGAGTGCGCAAGCAAGATGTGTCAATCAACCTGAGGCCCGCGCCTTCAGCAGCACCAGCAGAATCCTGTGAATGGAACACCTGTGACGTGCCAGGCCCTGCACTGTGATGTCACGAGGTCCAGGCTATCACCTGCAGCCGAATCCTGTGAATGGAACACCTGTGACGTGCCAAGCCCTGCACTGTGATGTCACGAGGTCCAGGCTATCACCTGCAGCCGAATCCTGTGAATGGAACACCTGTGACGTGCCAGGCCCTGCACTGTGATGTCACGAGGTCCAGGCTACCACCTGCAGCCGAATCCTGTGAATGGAACACCTGTGACGTGCCAGGCCCACCGCTGTGATGTCACGAGGACCAGTCTAAGTGCAGAGGGGAGGCCTCCGCCGCAGCAGAGACGAGGAGAGGCCCCTGAGGGGGGAGAAGATCGGGCAGGCTGGGGTCGTCTTTGAGGTTCATCAGGATCATTCTGTGACTAAATAGGTTTTATTTTTTTATTTTTATGAAATGGAATTAAAGTCGTGTCTCGGCTGCTCCCCCCCTTACACTGCAACACCTGTCATCACCCATAAACCAGTGATGCCCGACGATGACACGTTGAAAAGTCTCTATTGTGACGTGTCCGTGGTATAAAAAGCTGGTAACCAGGCAACCCCAGCATTGCACTCATGAGCACCAGACGGAGAGGACCACTGCTGGCGGACGGAGCCGAGACCCGAGAGAGGCCGAAGCAGCCGGGGCCTACCAGGCTCCAAAAAGAAGTGGTTGGGGATGGGTCAAAAGAGACAAGGTCAGTATATAAACCAAACGAAAACCGAACTTGAAACCGAACTGAAACCAAACTTGATACCAAACCGAAACCTAACTTGGAACGAACTTGATACTGACTTGATACTGACTTGATACTGGCTTGATACTGACTTGATACTGGCTTGATACTGACTTGATACTGACTTGATACTGGCTTGATACTGACTTGAAACTTCCCTTCCCTTCTGATCAAATTCAATTCCCTTCCCTCTCCCTTTCCCTTTTTTCCTCCTCTGCCTTACATTCCTATCTCTCCTCTCCTGTCCCCTTCTCCCCCTTTTAATTTCCCTTTCCCTTTCCCTTCTATTACTCTTCAATCCTCTCCCCTTCTGCCACCCCCCTTCCCATTCCATCTATACCGGTCCCGACCCGCACTCTCTTAGCTCTCCTTCTCCCCTCTCCACCCCTGCCCTTCTCCCTCCACTTCCCCTCAACTTCCATTCTCTTCTCCATCCCTTCTTTCTACTCTCCTTTCTGCTTTCCCTCCCCTTAGTATCAGCCTCCCACTACACCTCCCCTCCCCTCTTCCTTCTATTTCCTTCTCTCCCCCTTTCCCCTTCTCTGCCTTAATTCCTATACCCTTCTTCATTATTTCCATTTTTCTCTCTTCTTTACCTCTTCAATCCTCTTCCCTTCTGTCACTCCCCCTTCCCTTCTAATTCCATCCATTCCGGTCCCACCCAGTACTCTTATCTCTCCTTTTCCCGCTCCACCCCTTCCCTTCTCTCCCCTTTCCCTCACCATTAACTTCCCCACTCAATCCCACACACACAAGCCCACACACACAGAACCCCATACACACACACAACCCCCCCCCCACACACAACCCCACACACAACCCCCCACACACACCCCCCCACACACACCACCTCCCCACCCACACCCTCACACACACAACCCCCTCACACACAACCCCCCATAAACTCAACCCCACACACAAATCCCCACACACAGAACCCCATACACACACACAACCCCCCACACACAACCCACCACACACACAACCCCACACACAACCCCATACACACAACCCACACACACCCACAACCCCCCCACACACACAACCCCACACACACGCAACCCCACACACACACAACCCCCCCACACACAACCCTACACACACAACCCCCACACACACAAAACCACACACACAAACCCCACACACACAACCCCACACACTCACAACCCCACCCACATGCAACCCCACACACACACACAACCCCCACACACACAACCCCCACACACACAACCCCAGACACACACACAACCCCACACACACACACAACCCACCACACACAACCCCACAAACACACAACCGCGCACACACACAATCCCACACACAACCACACACACACAACCCCACACACACAACCCCCCACACGTACAACCCCCCCACACACAACCCCACACACATGTAACCCCACCCACACACAACCACCCACACACAACCCCCCACTCACACAACCCCACACATAACCCCCCCACACACACACCCCACATGCACCCCTCCACAACCCCCACACACACACCCCACAGACAACCCCACACACACAACCCAGCACACACACTCCACACACACAACCCCACACATACACAACCCCCACACACAACCCTCCACACACAAACCCACACACAACCCCCCCACACACACAGCCCCCCACACACACAACCCCCAAACACAAACCCACACACAACCCTACACACACACAACCCCACACACACACAACCTACCACACACAACCACACACACACACCCCCACACACAACCCCACAAACACAACCCCACACACATGCAACCCCCCACACACACAACCCCACACACAAACCCAAACACACAACCCCACATGCACACACACAACCTACCACACACACAACCACACACACACAACCCCTCCACACCCCCCACACACGCCCCCACAGACAACCTCACACACAACCCACCACACACACACAACTCCACAAACAACCCCCCTACCCACACACAACCCACCCACACACACCCACCCACACACCCCACATACACCCCCACCCCCACAACCCCCCACACCCCCACACTCACAACCCACACACACATAGCCCCCCCACACACACAACCCCACACACACACAAACCCCCACAGACAACCCCACAAGCACACACAACCCACCACCACACAACCCCCACACACACAACCACACACACAACCCAACACACACACAACCCCCCACACACCCAATGCCACACACATGCACCCCCCCACACACAACCCCCCACACACACAAGCCCACACACACAACCAGACCCCCTGTTGGACAGGCCGCATGTTCGAGCTGTACCCCCTCCCCGCAATGAGACCAGGACCCTGGCTCTCCCTGCATCCCCAGCCAGAGTCCACCAACGACCACCCGAAGTACCCTGCAATCCCTCCACTACAAGACACCAGCTCCGGACCCCGCTGGCCCGGGTCACCATCTACCCCACGACATCGACCCGGCCGCCATCTTGGGGCGCTGCAGCACGAGGCCGCGTGGCCTCAACTCGACCCTCACCCTGGGCCCGGCCGGGCCCGACATCGAGGCACCAACCTCCCCCCAGGAGGCAGAGTGACCACTTGGCGAGTCAATGGGAGAAGGAATCGTCAACGGCTCTCCTCCGCCAGGTGTCGATCACCCCAGGCCGCCTGGGCGCTGGCTCCACCCCCCTGCTGGGTGTCTGGACTCCCTCATCCCGGACCTCCCGGCCCCCAGGCGCGAGGGTCCGGACATCAAAGGGGACCAGACCTATAACTGGGGCAGGACCAGACCAGGAAGGCAGTTGTATCCTGGAGTCGAGAGACCCGAGAAGAACTCATCCGTGACTTGGCCTGCTGGCGCTGCCGCGGCCCTCTGCCTCGTGAAACCATCGTCTTGGCCTGCTGGCGCTGCCGCGGCCCTCTGCCTCGTGAAACCATCGTCTTGGCCTGCTGGCGCTGCCGCGGCCCTCTGCCTCGTGAAACCATCGTCTTGGCCTGCTGGCGCTGCCGCGGCCCTCTGCCTCGTGAAACCATCGTCTTGGCCTGCTGGCGCTGCCGCGGCCCTCTGCCTCGTGAAACCATCGTCTTGGCCTGCTGGCGCTGCCGCGGCCCTCTGCCTCGTGAAACCATCGTGGCCTGCTGGCGCTGCCGCGGCCCTCTGCCTCGTGAAACCATCTTGGCCTGCTGGCGCTGCCGCGGCCCTCTGCTTTATGAGACTATCACCTTGGCCTGCTGGCGCTGCCGCGGCCCGATCCACAGACCCTCCAGCTCGAGGATTGTGAGCTCGCCTTTTACCACCACCTGTACCGATCCGGTACTAAGACTGTCCCCCTACCCCCTTTCCCTACAGAGACTAGAAGTGAGAGGACCCCCGGGTCCACGTTATCCTGTATCGCTGATATCCTTGCCTTAAGAACCATATATAAAGCCTTGAACTCGACTTGGTGTGGTGCCTGTTTGTGGGAAGGGAGGGTACTTGTCTGTACGATCGCCGGAGACGGTCCCCCTCGGGGATCTCTCCCTCGGTATCCGGCCGACCCTCAGGGTCCCCGTCTAACATTGGTGGCCAGCGACGGGATCCGAACCTACGCATAATCGTACAGAAAGTCACTCGCCCCACCACACACAACAACCATGTCAATAGAGAGCGGAACAACGGAAAAATTTCAGATGGAAAAATTGGAAGACTACAACCACCGGGAACTGAAGCAATATTGCATAGAACTTGGACTTCCAACCACAGGTCTTAGCACAAAGGAAGACTTCAAACGAGCCCTAGAAGCTTGGGCAGAAACGGGTACGGCCGTACCCCGAACACAAACAACCGAAACGAGCCCCGCACCAACTAAAGAAAGAACGGATCTCTCCCTGGAAGAGATCCGAGAAAGAGAAAAAACCAGACTCCACGAATTAGAACTTGCCCGACTTCGCTTGGATGGGGAACTCAAGCTGGCAGAACAAAAAAATAACCCTGGAACACTTACGACTCAGGGAAGAGCGGGAAGACAAGCAAAGACAGAGGGAGCTAGAGGAAAAGAGACTAGAATACGAACATGAGCGCAATCTCAAAGCACTGGAGATTCAGAAACAGAATAAAGAACTCGGGCTCCCCGAACGACCGACCCCGTCTGCCTCGACCGAACCCAAGGTTCACATCCCCAAAGATGTCATCCGGGAATACCACAAGAACGATGATATCCAGCAGTGGTTTAAAGCCTATGAGGTGGCAATGACCTCCCACCGGATTCCCCGAAGCGATTGGGGAGCCGGATTATGGGGGAGGTTTGTCAACGAAGGGCGGGACGCCCTGCTGCAACTCCCGGACCAGCTGATGACCTCCTACGACCACATGAAGGCCGCCCTCCTCACTCGATACGGGCTCACACCTGAGATGTACCGCCAACGGTTCCGCGACTGCAAACGGATTCCGGGTACAACTTGGGTGTAAGCATGGGCGGATTTTGCGGATTGGCAATCCGCGAACTTGCGTATTTACGGATTCGCAATCCGCGAAGATCCGCGAACTCTAGCGGACTTGCGGATTTTTCCGTTTTTTGTGTTGGCGCGTGTTCGCGCCGATTTTGGGACAAGTTCGCAATTGCGAACTTACTTTTCGGCTTGCAACGGCCGCGACTATGTTGTTTCTACGTCTGGTTTATCATCACAGGTTCACAGCACCCTCTGTTTCACCACTGCCACCCTCTGGGACACCCATGCCACCCTCTAGTACATCCTCACAGGCACCTATTAGGTTTATTTATTACTGTAGATTATGGTGGTTGAAAAAAGCTAGCACACCTGCCCTTCTTCAACTGCCATCAATTAATTTGTGTTTCATTAATGTGTCAGTAATTTTGAAAGTTCCAGTCTGGCTGGCACCTGCTTCCTTCCTTATCTGTAATTTGCTTTTTGTTGCAGTGAATTTTTTTTTTTACAGGACCTTTATGGTGCTATTCTATGAGCCTGCTGTTTGGGTCATAGCAGGGTCATAGAATTGTTGCAAACTCTGGAGGGGCCCATCAGGAAGCACTACCTTGAATGTTACTAATGTTAAGTTTGAACTTTTGCACCTGCTCATTGCTTTCATTTGAGCTAAAATCGTTTTTTTTGCAATTTCGCGCGTTATTTGGGGCGCGAATCCGTGCGAGATCGATTTCGGAAGCCGCGAATACGTGCGAATACAAAATTGTTTTTGTTGCGACGTGTATGTTCGCGTGATCTTGCGCGTGTTCGCGAGGCGCTTCTAGCTATTCGTTTGCCAAGTTACCCTATCGGTCGTACACGGGCGCGGCCATCTTGTTGGCGTGACGTAATTCCGTTTCCGCCCGCTATGTGTAATCTCGCAAAGTGTGCTGCTCGCGAGTACAAGTTCGCGCGTACTCGCAAGGAAAATCTCGCGCGAACTTACCCACGCGGTCGTGAACGGGCGCGGCCATCTTGTTTCTCATTCATTGCTATGGTTCTGGGCATGCTTTCTCTATCCTCTCTCAATCTCTGCCATCCTTTGCTTGTTTGAAGTTTTTTTGATCTAATTTTACTTATTATCTAACCCTCTATTTTTCTAGCTCTATATTTTTGTGTTTTCTGCAGCTTTTAGTTACTTTTAAACTACTTTTTTAAACTCTTTTCTTTTCTTCTTCACTATTCTATTTCTTCTTTATCATTTAAGTTTATTTCTGCCCAGACCATGGTAAAGGGAGCCGGGAAGCACCCTGAGAAGGGGAAGGGTCCCGCACCCCGTGCCCGGCTCCCGTGCGGGCGTTTAAGGGGGGAGCAAGTGGTCCCGAGGGAGATCTTTAGCGCGGAGGAAGTGGCGGCACTGATCTTCCATGTCCAGCGCCGCCTCCCCAAGACGATCCTGGGAGGCGGCAAGATCGCGACCGGCTATGGCATCCGGGAGCGCCGCCAGCGGTGGGAGAAGGTGTGCCGGGCCATGTACAAGATCTCTGGGGTCCGGCGCACATATAACCAGGCCACCCACCGCTGGACCGATGTCATGGACCGGGAGCGGGACTTGCTGGACGCGCTCGGCGTAGAGGTCCCCGGGCTTGGTGAGTAGTAGTAGTAGTACATTTACTACTCTGTTTTATCCTGCTCTGTTATTTGCAAATCTTTGTTCTTTACCAAGAGCAATAATGCTGCCGATTACATTGAGGTAAATTATATTTCAAAATCTTCTATGCATTTCATTTTCAGGTGCACTGCTCTCCTTCTCAGTAGCCTTGCTTGCTACTATGCTTCTTTGTTTTGTATGTTGTGTTCAGAAGCATTTCATTGGCCTGAGAAATTATGTATCAGTGTACTGTAAAGAAAAGAACTGCGTAATGCTAGACAGTAAGGGTCATATTTTCAATTACCGGCGCATCCCTGCAAAGTAGCAGGGATGCGGCAGTAATTGTGTGCCATGCCACCACCACCCATTGGCCCAAAACGTCACAGAAGCCTTACGCATCTGTGCCGTAAAGGCAGCGCATTGCTGGAGTTGCGTGCCAACGATGGCGCAGCTCCAGCAATGCTCTGGGGTACCCTATCTCCCCAATGCTGCATCAAGCCGTACGTCGGCTTCAAGCGCGCAGGGTTTGAGTCATGCATCATTGTCATAAAAATGACTGATTGACATCTTGTAGATTTCCCTCAGCCACTTTTAGGATTCGTTCCTGCGCAGGTACGCCCTCCCTTGCGCCGGAACGCCCCCTGATGGCGCAGGGCTTTACAACGTGATGCATCGCCCATATGCCCATATGTGTTTTTTTTTTTAATATATACGCCGCACCAACACCATGGCGAGTCTTTTGTTCTGCCGCTGCGTCAGAAAAGGCACGCAACAATGGAGGAAAATCAGCCGCAACTTCCGCAAGGGACTTATAAATCAGCCCCAACAGACTGAAGTCCAGTGTCCTTCCTTTAGACAGTCACATGGCTATCAGAAGAAATAGTGGCGGTGGTGGCGGGTGGATTGATAGTTTGAGTATTCACTGATCTGCAAGCAGGATGGACTTTGTCTGTCACGTGTTGTGCACTACTGCCTGCAGTGCCAGGCCTAGGCAAACCTCTTTAGTAGTCTGTTTATTGAGTTACATAGGAACTTTCTAAGTCAACGTTCCGCAAATCAGGCAATACGAATAACGTAGTATACCACATGAGATAGATCCCGTGGAATAGTTGTCTATCTATTTGCTATTTTTCCAAAATATGTTGTTATTGTTCTTTTGAAATGTTTGATTTGGTTGAAAAATCTCATCCATGTTTTATGGTTTTTCTTTCTTTCATGTTGTACATCAGCTCCCCCCAAGGGCAAGAGGACACAGGAGGAGGGTGCTGAGGATGCAGGCCAGGATCGGGCAGGCGAGGGCTCCTTTGCTGGCCCCAGTAAGTTTACATTTTACTAAACAGTACCTATTTTTTCCTAGCGTTCCTCATTCGATTTTTTCTAAATCGTCTTTGATCTTCTTGTAGACTGGATATAAATTCTTATCCTGCCTCGAATATGATGACTCCCTGTGGTATTACTAGACTATTCTTATTAGTCTGTCTGTGTAGCTAACTAAGATTGGACATTTGGCAATTCCATTGGACTCCCATTATATTCAGCAATACCTCTATGCACTGTCTCCTTACTGACTAGATAGTGTGGCAGAGTCATTCAGCTCCCGAAGTCACCGATTATAGATCCCCAATGATCTCTAGATTATCGTACGCAGGACAAGAGAGTAGTACGGAGTCACAGCACAGTCAAGAAGTGTCAGAGGCACTCATGCTTGCAAAAATTCCAAAACCTTTAGCTCATCCACTCTAGTCTAGAGGAACAAAAACCACAGAGTCTATTTAAGTGTAAAAGCTTTATTAAAAGTAAACACATTTATTGAAATCTACTTTGTCATAAAACTATTTAACTGTAAACGGAAAAGTGGTTAGTGCTGACGATTAATTGGACACATTTCTTGTGGTCGAGCCGAACTCTCACCTACTTTGAACTTGATCCTGGTCGTGTTCTTAGGACTCAGGAGTCAAGCTTCTGTCTGTTAGGAGAAAAAGTGGTGCGTGTTAAAAATCAAAAGCAAGCATTCATCAGTTGTGCATAAAAGTGCAGCAAGACAACAGCCTTCCCTGGAAAATGGGACATTTTTACTATGGAGTAGACAGTCACAAATTATTACATTGTATTCTGTTTTTTTAACATTTCTCCTAGACCAAATATTATATAGTAGTGAGTGGTGTATTCTAACTTTCTTAAATGTACTTTGTAGGTGTAACATCTGGTGACGGGGCCAGCGCGGAGGTGGCTGATGTGTTGGACTTGGACTCGGAGGCCTCTGGGGAGGATGCGGCGGTAGAAGAGCTGGTGGCCGTTCCTGTGGGGGATCAAACGGTGGTGGCGGAAACAGGTAAGCTATATATTCCTTACTTATTGAGATTGAAGACTGCATAGTGTGCTTTCTGCACGGGTGTATTACAATTACAAATCAACCAGGTAGTAGCCTCCTCGAAATGTACTTCGACTTAGCTGTGAAGTTTTTGGTGAGAAGAATCCCAATAAGTTCTTAGACGAACGTGATGGATGGGATGAACGAAAAGCGAAAGAAGGGTGTAAGTAAGTGGGACGCGAACTTGTATGATGGCTGGCAAAGAAGAACGATATGTGTTTGCTTGGACCCAGAGGTGGCTGGGAAGGAAAGAATATGGTATGGTGCATGGCTGGGTCAATGATGAAGCAAGGATGGGTGGAAGGACAGCAGCCTGGGTGGGTGAAACAGAAACTGTATGTGTGCGTATACTTTGAATGAATGGATGCCTGGAGCATGGTATTCTCTGACTCTTACATAGCAAATGTGTATCTAGAGAGAGTAGATGGTCGCCAGGTGAAGTAAGTGTTACCTTGAAGAGCATGTACCACCGCACCCGCACGTCCGTCCCAGTGCAGGGAAGGCAAGGAAAAGAAATTGTAAATGTGTCCAATACTTCCATGAATAGTAGCAGTACTTTGTATTGCGTTTGCATTCACAGCATATATCTGGTTATTACGGTGGACACTCCGTACCTCTCTTAATAACTTTAGTTTACTTGTAGTACGTCATTCATGTGTGGGTGTATCACTGTGTTCACTCAATATTAAGCAAAGCACCTAAAGTCATCTCATCTGTCATTAAATACGTCCCATGTGAAGTGATAGATAATCAAATTAGTTAGCTTCTTCAGTTTCCTTTTCTAGTACTCATTTGCACTGTAGGGTGAAAGGTAAATTAATTAAGCAGTAGCCCTTGTAACAGAGTATTCTCAGTGCCACCCGTAATAGAAAAGTAATAGCTTCACCACCTGCATGTACTGGACCGGTACAGTAACGCAAGTCTGTCTCCATCATCATGGTGTGCAACTTTTTTTCTCGGGTGCAACTTCACTGTGCTGTGTCCATGTCATTCTGCCGGCTTGCATAAGATAACGTACCCATTTCCCTAAACAAGAGAGAAGAAGAAGAATAAGACTGGTGTACTGTCATAGTCGACTGTAATGGAAGTCCATAGTGGTCGTAGAATTAGTTCATTAAACTACCACTACTGTTAGAGCAAGGATGCAGAAGTGGGAGGGTTACATAGATACTGTCCTCAATAGTTATGTACTGTGCTTTCAATTTGCTACTTGTACTCTGTGACCCAACTTTCGGCTCAATCACTTTGTGTTATTAATAAGGAGCATTGGTTACAGACTATGTCTTTCTTTCTTCATATAGTTGCTCCTTCTTCCAAATCAACAACAAGGAGGGAGCAGGCTAGATTGGCCCGGCAACGGAGGCTGGAGGCCACAGTCGCCGAGTATCGGCGGCTGGTGGCCCTGGAGGAGGAGGAGGACACGCAGTCGAGCGGGGCAACATCTTCGACTGCATCCTCCTCCGTGACTAAACCAGCGGGACCGAGCCGGGCTAAGAAAGCCGACCGCCACCGCCAAGCACCGGAAACACCAGCTGCCCCCCACAGGAGCTGCAAGGAACGCCAACACCGCCTACGAGTCCGCATGTCCAACCTGGAGCAGGAGGTCCTGAGGTATAAGACCTTGGTTAAGGGCCTCCGCTCCGAGCTTGCCACCCTCCGCAAGGAGTATGATGCCCATGCCGCATCATGCACCAGCACCAGCACCCTCCAGTAGTGGAGTGTCCCTTGCCCTTTTTTTATAGACTTTTGGGGGGTGGGATTTGGGAGTTGGGATCGTTTTGGGACGTTTCAGAGACAATCGTTGGGGTTAGGGTGGGTGAGGGAGATTATTTTGTTAGGGATAAATAAATATATTTTTCAACTACTTTATCTGACCATACCTGTTTTTTACTGCTTTTCAGTCTGGTGGGTGGGGGGCGGGGGTGTAACAGTAACTTTGTTTTCCTGAACAGTCGTAGGACTTTAGTAGTACAACCGTCAAACTCTTGTCTACTCCGAAATAATACTCCATTATACTACCTCCCACCAAACGCTTATCTTACCTGTAATTTGTGTTAGAAATTAGGGCTAGGCCCAGGGCTGGCTCCAGGTGAAATGGGGATTAACGTTGTCATTCCTGGGCGGGTGACATTTCCTCATTGCGGTGTTACTAGTGGTGTGACACAGTGGCAGTTGCATGCCTATGGAAAAAAAGAAAACGAAACCTTGTTTGTACTCCTTACTGTAGCATTACAACGGTTACGGTACGATCGAGAAAATAGCAGGTGACAGTACACTAGAACAGTGCCATAATGTAGCCTAACAAATGGTAAAGTATTGCAAGTATAACTAGTACTTGCGTTGAATTTATTTGACATTGGCTACTACTACTAGAAGATATAGTACTGAAGCTGAGTAAGTCTAGAAGATATCCTCGTATTCCTTCACCAGCCTGTTGCTGCTATCACCTTATCCTCCCCAGCAAGTGTGTGGAATTATTGATGTCATTTTAGTCAGACATCAAGCAAAACAACACAGCCCGGGGGAAGAGGGTTAGGGTTTGTAAAATGGATGGGAATGGGGGTTTCTTTTTGGGTAGGTTTTGTTGAGAGAAGAAAAAAAAAGCAGAGCATGGACAAACAATAATTGAAGATACAGAGTTTACAGACAATCTTTGGTTACAAAGTAAAGGTAAGCACATGCAGTCACACTCATAGAATAAAAGACAACAATGGATACTGTATCTGTATTGCGTATGTTGTTGGAGTTGTCCTGTTGAAATTGGTAAGTAAGTTGCATGCAGCAAACAATTCCTCTTATTGGCGGCACTCCTCCATTCCAGCTGACGCTTCGTCCATCAATGTGGTGGTGACCACTGACAGAAGAGACACCCTGTCCACTGCCTGCCTGGCGGATGTTGACTGAAACCCGGCCTGTAATTATTGAACGGAAAACAGGAAGTGCTATTACAATACCACTGATAAATAAATAAAAGGTATGTACGCTGTGTGGTTCAAAAAGTCACACTTTGATGATGCCTAGCAGAAAAATGGTTACAAAACGTACTTTGAAAGTAACAGTAGACCCAAATACAGACCGTGGATTGTATTCAAACCACTTGCCTGCAAGCAAAAGTATCCATAGCCAGCATCGCTCCAACAGTGCTCTACAACAACAGAACCGCGTTGCAATAGAACCCCCCTAAACACATGCAATCCTGCTGCTAGGGCTAACCCTAACGAACCCTAACTTACAAAGTGCCAAAACTGGTGTTTCCTTATGGATTTTGTCCAACTAACTTCTAGCCGGTATTAGACCTTCCCAGGAATGCCCCAGGCAAGACCCGCCAACCCACCCGCAAAAAAACACCCGACACAACACCACCAAACAGCGAAAAAGCTAAATCTCATACTTACAATGTCTCTCGGCCTTCGGTCCAAACGCGGCGCTGTGCAGCTAGGTCGTCATCATCATCATCAATCATCATAACTCCTGTTTTCCACCACGGATTTCCTGAAAAGCAAATGCAATCAAGATTAGACTGTCGCAGCAGTGCTTCGACAGAGACCCCGGCCGCAACCCACCCACGAACAGCAGGAAGCCCCCCAAAACGCTACATTGAGCAAGATGTCTGAAGAAATGGCAAAAAAAAGGCTGTTCCTTATGGATTTTGTCCAAAACACTTGTATCCGGTATTAGACCTTCCCAGGAAAGCCCCAGGCAAGACCCGCCGGCGCCAACCCACCCGCAAAAAAACACGCGACACAACACCACCAAACAGCGAAAAAGCTAAATCTCATACTTACAATGTCTCTCGGCCTTCGGTCCAAACGCGGCGCTGTGCAGCTAGGTCGTCATCATCATCAATCATCATAACTCCTGTTTTCCACCACGGATTTCCTGAAAAGCAAATGCAATCAAGATTAGACTGTCGCAGCAGTGCTTCGACAGAGACCCCGGCCGCAACCCACCCACGAACAGCAGGAAGCCCCCCAAAAGCTACATTGAGCAAGATGTCTGAAGAAATGGCAAAAAAAAGGCTGTTCCTTATGGATTTTGTCCAAAATACTTGTATCCGGTATTAGACCTTCCCAGGAATGCCCCAGGCAAGACCCGCCGGCGCCAACCCACCCGCAAAAAAACACCCGACAACACCCCCAAACAGCGAAAAAGCTAAATCTCATACTTACAATATCTCTCGGCCTTCGGTCCAAAGTAACGCGCTGTGCAGCTAGGTCATCATCAATCATCATAACTCCTGTTTTCCACCACGGATTTCCTGAAAAGCAAATGCAATCAAGATTAGACTGTCGCAGCAGTGCTTCGACAGACACCAAAAATTACACACAAACCCCCGGAACCCCGCCAAAGAGCACCTCAAAGGCAAGCAAGTCAGCAAAAACGGCAAGAAATTTTCACCTCATATTTGGTCCAAAACACTTTTGTCCATTATTAGAGCTTCACAGCAATGGGCCCAAAACCGTCAACTCACCCGCAAAGAAGTACAACACCCCCACAAGTGCTGAGTCTTTCTTCATTGTGCGTAATCCAGCACTCTGCTTGGAGGGAAATCGCAGTCTGGAGGAGGAGGATAGAGGAGCATGTTCTTCAGAACTTGTGAACCTGAGGAATGTAGACTGCGGCACCTTCAAATCAATAAGCAAACAAGTGAAGACAGTTCTGATGATGGTCTTCTTTTTGGGATTAGGTGATTAAAGTTTGAATTAAATTAACTGTGCAAAACAAAGAAAGAGAGACACAAAGCACACAGGAATAAAAGTGAATAAGGACGAAAAAGAAAGTTCTTGATTGATTGTCTCATTTTCAGGGCTCGGTGTCAGGGAATAAGAACAAGATTTCGTCATCATACTCTGCGAATTCAGGCTGGATGAGGTCAGTGGCACCGAACAGAGAAAAAATCCCCTCATCTACGTTGCTGTCCTCATCGTCTTCATGTGGCGTGCTTTCTCGCACTTTGTAATCTGGTGGTATGAGGTGCTGATTCATCTTGATCATTGTCAGCCGCTCCACATTTTTGGGCGATAGGCGGCTCCGTTTGGCAGTTACAATGCCACCAGCAGCACTGAAAACACGTTCAGAAGACACACTTGCGAGTGGGCAAGACAAATAGTTTATAGCCAGGTTGTAGAGCTGTGGCCACAATTGTTTTTTGCCATGCCAATACTGCAATGGCTCCTCATTAAGAAAGACCACTGTTGAGTCATTCAGATAGTCCTGCACCATCGACTCAAGGTCATCAACTGTTCCTCCACTTTGCTTACTTTTTGCTGTGCCTGTGACATTTTTTAGAGAACCATACCCCATCAAACTTAGCCAATCCTCCTCCCCAGCCACTGTTAGTGTTGTCATTGTGTGTGGTGCAGATGATCCAGTTGCCGGTGTCTTTAACGGCTGAGAGGTCACTTGTGCCCCAGCCACAGGTGCAGAAGTGGATTCTTGTGACTGCGGATGGCCTGCTGATGCTGATGCTGATGTACTGGCTTCTCCTTCAATAACATGCCGTTCTTTTTCAAACCTCTTGGCTGACCAGGCTAACCAATGTTTGTACTTTTGAACATCTGCATCAGCGAAAGGAAAGAATGCGTTGTCTGCCAGCGCCTTTTTGTAGCGTGGATCCAGAATAGTAGCACAAATGTAATGCTGATCTGAGTTGATGTTTTTAAGACGTTCATCACCACGTAGGCGATGTAATAATTTCTCAGACAAAATGAAATGGTTTTTTTTTTTTTCATCTTTTTCAAACTCAGAAGAAACCGCCATCAGTTGGTGCTCCAGTATGCACAACAATGGGATAGCTTTTCCCAAATTACAGTCCTCCTGGCTGACTGCACGCGTGAAGAACTCAAAAGGACGAAGCATGTCTGTCAGGCTTTTAACTATGGCCCATTGCGCCTTACTCATCCGCAGGTCCTCCTTCTGAGATGTAGCCTCTGTCAAGAAATAGTGATCGAGTACCGTATACTGCTCATGCAGACGCTCAAGCATGTAGAAGGTTGAGTTCCAACGTGTTGCCACCTCCTGGATGAGTGCTTTCACTGGCATTCCACGTTGAAGTAGCAGTCTCCGCAGATGCTTCCGGGCCTTAAAAGAATGGCTGAAATGGTTGCACATTTTGCGGCAGGTGGCCATTACCTCGAACGCTGGACTCTCTTTATCACTCAAGAATTTTTGAACTACCAGGTTGATACAGTGCGCCAAACACGGCACTCTAACATGGTGACCCTGTGACATGGCCTTAACTACATTGGCGCCATTATCCGTGGAAACATAACCAATCTTGCGTTTTAGGGGGGATAGCATTGACAACACCTTTTTGTCAAACTCTTCCAAAAGGTTTTCTGCTGTGTGACTTTTCTCCAAGGCAAACATGGCTAGTGTTGCATGTTTCCGAGCAGCTTTGAAAACTTGGTCCGGGTCAACACCTGCGTTTAGCTTTGCTATAACACCTGAAAAAGAGACCCAGTGTGCAGTGATGCACATGTAATCATCGCCTGGGCCACTGGTCCACATGTCTGTTGTCAGATGTATTGTGTGAACAGCACTCTTCTGCAAAGCTGCCCCAATCGCCTGCAGCACATCTTCATGTAGTGCTGGAACCGCAACTCTGGCAAAATAGAACCGGCTCGGAACCTTCCATTTAGGGCAGAGCGTTGCAACTAATTCAAGAAAACCTACCGCTTCTACAAAAGAAAAAGGTAGAAGGTCCACAGCTAGCATTTTAGCCAGCTTAGTGTTATACAGACGCGTCAGTGGGTGGTTGCGTTCATATGGCACGTCTGAAGTAAGCATTGTTCTAATGTTGGCCTGGACCAAGCATTTACGGGCTGATAATGACTTCGTTGACCCAATTTTGCTCGCTGGTGAACTTTTGTGCGTTGGTGTCTCACTCGCTCCAACACTCTTAGTGTGCCTCACATTGGGTGTGCTGCTGAGAGGGGTACTGGGTGTAAGGGAAGTGTTTGACACGTCTTCTTCCTGCTCGTCAACATCAGATGAAACATCAACGTTTCCTTGATTTTGGCCTTTCTTGATCGCAGCTAGGTGCGCAAACCATAGGACACCGTGCTTTCTGTCAAGATGACCACTCTGGCCGCCGGTACCATAGTTGCTACCTGGCTTACCACGACTAACTGCAAGCTTACAAAGGGTACAAATGGCAAACCTTGGATTTTTGGGACAAACAGTAAAGAAGTCCCAAACTGGGGACTTGAAGTGTCTGTGGGACCTGGAGGAGGCGGCGATACTGGTGGTGGTGGTGGTCATGAAGCTAATGCCAGATGAAGTGGAGGATCTGGATTGGCCAACTTTTGTACGTTTTCCACTTTCACCGCCACTAATTAAGGTCGAGGTTGACGCAGGTCTCTTCTTGCCAGAAAGAAATATGGAAGCGGGACGAGTTGGTGTACTACTTAACTCCAATGATTGTGGTGTTTCCACTGCCTCCTCATCGACAACATCATCATCATCATCATCACGCGCAGCAGCTCTTCGGGCTAGGGTCAAAATGTCTGTTTGCTGCATGCCCGCTGGGGCTGCAGTGACCTTTATGATGACTGGGTCGTCGTTGGCAGAGTCTTCATCAGCAGCAGTATCCGCCACTTCTTGTTGAGCCTCATCACACTCCATAAGTCTGAGACTTTGGACGAGCTTCCTTTTACGCTTAAGTACCTTTGTTGGATCATGGTGTGCCTCACTCTCAGACGGCTGTGGTGCTGGTTCCCAAGTTTGATCCGTATCATCAGAAGGAGGTGTGCTTGAAGAGGATGTAGACACCACCCTTGATCTCTTCCTTGCTAGGGTTGTGGAAGACAATGAAGGATCATCAGGAGGAGTGGCTTCCTCAAATGATACCTCGCCTTGATTGTCGATTTCCTGATGTGCCCCTACTTCGGGAGGAACAACTATTGTGGGCACTTGTTGTGACCCTCCATGCACCTCTGCATGCGCATCTCCTTGCGCTGCCTCTCCTTCCACATGTACTTGGGCTTGTACTTGCACATGTGATTGTTGTTGCCGCTGTGGTTGTTCAACACTCGTCAGATGAGCTACAACAACCTGTGTTGATTGAGGGACATTGCTGCTGCTTTCTTGCGATGAGCCAACATCACTGGTCGATGGTGATTGAAGAAGTATACTGGCTGCCTCTGCAGCACTCAAGGGCTTGGACTTAAGTTGGCGTGGTGGTGGTGGTGGCACTGAGCCCAATGGAGCGGGGGTGCTGCTGCCAGCTTGGTCCCCAGCAGATCCCGCTGCAGCTGCTGCAGGCATACTTTTTTTTTTACTCACAAAAAAAGGGGCGGGCGGCACACCAGTGTCCTTGGTAACTTGCTTCTTCTGCTCCTTACTGGCACCTTTCTTGCTAGAGGAGCTACGGGTTACTTTTTTTGGGGCCATCTTCTTCAGAGCAGGTCAGCAGGCAGCAGTTGCACGAGTTGCAGAGGGTTCTGTGTCCAGACGTGACGTCGCGTGACGTTATGCTGCACACACCGCTGCAGGACTTCTTCCTGGCACTGGTGGTTCTATTGAGTCTTCTTGTGCACCTAAAAGCAATGGAAGACAGAGGAACATCAGTTCAGTTATACACCCCAAAAAATCGACAAAACACAGAAAAATGAGCACAATCCCATGCCATCCATGATGTTTACATTGAAGACACCCCACAGAAAGACTAGGGACATGCAAGTATGCAACACTCACTACCCCTGGGCATAAGGGATGAAAAGTAGGCAAAATAAGTGCAGGCCTCAGACACTGCCTCTCCTCAAAATGGCCCCCTTACACCCCAAGCACATGTTGCTGCCTGTACCAGCCAGCACTCAAGATGGCCACCACCACCACCCACATGGCCAGTCCACATCAACAGTACACCCCCAAAAAACAGAAAAACAGCCAGAAATCACCACAATCCAATGCCATCCATGATGTTTACATCAAAGAGAGTGAGACAACACCACAGGCACACTCAGTCCATGCACCACCACCACCCCTGGGCAAGCAAAAGGCCACACCAGCAGCCCCCCAAAAACGACAAAAAAAAAATAAAATAAGCACAATCCCAGCCCATCCATGGCCTCAATTATGTTTAAATTCAAGAAGACACCCCACAGAAAGACTAGGCCCATGCAACACTCACCACCCCTGGGCAAAGGGCCACACCAGCAGGCCCAAAAAAACGACAAAAAAACAATAAAATCTGCACAATCCCAGCCCATCCATGGCCTCAATGGTGTTTAAATTCAAGAAGACACCCCACAGAAAGACTAGGCCCATGCAACACTCACCACCCCTGGGCAAAGGGCCACACCAGCAGGCCCAAAAAAACGACAAAAACCAATAAAATCTGCACATTCCCAGTCCATCCATGACCTCAATGGTGTTTAAATTCAAGAAGACACCCCTCAGAAACACTAGGCCCATGCAACACTCACTACCCCTGGGCATAAGGGATGAAAAGTAGGCAAAATAAGTGCAGGCCTCAGACACTGCCTCTCCTCAAAATGGCCCCCTTACACCCCAAGCACATGTTGCTGCCTGTACCAGCCAGCACTCAAGATGGCCACCACCACCACCCACATGGCCCGTCCACATCAACAGTACACCCCCAAAAAACAGAAAAACAGCCAGAAATCACCACAATCCAATGCCATCCATGATGTTTACATCAAAGAGAGTGAGACAACACCACAGGCACACTCAGTCCATGCACCACCACCACCCCTGGGCAAGCAAAAGGCCACACCAGCAGCCCCCCAAAAACGACAAAAAACAATAAAATAAGCACAATCCCAGCCCATCCATGGCCTCAATTATGTTTAAATTCAAGAAGACACCCCACAGAAAGACTAGGCCCATGCAACACTCACCACCCCTGGGCAAAGGGCCACACCAGCAGGCCCAAAAAAACGACAAAAAACAATAAAATCTGCACAATCCCAGCCCATCCATGGCCTCAATGGTGTTTAAATTCAAGAAGACACCCCACAGAAAGACTAGGCCCATGCAACACTCACCACCCCTGGGCAAAGGGCCACACCAGCAGGCCCAAAAAAACGACAAAAACCAATAAAATCTGCACATTCCCAGTCCATCCATGACCTCAATGGTGTTTAAATTCAAGAAGACACCCCTCAGAAACACTAGGCCCATGCAACACTCACTACCCCTGGGCATAAGGGATGAAAAGTAGGCAAAATAAGTGCAGGCCTCAGACACTGCCTCTCCTCAAAATGGCCCCCTTACACCCCAAGCACATGTTGCCTGTACCAGCCAGCACTCAAGATGGCCACCACCACCACCCACATGGCCAGTCCACATCAACAGTACACCCCCAAAAAACAGAAAAACAGCCAGAAATCACCACAATCCAATGCCATCCATGATGTTTACATCAAAAAGAGTGAGACAACACCACAGGCACACTCAGTCCATGCAACACTCACCACCCCTGGGCAAAGGGCCACACCAGCAGGCCCAAAAAAACGACAAAAAACAATAAAATCTGCACAATCCCAGCCCATCCATGGCCTCAATGGTGTTTAAATTCAAGAAGACACCCCACAGAAAGACTAGGCCCATGCAACACTCACCACCCCTGGGCAAAGGGCCACACCAGCAGGCCCAAAAAAACGACAAAAAACAATAAAATCTGCACAATCCCAGCCCATCCATGGCCTCAATGGTGTTTAAATTCAAGAAGACACCCCACAGAAAGACTAGGCCCATGCAACACTCACCACCCCTGGGCAAAGGGCCACACCAGCAGGCCCAAAAAAACGACAAAAAACAATAAAATCTGCACAATCCCAGCCCATCCATGGCCTCAATGGTGTTTAAATTCAAGAAGACACCCCTCAGAAACACTAGGCCCATGCAACACTCACTACCCCTGGGCATAAGGGATGAAAAGTAGGCAAAATAAGTGCAGGCCTCAGACACTGCCTCTCCTCAAAATGGCCCCCTTACACCCCAAGCACATGTTGCCTGTACCAGCCAGCACTCAAGATGGCCACCACCACCACCCACATGGCCAGACCACATCAACAGTACACCCCCAAAAAACAGAAAAACAGCCAGAAATCACCACAATCCAATGCCATCCATGATGTTTACATCAAAGAGAGTGAGACAACACCACAGGCACACTCAGTCCATGCACCACCACCACCCCTGGGCAAGCAAAAGGCCACACCAGCAGCCCCCCAAAAACGACAAAAAACAATAAAATAAGCACAATCCCAGCCCATCCATGGCCTCAATTATGTTTAAATTCAAGAAGACACCCCACAGAAACACTAGGCCCATGCAACACTCACTACCCCTGGGCATAAGGGATGAAAAGTAGGCAAAATAAGTGCAGGCCTCAGACACTGCCTCTCCTCAAAATGGCCCCCTTACACCCCAAGCACATGTTGCCTGTACCAGCCAGCACTCAAGATGGCCACCACCACCACCCACATGGCCAGACCACATCAACAGTACACCCCCAAAAAACAGAAAAACAGCCAGAAATCACCACAATCCAATGCCATCCATGATGTTTACATCAAAGAGAGTGAGACAACACCACAGGCACACTCAGTCCATGCACCACCACCACCCCTGGGCAAGCAAAAGGCCACACCAGCAGCCCCCCAAAAACGACAAAAAACAATAAAATAAGCACAATCCCAGCCCATCCATGGCCTCAATTATGTTTAAATTCAAGAAGACACCCCACAGAAAGACTAGGCCCATGCAACACTCACCACCCCTGGGCAAAGGGCCACACCAGCAGGCCCAAAAAAACAACAAAAAACAATAAAATCTGCACAATCCCAGCCCATCCATGGCCTCAATGGTGTTTAAATTCAACAAAACAGTTGTATCATGCACCCATAACCAACCCTGGTCCTACTGGATACTGTGGCTACCCACAATATAATTTATTTAATTTTCTGAAAAAGTTCCAAAATTGTACTTGCAGCAACTGTAATGCCCCAAACAAACTTACTTGTGAAAGTTGATTTCTAATCCAAAAGTGATCCAAAGACAGTCAAAAAGGCCTCAAATCCAAATATCCAGCAGCACCCACAAAAAGTAATCCTTCCAGCTCCAGATCCAAATGAAAGTGACCAGGAGATGGACAAAGCACTGGGAGGAGCCTGCTGGACAGGAACAGGAAGTTGGAGACTGTGGGGCACTTCCTTCCTCCCCCCCCCCCCCAAAATGGACTCCTTGCAAAAAAAAAGGCCATGCAAATGTCAACCTGAGGAGTGATTCTGATAAAAATCATAATTTTCTGAAGGTTTATCCTGTTTGCTGGTGATTTTCTTGTGCGAAATTGCAAAATCTCTATTTCGCAAGTGCGAGATTGTTCCTTTCCGCCGCAACTACATGTTCGCAATTGCGAACTCTCGCGAGGTGTGCTGTGCAAGGTGGCAAGCCGCGAGTACGTATTCGCGGGCGACAAACTCCCGCGGGAACACGCAGCAAGATCTAAAATGGCGCGTCACTCGCAAAGAAAAACAACTCGGCAAACGCTAAAATGACGGAAAGTGAACGCCGTGCACCACGCCGCGCGCCGCAACCAAGCAAAAAATCCGCCGCGAGCGGATTCACGGATTTTCGACAAATTCGCGAGCGTTCGCGGATTGCGGATTTGCCGAAAATCCGAAAAATCCGCGAGCGGAGCGGATTTTACGCCCATGCTTACTTGGGTGGAGTACGTGAACTTTTTTAGCCGAGCCTTCGAGGGGTGGATCAAGGGCAACAAAGTAACCACCTACGACCAACTCTTTGACCTTATCGTATGGGAACACCTGTCGAACAACTGCTTCGTGGAGCTCCGGCAACACCTCCTGGACAGCAAGCTAACCGACCCTCGACAACTCGCCGCCGAAGCCGACCGGTGGGAAAGCACCCGAGTTGGCCGGAGCGCACCCAGCGAAGTATCCAGATCGTATCGCCCCCGAGGGGGAGGAGGAAGTCAGGGTCGGGGGAGAGACCCCGGCCCCTCGTCACCCCCCAGAAACCCCTCGACCCCGGTTGGCCGGGGAAGCCCTGCCGTCCGGGCCGGTTTCCGGGCCAACATTACGTGCCACAGGTGTCAGCGACCCGGCCACTACGCCAGTGATCCCAACTGCCCAAAGAATCCGAACACTACTCCCCGCCAAGTTGCAGCGGCGGCCCTAGGGGAAGAAATAATCCCGGAAGACCAAGAGGAGTACGAGACCGATCCCTCTGAATGGGCACCCGCCGCCATGGCACTGGTCTGCTTAGGGGAGAGAGACATGATTCCGCGGGCCCCCCTTCCCGCCAACACACAGAAGTACGGTCAATGGGTCAACATCAATGGCCGCCGGGCGGAAGCCCTCCGCGACACCGGGGCCAGTGTAACGGCGGTCCGACGCCACCTCGTCACTCCAGACCAAATCTTGCCGAACATTCTTTGCCCTGTTCGATCAGCCGACAACTCCGAAAGCCTATGCCACATGGCCTGCGTCCCCTTCGAGTGGGGAGGAGTAACAGGGATGCTAAAAGTAACTGTCCGCGATGATGCCCCCGTGGACTGCCTCCTAGGAAACGACCTTGAAAGCTCTCCCTGGGCAGCTGTCGAACGGAGGGAGCACCTGGGGATGCTTGGCCTCCCCGAATGGGTCTGCGTCACGACCCGGTCCATGACCGCCCGCGCGGTCCCCAGCCCAGAAGAGCCCGAGTGGCCAGAACCTCCTCCCGCGCTCATCCCAGAGGAGGCCGCCCCAGAAGCCATTCCCTTGACCCAAACCGAAGAAGGACCCGACCAGCTTCGGGACGTCCCTGACCTGGCACAATGGCGGCAGGAGGGAGGCCCCACGCAGGAACAATTCCGGGCCGAGCAACAAACCTGTCCTTCTCTCGAGGGACTCCGGCAGCAAGCCCTGGCCCAGAGCACCGGGGATACCTCGGGGGCCCACTGGATCTACTGGGACCAAGACCTGCTCTACAGCGAGCAGAAAATTGCAGAACTAGGGGCCAGTCGGGTGCTGGTGGTGCCCCTTCGCTTCCGAGACTTCCTCCTGAACTTAGCCCACGATGTCCCCCTTGCCGGACACCTGGGGCAGGATAAAACCTACGACCGCCTGGTGACCCATTTTTTCTGGCCCCACATGCGGAAGGATGTCACCAACCACTGCAAGGCCTGCCCCACCTGCCAGGCCAGCGGAAAAAGTGGCCGAAAAATCAAAGCACCATTACAACCCTTTCCTGTCGTCACCACCCCGTTTGAACGAGTGGGAATAGACATTGTGGGGCCCCTCGACCCTCGAACAGCCCAAGGACACGGGTTCATCCTGGTCCTGGTAGACCACGCCACCCGCTATCCCGAGGCCATCCCTCTTCGGACTGTGACGGCCCCCGTGGTGGGCCGGGCCCTGATGGGGATCTTCTCCCGGGTGGGGTTCCCCCGGGAGGTCGTCAGTGACAGGGGCACGAACTTTATCTCCAGATATATGAAGTCCCTCTGGCAGCAATGCGGGGTCACCTACAAATTCACGACCCCCTATCACCCGCAAGGAAACGGACTGGTCGAGAGATTCAACCGCACCCTCAAGGGGATGATTATGGGTCTAGAAGAACCCCTTCGACGCCAGTGGGACGTACTGCTGCCATGCCTCCTGTTTGCCTATCGGGAGGTCCCGCAGAAGTCCCTCGGCTTCAGCCCCTTTGAACTACTGTACGGACACCCCGTCCGGGGCCCCCTCAGCCTAGTCAAGGAAGGTTGGGAACAGCCTCCCCAGAAAACGCCCCCGGACATCTACCGGTATCTCCTGGCTCTCCGCAACCAGACCCGGCGGTTCCGAGACACCGCCAAAGCCAACCTCGAGGCCAGTCAGGAGGACATGAAGAGGTGGTACGATCAGCACACGTCCTCCATTGAGTTCGAACCTGGACAACAGGTCTGGGTGATGTCCCCGGTTGAGCCCTGTGCCCTCCAAGACAGATGGTCCGGGCCCTTCAAGGTAATCGAACGCAAGGGGCCCGTCACCTATTTAATCGACATGGAGACTGCCCGGAACCCCCTACGGGTCCTCCATGCCAACAGGCTCAAACCCCATTTTGTGCGATCCGAACTCAGCCTCCTAATGGCTACCGATACTGGGACAGAAGAAGACTCCGAACCCCTTCCGGACTTACTGAGGGCCTTCGAGCAGGATGGCTCAGTGGAAGGGGTCCAGCTCTCCGAGGCCCTGTCCCCGGAGCAACGCCAAGACTGCCAAACGCTCCTGAGGCAGTTCGCCTCCCTGTTCTCCCTCACCCCCGGAGTCACCCCCTGGTGCCTCCACGATGTGGACACCGGGGACAGCCCTCCTATTCGACACCGAGCATACCGCGTACCAGACCGGGTACGAGCCTGCATCCAGACCGAGGTGTCCAAGATGCTGACCCTAGGAGTAATCGAACCCTCAGACAGTCCCTGGGCGAGCCCAGTCGTCCTGGTTCCCAAGGCAGCTGCCCCGGGCGTTGCCCCTGAGCTCCGGTTCTGCGTGGACTATCGAGGGCTGAATGCAGTTACCCGGACCGACGCTCATCCCATCCCCCGGGCAGACGAGCTAATTGACCGGATGGGGGCCGCCCGCTACCTGAGCATCTTCGACTTAACAGCGGGCTACTGGCAGATCGGCCTCACCCCTAGGGCCCAAGAACGATCCGCCTTCTCTACCCCAGACGGGCACTACCACTTTAAAGTCATGCCCTTCGGCATGAAAAACGCCCCGGCAACGTTCCAACGGCTGGTAAACCAGGTACTGGCGGGCCTGGAAGACTTCAGCGCCGCCTACCTGGACGACATTGCTGTGTACAGCCACCAGTGGACCGACCACCTCCGCCACCTGCGGGAGGTTCTACTCGCCCTCCAGCAAGCCGGGCTCACCATCAAGGCCAGCAAGTGCCAAGTTGGCCAAGGGTCCGTGACCTACCTGGGACACCAAGTGGGAAGCGGGCTGGTGGCCCCTCTCCAACTCAAGATTGCTGCCATCCAGGCCTGGCAACCCCCTACGAGCCAAACGGAGGTCCGGGCCTTCCTGGGGCTCACCGGATACTACCGGCGGTTCGTGAAGGACTATGGCAGCATCGTGGGGCCCCTCACAGAGCTCACCTCCAAAAAGAGCCCCAAAACCGTCAACTGGACCCCGGGCTGCCAATCAGCCTTCGAGAAGCTAAAGACCGCCATGTGCACGGCCCCCGTGCTCCAGGCTCCCGACTACAGCCGGGAATTCATTGTGCAGACGGACGCCTCCGATCATGGTGTGGGGGCCGTCCTCTCCCAACTCAACGCCGAAGGGGTCGACCATCCGGTGGTCTTCATCAGCCGACGCCTCTTGCCCCGAGAACAGCGCTGGAGCACCATTGAGAGGGAGGCCTTCGCCGTAGTCTGGGCACTCAAGAAGCTCCGGCCATACCTCTTCGGCACCCACTTCCGGGTGCAAACAGACCACCGACCCCTGCAATGGCTGATGCAAATGCGGGGGGAGAACCCGAAGCTGTTGCGCTGGTCCATCTCCCTGCAGGCGATGGACTTCACGGTGGAACATCGTCCAGGCCAGGACCACGCCAACGCCGACGGCCTGTCACGCTTTTTCCGCCTCAGCGAGGAGAGTCCCCAGGAAGATGGCTGACTCTCCCCGCCTTCAGCTGGGGGGGACGCATGTTGGACAGGCCGCATGTTCGAGCTGTACCCCCTCCCCGCAATGAGACCAGGACCCTGGCTCTCCCTGCATCCCCAGCCAGAGTCCACCAACGACCACCCGAAGTACCCTGCAATCCCTCCACTACAAGACACCAGCTCCGGACCCCGCTGGCCCGGGTCACCATCTACCCCACGACATCGACCCGGCCGCCATCTTGGGGCGCTGCAGCACGAGGCCGCGTGGCCTCAACTCGACCCTCACCCTGGGCCCGGCCGGGCCCGACATCGAGGCACCAACCTCCCCCCAGGAGGCAGAGTGACCACTTGGCGAGTCAATGGGAGAAGGAATCGTCAACGGCTCTCCTCCGCCAGGTGTCGATCACCCCAGGCCGCCTGGGCGCTGGCTCCACCCCCCTGCTGGGTGTCTGGACTCCCTCATCCCGGACCTCCCGGCCCCCAGGCGCGAGGGTCCGGACATCAAAGGGGACCAGACCTATAACTGGGGCAGGACCAGACCAGGAAGGCAGTTGTATCCTGGAGTCGAGAGACCCGAGAAGAACTCATCCGTGACTTGGCCTGCTGGCGCTGCCGCGGCCCTCTGCCTCGTGAAACCATCGTCTTGGCCTGCTGGCGCTGCCGCGGCCCTCTGCCTCGTGAAACCATCGTCTTGGCCTGCTGGCGCTGCCGCGGCCCTCTGCCTCGTGAAACCATCGTCTTGGCCTGCTGGCGCTGCCGCGGCCCTCTGCCTCGTGAAACCATCGTCTTGGCCTGCTGGCGCTGCCGCGGCCCTCTGCCTCGTGAAACCATCGTGGCCTGCTGGCGCTGCCGCGGCCCTCTGCCTCGTGAAACCATCTTGGCCTGCTGGCGCTGCCGCGGCCCTCTGCTTTATGAGACTATCACCTTGGCCTGCTGGCGCTGCCGCGGCCCGATCCACAGACCCTCCAGCTCGAGGATTGTGAGCTCGCCTTTTACCACCACCTGTACCGATCCGGTACTAAGACTGTCCCGCTACCCCCTTTCCCTACAGAGACTAGAAGTGAGAGGACCCCCGGGTCCACGTTATCCTGTATCGCTGATATCCTTGCCTTAAGAACCTTATATAAAGCCTTGAACTCGACTTGGTGTGGTGCCTGTTTGTGGGAAGGGAGGGTACTTGTCTGTACGATCGCCGGAGACGGTCCCCCTCGGGGATCTCTCCCTCGGTATCCGGCCGACCCTCAGGGTCCCCGTCTAACACCCCCACACACCCCCCACACACACTACCCCACCACACAACCTCCCACACAGAACCCAACACACACACAACCCCACACACAACCAAACCCCCCCCACACACACACCCAGACCCCCCCATACACACAACCTACCACACTTACAACCCCCACCCACACACACACCCCACACACAACCCCACACAAGCAACCCCCCACACACAACCCCACACACATGCAACCCCACACACATGCAACCCCCCACACACAACCCCACACACACACACAGACCCCCCATACACACAACCCCCCACACAATTCCCCACACACAACCCCACACACACACACAACCCCCACCCACACCCACACCCCCCCACAGATAACACCACACACAACCCACCACACACACAACTCCACACACACAACCCCCCACACACACAACCCCCCACACACAACCCCCCCACACACACACCCCCACACACATACACCCCCCACACACACAACCCCCCCACACAATACCCCCCCCACACACACCCTGCCACACACAACCACACACACACACCCCACACACACAACTGCCCACACACAAACCCACATACAACCCCCCACATGCAACCCTCCCACATACAACCCCCCACACACACCCACACACAACCCCCCACACACATGCAACCCCACACACATGCAACCCCACACACATGCAACCCCACACACATGCAACCCCACACACACAACCCCCCACACAACCCCCCCACCCACATCCCCCCACCCCCCACACACAACCCGCCACACCCCACAACACACACAACCCCCCCACACACACAACCCTGGGCACACACAACCCCTCCACACACAACCCCCCACACACAACCCCCCACACAGAACCCCACATGCAACCACACACCCAGACCCTCCCACACACACCCCCACTCACACACAACCCCCACACACAACCCCCCACACACCCCCACATACACAACCCCACACACACACATCCCCCAACACAAACACCCACACCCGCCACACACACACCCCACACACCCCCACACAACCCCACTCACCCAAACACCCCCACACACACACACAACCTACCACACACACACAACCCCCCACACACACAACCCCCCAAACACACAACCCCACACACCCCACATACACCCACACACAACCCCCCACACTCACCCACACACACACCCACACACACAACCCCCCCATACTCACAACCCCCCACACAACCCACACACACAACCCCACACACAACCCCCCACACACAACTCACCACTATAGAACCCCCACACACAATCCCACACACATACAACCCCTCACACAACCCCACACACACAACTCCACACACAACCCAACACACACACAACCCCCGACACAACCAATGCCACACACATGCAAACCCACACACATGCAACCCCCCACACACAACCCCCCCACACACACCCCCACACACAAGCCCACACACACAACCAGACCCCCACACAACCCCCACACACACAACCCCACCACACAACCTGCCACACACAACCCAACACACACACAACCCCACACACAACCAACCCCCCACACACACAACCCCCCACAAACACCCAGACCCCCCATACACACAACCCCCACCCCCACCCACACACCCCACACACAACCCCACACAAGCAACCCCCCACACACAACCCCATACACTTGCAACCCCACACACACAACCCCCCACACAAAACCCCACACACAGACCCCCCATACACACAACCCCCACCCACACACACACCCCCACACACCCCCACAGATAACCCCACACACACAACCCCACACACACACAACCCCCACACACACAACCCCCCCACACACACAACCCCACACTCATATACCCCCACACACACAACCCCCCACACAATACCCCCACACACAACCCCCCCCACACACAACCACACACACACACACAACCACACACACACAACCACACACACCCCACACACACAACCGCCCACACACAAACCCACATACAACCCCCACACACCCACACACACACCCACACACACCCCACATACACACACACACACACCCCTCCACACCCCCCACACACAACCCCACCACACAACCCCCCACACACACAGACAACCCCCCTATACACACAACTCCCCCACACACAACCCCCCCACACACACAACCCCACACACATGCAACCCCACACACACAACCCAACACACAACCCCCCACACACACAACCCCCCACACACACCCCACCCACACAACCCCACACACCCACGCACACAACCCCACACACAACTCCCCACACACACAACTCCACACACACAATCCCACACACAAACCCCCCCCCCCACACACACACAACCCACCACACACACAACCCCAAACACAACCCACCACACACACAACCCCACCCACACACCCCACAGACAACCCCACACACACAACCCACCAAACACACTCCACACACACAACCCCACACATACACAACGTCCACACACAAACCCACACACACAACCCCCCACATACACAGCCCCCCCCCACACACACACAACCCCCCCACACACAACCACCCACATACACAACCCCACACACGCACAACCCCACACACAACACCCCCACACACACAACACCCCACACACACAACCCTCCCACACACACAACCCCACACACACAAACCCACACACACAACCCACACACAACACCCCCACATACAACACCCCACACACACAACACCCCCACACACAACACCCCACACACACACCCTCCTACACACACAACCCCACATGCACACACAACCCCACACACAACCCCACACACACAAACCCACACACAACCCTACACACACACAACCCCACACACACAACACCTACCACACACAACCACACACACAACCCCCCACACACAACCCCACAATCACACACATGCAACCCCACACACATGCAACCCCCACACACACAGCCCCACACACAAACCCACACACACAACCCCACACGCACACACACAACCACACACACACAACCCCACACACAACCCCTCCACACCCCCCACACACACCCCCACAGACAACCCCACACACAACCCACCACACACACAACTCCACACACAACCCCCCACACCCCCCTACCCACACACAACCCACCCACACGCACAACCCTCCCCCTCCACACACACCCCACATACACCCCCACACACATAACCCCCCACACCCCCACAGTCACAACCCACACACACACAGCCCCCCACACACACAATGCCCCACACACACAAACCCCCACAGACAACCCCACAAACACACAACCCACCACCACACAATCCCCACACACACATCCACACACACAACCCAACACACAAACAACCCCCCACACACCCAACACCACACACATGCAACCCCCCACACACAACCCCCCACACACACAAGCCCACACACACAACCAGACCCCCACACACCCCCCACACACACTACCCCACCACACAACCTCCCACACACCCCACATACACACACACACACAACCCCTCCACACCCACCACACACAACCCCACCACACAGAACCCCCCCACACACACCCCCACACACAGACAACCCCCATACACACAACTCCCCCACACACACAACCCCACACACATGCAACCCCACACACACAACCCAACACACAACCCCCCACACACACAACCCCCCACACACAACCCCCCACACAAAACCCCACACACACAACCTACCACACACAAACACACACTCAACCTCACACAACCCCACACACCCACCCACACAACCCTACACACAACCCCCCCACACACACACAACCCACCACACACAACCCCACACAAACCCCCCACAGAAAACCCCACACACACAACCCACCACACACACTCCACACACACAACCCCACACACACACAACCCCCCACACAACCCTCCACACACAAACCCACACACACAACCCCCCCCACACACAGCCCCCCACACACACAACCCCCCACACACACAGACAACCCCCCATACACACAACTCCCCCAAACACACAACCCCACACACATGCAACCCCACACACACAACCCAACACACAACCCCACACACACAACCCCCCCACACATGCAACCCCACACACACAACCCAACACACAACCCCCCCACACACACAACCCCCCACACAAAACCCCCCACACACAACACCCCCACACACAACACCCCACACACACAACACCCCACACACACAACCACACACAAACACACAACCCCACACACAACCTCACACACACAAACCCACACACAACCCTACACACACACAACCCCCCACACACACAACCTACCACACACAACCACACACACAACCCTCCTACACACAACCCCACAAACACACACATGCAACCCCACACACATGCAACCCCCCACACACACAGCCACACACACACACCACACACACACCCCACACACACAACCGCCCACACACAAACCCACATACAACCCCCACACACCCACACACACACCCAAACACACCCCACATACACACACACAACCCCTCCACACCCCCCACACACAACCCCACCACACAGAACCCCCCCACACACAACTCCCCACCCCCCCACACACAGACAACCCCCCACACACAGACAACCCCCCACACACACACAACCCCACACACATGCAACCCCACACACACAACCCAACACACAACCCCACACACAACCCCCCACACACATGCAACCCCACACACAACCCAACACACAACCCCCCACACACACAACCCCCCCACACAAAACCCCACACACAAAACCTACCACACACACAAACACACACACACCCCACACACACACACCCACACACACAACACCCCACACACACAACCCTCCCACACACAACCCCACACACACAAACCCACACACAACCCTACACACACACCCCTACACACACACAACCCCCCACACACAACCTACCACACACAACCACACACACAACCCCCCACACACAACCCCACAAACACACATGCAACCCCCCACACACACAACCTACCACACACACAACCACACACAACCCCCCACACACAGACAACCCCCATACACACAACTCCCCCACACAAACAACCCCTCCACACACACAACCCCACACAAATGCAACCCCACACACAAACCCACACACACAACCCCACATGCACACACGCAACCTACCACACACACAACCGCACATACACAACTCCTCCACACCCCCCACACACACCCCCACACACAACCCACCACACACACAACTCCACACACAACCCCCCCATACCCCCTACCCACACACAACCCACCCACACCCCACATACACCCCCACACACACAACCCCCCACACCCTCACAACCCACACACACACAGCCCCCCCACACACAACCCCACACACAAACCCCCACAGACAACCCCACAAACACACACAACCCACCACCACACAACCCCCACACACACAACCACACACACAACCCCCCCGCACACCCAATGCCACACACATGCAACCCCCCATACACAACCCTCCCACACACACCCCCACACACACACAAGCCCACACACACAACCAGACCCCCACACACCCCCAACACACACTACCCCACCACACAACCTCCCACACACAACCCAACACACAAACAACCCCACACACAACCAAACCCCCACACACAACCCCCCCCACACACACAGACCCCCCATACACACAACCCCCCACACTTACATCCCACACACAACCCCACACAAGCAACCCCCCACACACAACCCCACACACATGCAACCCCACACACAACCCCCCACACACAACCCCCCCACACAATACCCCCCACACAACCCCCTACACACAACCCCACACACACACACAACCCGCCACACACACCACACACACACACCCCACACACACAACCACCCACACACAAACCCACATACAACCCCCCACATGCAACCCTCCCACATACAACCCCCCACACACACCCACAACCCCCCACACACATATAACCCCACACACATGCAACCCCACACACACGCAATACCCACACACACACAACACCCACACACAACCCCCACACACACAACCCGCCACCCCCCCACACACACAACCCCTCCACACACAACCCCCCACACACAGAACCCAACATGCAACCCCACACACACACACCCAGACCCCCCACATACACCCCCACTCACACACAACCCCCACATACAACCCCACACACACACCCACATACACAACCCCACACACACACAACCCCAACACAAACCCCCACACCCACCACACAAGCCCCCACACACAACCCCACTCACCCACACAACCCCACACACACACAACCTACCACACACACAAAAAACCCCACACACCCCCACACAACCCCCCAAACACACAACCCCACACACCCCACATACACCCACACACACAACCCCACACACTCACCCACACACTCACCCACACACACACCCACACACACAACCCTCCATACTCACAACCCCCCACACAACCCACACACACATACCCCCACACACAACCCCCCCACACACAACTCACCACCATAGAACCCCACACAATCCCACACACATACAACCCCTCACACAACCCCACACACACAACCCTCCCACACACACAACCCCACACACACAAACCCACACACAACCCTACACACACACAACCCCACACATACACAACCCCACACACAACCCTCCACACACAAACCCACACACACAATCCCCCCACACACACAACCCCCCCCACACACAACCCCCCCACACACAACCCACACACAACACCCCCACACACAACACCCCACACACACAACACCCCCCACACACAACCCTCCCACACACAACGCCACACGCACACACAACCCCACACACAACCCCACACACACAAACCCACACACAACCCTACACAAACACAACGCCATACACACACAACCTACCACACACACAACCCCCCAAACACAACCCCACAAACACACACATGCAACCCCACACACATGCAACCCCCCACACACACAACCCCACACACAAACCCACACACACAACCCCACACGCACCTACACAACCTACCACACACACAACCACACACACACAACCCCTCCACACCCCCCACACACACCCCCACAGACAACCCCACACACAACCCCCCACACCCCCCTACCCACACACAACCCACCCACACTCACAACCCTCCCCCTCCACACACACCCCACATACACCCCCACACACACAACCCCCCACACCCCCACACTCACAACCCACACACACACAGCCCCCCACACACACAACCCCACACACACACAAACCCTCACAGACAACCCCACCACCACACAACCCCCACACACACAACCACACACACAACCCAACACACAAACAACACCCACACACCCAACACCACACACATGCAACCCCCCACACACAACCCCCCCACACACAAGCCCACACACACAACCAGACCCCCACACACCCCCCACACACACTACTCCACCACACAACCTCCCACACACACACACCCCACATACATACACACACACACACAACCCCTCCACACCCACCACACACAACCCCACCACACACAACCCCCCCACACACAACCCCCACCCCCCCACACACACAGACAACCCCCCATACACACAACTCCCCTACACACACAACCCCACACACATGCAACCCCACACACACAACCCAACACACAACCCCACACACACAACCCCCCCACACATGCAACCCCACACACACAACCCAACACACCCCCCCCCACACACACACAACCCCCCACACAAAACCCCACACACACAACCTACCACACACAAACACACACTCAACCCCACACAACCCCACACACCCACCCACACAACCCCACACACAACCCCCCACACACAACCCCACACACACACACACACACAACTCACCACACACAACCCCACCCACACCCCCCACAGACAACCCCACACACACAACCCACCACACACACTCCACACACACAACCCCACACACACACAACCCCCAACACACACAACCCCCCACACACACAACCCCCCACACACAACACCCCCACACACAACACCCCACACACACACAACCCCCCACACAAAACCCCCCACACACAACCTACCACACACACAAACACACACGCAACCCCACACAACCCCACACACCCACCCACACAACCCCACACACAACCCCCCACACACACTACCCCACACACACAACCCACCACACACAACCCCACCCACACCCCCCACAGACAACCCCACACACACAACCCACCACACACACTCCACACACACAACCCCACACATACACAACCCCCACACACAACCCCCCACACACAACCCTACACAAACACAACCCCATACACACACAACCTACCACACACACAACCCCACAAACACACACATGCAACCCCACACACATGCAACCCCCCACACACACAACCCCACACACAAACCCACACACACAACCCCACACGCAACCTACCACACACACAACCACACACACACAACCCCTCCACACCCCCCACACACACCCCCACAGACAACCCCACACACAACCCACCACACACACAACTCCACACACAACCCCCCACACCCCCCTACCCACACACAACCCACCCACACTCACAACCCTCCCCCTCCACACACACCCCACATACACCCCCACACACAACCCCCCCACACCCCCACACTCACAACCCACACACACACAGCCCCCCACACACACAACCCCACACACACACAAACCCTCACAGACAACCCCACAAACACACAACCCACCACCACACAACCCCCACACACACAACCACACACACAACCCAACACACAAACACCCACACACCCAACACCACACACATGCAACCCCCCACACACAACCCCCCCACACACAAGCCCACACACACAATCAGACCCCCACACACCCCCCACACGCACTACTCCACCACACAACCTCCCACACACACACACCCCACATACATACACACACACACACAACCCCTCCACACCCACCACACACAACCCCACCACACACAACCCCCCACACACAACCCCCACCCCCCCACACACACAGACAACCCCCCATACACACAACTCCCCTACACACACAACCCCACACACATGCAACCCCACACACACAACCCAACACACAACCCCACACACACAACCCCCCCACACATGCAACCCCACACACACAACCCAACACCCCCCCCACACACACACACAACCCCCCACACAAAACCCCACACACACAACCTACCACACACACAAACACACACTCAACCCCACACAACCCCACACACCCACCCACACAACCCCACACACAACCCCCCCACACACAACCCCACACACACACACACACACACAACTCACCACACACAACCCCACCCACACCCCCCACAGACAACCCCACACACACAACCCACCACACACACTCCACACACACTCCACACACACAACCCCACACACACACAACCCCCAACACACACAACCCCCCACACTCAACACCCCCACACACAACACCCCACACACACACAACCCCCCACACAAATCCCCCCACACACAACCTACCACACACACAAACACACACTCAACCCCACACAACCCCACACACCCACCCACACAACCCCACACACAACCCCCACACACACAACCCCACACACACAACCCACCACACACAACCCCACCCACACCCCCCACAGACAACCCCACACACACAACCCACCACACACACTCCACACACACAACCCCACACATACACAACCCCCACACACAACCCTCCACACACAAACCCACACACACAACCCCACACATACACAACCCCCACACACAACCCTCCACACACAAACTCGCACACACAACCCCCCCACACACACAACCCCCCACACACACAGCCCCCCACACACACAACCCCCAACACACACAACACCCCACACACACAACCCTCCCACACACACAACCACACACGCACACACAACTCCACACACAACCCCACACACACAAATCCACACACAACCCTACACACACACAACCCCACACACACACAACCCCCCACACACACAACCTACCACACACAACCACACACACAACCCCCTACACACAACCGCCCACACACAAACCCACATACAACCCCCACACACTCACACACACCCCACATACACACACACACAACCCCTCCACACCCCCACACACAAACCCACCACACAGAACCCCCCACACACAACCCCCCACCCCCCACACACACAGACAACCCCCATACACACAACCCCCCCACACACACAACCCCACACACATGCAACCCCACACATACAACCCAACACACAACCCCACACACACAACCCCCCACACACATGCAACCCCACACACACAACCCCACACACACACACAACCCCACACACGACACCCCCACACACACGACACCCCACACACAACCCTACCACACACAACCCTACACACACAAACCCACACACAACCCTACACACACACAACCCTACACACACACAACCCCCCACACACAACCTACCACACACAACCACACACACAACCCCCCACACACAACCCCACAAACACACACATGCAACCCCCCACACACACAACCTACCACACACAACCACACACACAACCCCCCACACACAGACAACACCCCATACACACAACTCCCCCACACAAACAACCCCACACACACACACACAACCCCACACACATGCAACCCCACACACAAACCCACACACACAACCCCACACGCACACACACAACCTACCACACACACAACCACACACACACAACTCCTCCACACCCCCCACACACACCCCCACACACAACCCCACACACAACCCACCACACACAACCCCCCCATACACCCCTACCCACACACAACCCACCCACACACACACACCCACACACACACACAACCCTCCCCCTCCACACAAACCCCACATATACCCCTACACACACAACCCCCACACCCTCACAACCCACACACACACAGCCCCACAGACAACCCCACAAACACACACAACCCACCACCACACAACCCCCACACACACAACCACACACACAACCCCCCACACACCCAACGCCACACACATGCAACCCCCCCACACACAACCCCCCCACACACACCCCCACACACACACACACAAGCCCACACAATACCAGACCCCCACACACCCCACACACACACTACCCCACCACACAACCTCCCACACACAACCCAACACACACACAACCCCACACACAACCAAACCCCCACACACACAACCCCCCCACACACACCCAGACCCCCATACACACAACCCTCCACACACAACCCCCCACACAATACCCCCCACACAACCCCCTACACACACAACCCCACACACACACACAACCCGCCACACACAACCACCCCACACACACAACCGCCCACACACAAACCCACATACAACCCCCCACATTCAACCCTCCCACATACGACCCCCCCACACACCCACAACCCCCCCACACACATGCAACCCCACACACATGCAACCCCACACACACACAATACCCACACACACACAACACCCACACACAACCCCCCACACACAGCCCCCCCACCCCCACACACAACCCGCCACCCCCCCCACACACACAACCCTGGGCACACACAACCCTGGGCACACACAACCCTGGGCACACACAACCCCCCACACACAGAACCCCACATGCAACCCCACACACCCAGACCCCCCCACATACACACCCACTCACACACAACCCCCACACACAACCCCACACACACACCTTCATCCACAACCCCACACACACAACCCCCAACACAAACACCCACACCCGCCACACACAAACCCCCACACAACCCCCCACACACAACCCCACTCACCCACACAACCCCACACACACACAACCCCCCCGCACAACCCCCAAACACACAACTCCACACACCCCACATACACCCACACACACAACCCCCCACACTCACACACACACACACCCACACACACACCCACACACACAACCCCCCATACTCACAACCCCCCACACAACCCACACACACAACCCCCCACACACAACCCCCCACACACACAACTCACCACCACAGAACCCCCACACAATCCCACACACATACAACCCCTCACACAACCCCACACACACAACTCCACACACAACCCAACACACACACAACCCCCCACACAACCAATGCCACACACATGCAAACCCACACACATGCAACCCCCCACACACAACCCCCCCACACACACACCCACAAGCCCACACACACAACCAGACCCCCACATACCCCCCACACACACAACCCCACCACACAACCTCCCACACACAACCCACCACACACACAACCCCACACACAACCAAATCCCCACACACACAACCCCCCACACACAACCACACACACCCAGACCCCCCATATACACAACCCCCCACACTTACAACCCCCACCCACATACACACACCCCACACACAACCCCACACAAGCAACCCCCCACACACAACCCCACACACATGCAACCCCACACACACAACGCCCCACACCCCACCCCACACACACAGACCCCCCATACACACAACCCCCACCCACACACACACCCCACACACCCCCACAGATAACCCCACACACACAACCCACCACACACACAACCCCACACACACACAACCCCACACACACAACCCCCTACACACACACAACCCCACACACATACACCCCCACACACACAACCCCCCACACAATACCCCCACACAACCCCCACACACACACAACCACACACACACAACCATACACACACCCCACACACACAACGCCCACACACAAACCCACATACAACCCCCCACACACCCACACACACACCCACACACACCCCACATACACACACACACACAACCAAATCCCCACACACAACCCCACACACACACCAGACCCCCCATACACACAACCCCCCACACTTACAACCCCCACCCACACACACACCCCACACACAACCCCACACCAGCAACCCCCCACACACAACCCCACACACATGCAACCCCACACATACAACCCCCCACACGCAACCCCACACACACAGACCCCCCATACACACAACCCCCACCCACACACACACCCCCACACCCCCCACAGATAACCCCACACACACAACCCCACACACAACCCACCACACACAACCCACCACACACACAACCCCACACACACACAACCCCACACACACAACCCCCCCACACACACACAACCCCACACACATAAACCCCCCACACACACCACCCCCCACACAATACCCCCCACACACAACCCCCCACACACACAACCCCACACACACACAACCACACACACGCACACACAGAGCCACACACACACACACACACAGCTACACACACACACAGAGCCACACACACACACAGAGCCACACACAGGGAACAGAGGGCAGAAAAACAATCACAACAAGGGAACAGAGGGCAGAATCGCAACGAGGGAACAGAGGGCAGAATCACAACGAGGGAACAGAGGGCAGAATCACAACGAGGGAACAGAGGGCAGAAAAATAATCACAACGAGGGAACAGAGGGCAGAAAAACAATCACAACGAGGGAACAGGGGCAATCGAGCACAAGCAGGGAACAGAGGGCAGAAAAACGAGGGAACAGAGGGCAGAAAAACAATCACAACGAAGGAACAGAGGGCAGAGAAACAATCACAACGAGGGAACAGAGGGCAGAAAAATAATCACAACAGAGCACAAACAGGGGGCAGACACAAGAAAAGCGAGCACTCACCGGAGGTACAGGGCACAGAGGATACGGAGGTATTGGATATATAGGGGCACGTAAGGATGGGGCACAGGGAAGTGAGGTGGCAGAGACACAGGGGACTGCAGAGGTATAGCCACAGGGGAGTGCGGAGGTATGGGGCACATGGGAGTACGGATGTATGGAATACAATGAAGTGAGGAGGTAGGGGTACAGAGCGTGCATAGGTATGGGGCACAGGGGAGTTTAGAGGTATGGGGCACAGGGGAGTGCGGAGGTATGGGGCACAGGGGAGTGCGGAGGTATTGGGCAAAGGGAGGGCGGAGCTATGGGGCACAGGTGGTGCATAGGTATGGGGCACAAAGAGGGCAGAGGTATGAGATACAGCAGGTCCATAGGTATGAGACACAAGGTTGCGTAGGTATAACACACGGGGGTGCAGAGGTATGCGATACAGAGGTGCACTGAGGTATGGGGCACAGGGGGTGCGTGGCACGGGCGTGCAGAGGTATGGGTTACAACCTGGGGGAGTACTGAGTGCAGAGGTACAGGGATAACGACATACACGGGGTGCGCAGGCAGAGTACTGGGCAAGTAAAAGGCAGCGCATGTGAATCGTGACACAGACAAAGTTCGTGTGTAGGGGTGCTTTCAGGTGAACTGGGGAGAAAAGCGGGGTACAACGGAATCCTGAGAGAGCACTGGGTGCAGGGTGAGTCTCGTGGAAGGAGGTTTGGGACAGTACAGAGGGGTGGCTGGGAAAGTAAAACAAGCCTGCTAACTGTGTGCCGCTCTCGATCCTATGATGCGGAGTCCTTCTGCAATAGAGAGGGGCGGCGGAGTGAGCGCGGATGCGTGGCGAACGTGCGAGGGGCAGGGGGGAGTGAGCGTGGCAAGAAATGGCAAAGTATGCGGCATAATGCACATTTTTTAACAAGTTTACCCTCGCGCTAGGTGCCGCAGGTTTGTCGACGAGGCACCGGCGGCAGCTTCTCATGCATTTTACAATAACGTGGACATGAAGATCTGCTGCAGAACCCCGATTGCTGTCATCCATGTTCACCCGAGGTCTGCCTCCTAAGCAGCAGTTACCGCTCTCCAAATCCCACTGAGAGCCCGCCCAGCACGCGCCTGCCTGCCCAGCCGCCTTCACATGCCGCATCTCTCCCACATTCTCCTCGCCTGGGTCCTCACCTTACCGCCGCCTTGGCCGCATTCATCCTGCACGGTGCCCAGGCCGCCCCCTTCGATCTTCTGCCCGTTCATCTCTGCACAGACCTCGGCATGGGAGACAGGCAGTGCGGGAGTGCTCGGTCCGCTGCTCCTCCCTCCACCGCGAGCCGAGCACATCTAGTTCCGGGAACAGAGGTTCCTAGGAGGAGCTTAGAATCTGAGACAACAATATACGTCATTGCAAATCTCAGACCCGGTAGCATTTATTCTTTCCGAAACGGACGGGGCTTAGAGTGACAGGCAGAGCTCTTCTCTAATGGCTGGCCGCCGTTTAGGAAGCCAGCCAATGGAGAAGAGCTGGCTCGGTTACCTCCCTACTCTAGAAACATTAAATCTCGGTAGCGAGACTGCGCAAGCGCAGCCTACGCAGGCCAAGACCTAAAAACGTCCTCAATTAAAAACAAATCAATGCCATTAAGGGCATTGTACTTGCAGTGCTCGGTGCCAGGGACTGCGATGTAAATGAGGGAGAGCAAAGTGAAGCACGGAATGTGGGGGGGAGGAAAGCAAACAGGTGAGAAAGAGAGGGTGGGGGTGAGAGGTATACAGACGAGAGAGCAATGCGGGCTGTGAGGCATGATTCCTCAGGGCAGGCCTTCACCTTGAACTCTTCACTCCATGGTTCACTTTACAGTTCACTTCACTTTGTTCATATACGTATGAACTGAAGTGAACTGTAAAGTGAACCATGGAGTGACCATCCAAGCCAGGTCACCCATTTACCCTTGTGTTCCTCCCATGTTGCTTCTATGCCCACCACCTGCTTTCCCCCCAAAACACCCTGTCACTGTTGTGAATGACTCATATTGGATTTGGAAATGGAAGAAAAAATACATTATGGTCGAGTCGTACGGTCTGATGAATCCTATAATAGTATTATAGTGCCGATCAATGTGAATATTTTTAATGGCTCTCACAGCCACTGCCACAACACACTGATTTCACTGCAGTATTGCTTCACGGGGACTCGGCCTCGGGAGACAAACGAACACCGCCAGTCTGCCAGTGCTAACACAACACTGTTTGCGCCGAGTGAGTCAGTGAGGTAATTTTACATACTTCCTACTAGTGTCACAATGGCATATGAGGTCCAGAGTTGCAGCGTGGGGTAGACCTGGCCCTGATCAATTAGTGCTGGTGCTAAGCATCGGAAAGCACTGGCACAAATTAGGCACTGCCTAAGATGCTTGATTCCGGTCCAGGGAAGACATGGCTTGGCAGTTCGGGCTGGACTGTTCCCATGAGGCACAGGGTCAAGGCTGATTTGCAAAAAAACGATGGATTTAGGCCCAGATCTCTGTACTGGGGTGAATGTATGACATTGTTCTGCATTCTGTCCATCAACTTTTGTTTTTGCATTTGTCACACCAAGTGGCACAGGTATGCTCAGACTTGAGTCCTGTGCTCCCACACCACTGGAGTCAAGCTATTCTGGCTGATGACGGCTGATAGCCAGAAACCGGTCCTAGGATGCTTGATTCCGGTCCAGGGAAGACATGGCTTGGCAGTTAGGGCTGCACTGTTTCCATGAGGCACACGGTCAAGGCTGATTTGCGTATGGCCATTTCTGAGCGGGGTGGTGTGGTGAGCAAAAAACGATGGATTTAGGCCCAGATCACTGTACTGGGGTGAATGTATGACATTGTTCTGCATTTTGTCCATCAACTGTTGTTTTTGCATGATGAGAGGAGCACCACGTTTGAGGAGCTGTGCTAAAATAAAGCAGTTAACTTGGATTGGAGTTTTTGATTGCGCTTAAATACAACATACTTTGGAGACGAACTATCAGCCAAGGGGGTGATGTGCTTTTCAAATGTGGATGTGGACCTACGTGTACAGAAGCTTACAGATAAGTGCTAGCGTACGCTGTGGCTGTCAATTGTGGGGTGAAAGTATGGCTATAGTGCGTTCCCAAGCAACCAGTTGTGAGGCAGAAGTTGGTAGGAGAGCATGCTGGGAGGGTGCTAGTAATTATATATATATATATATATATATATATATATATATATATATATATATATATATATATATATATATATATATGTGTATATATATATATATATATATATACATACATACACTGAAAAAAAACATAGGTTTGAGGCACGTTATAGTTAGAAATTAGCATTTAAAAAACCTTAGAAATTCACTGAAAAAACCATAGGTTTCAGGGGCATTATAGTTAGTTGGACATTTCACTCGTACAAAACCATAGAAATTCCAAGGGTTATAGTTCGTTCAGCTGACTATAACTCGCGCGCCCGCAATGCACTGCGGATGAGGTCACATATTATATCATTCATGACATGGTCAGTGACATCACTCATGACATCACTGATGATATCTCAAATGGCATCACTGATCACATCACTGATGACATCATCCAGTGACTGTGTGTTTTTCTGAAAATGAAATATGTTTTATATATGTACATCTCAAGGTCGATGGAAGAATAAATGGGTATATAAGTGTCTAAATGGATGATTTTGTTTTGTAAAATTGATTGTATAAGTGACTGAATAAGTGTATCTTAGTGAATACATGGGTTAGTGAGTAATTTTTAAATATGTAAATATCTGTATCAGTCTCTCACTTTGTGTATAAGTGGCTGCATGGGTTGGTGAGTAGCTACATGAGTGTCTATATGGGTTATTAGTTGGTTTTTTGAGTATCAGTATAAGTGTATGAGTGTCTGTATGGTTCGGTGGGGGTATTACTTAGTGCATAGATGCATGAATGAGTGAGTCACTGTTTGTGTTGAAGACAGCATGTAGGCAGGACTGTATGGGTGGATGAGTGTGTGTATGGGTGTGTTAGTGAGTGAATGACTGTCTTAATAGTGTCTTTATGAGTAACTATATATGTTTTAAACTAGTATATGTGAGAATTGGTGTATGTGGGAGTGAGAGATTGGAAGAGTTCCTGTATAAATAAGTATGTGTTTCTATAAGTGATTGTTTAAGTGAGTAAGTATGTGTAATTTTCTGTAGAAGTAAGTGTGGTGGTGTGTGTATAACTGTATATGCAAGTAAATGGATGTTTGATACTTGCATGTGTGACTATGTGTGTGAGTAACTCTAGATCAGTGTCGGTGTGCAACAGGATGTATAGGTGTATGAGTACATATGATGAGTGAGTACATTTATGAGTGACTGTATATGACTGTTGGTGAATGAGTGGGTGTGTGTGTAGATCTTGGAATTACTGAATAGGTTGTTGTAAATAGTATTGGTATGTCCATTGTCTTGAAAATGTTAATTTCGATTTTTGAGTGTGTGTTTCAAAGGTTATATTAGGGTGAGAGGAGGTCTGCCACTCTATCACAAGGATGATGTCATCAGTGATGTCATTTGAGAAGTCATCAGTGATGTCATGAGTGATGTCACTGACCATGTCATGAGTAATGTATATGTAACGTCATCAGCAGTGCATTGCGGCTGCGCGAGTTATAGTTAGCTGAACTAACTATAACGGGGGAATTTCTATGGTTTTGTACAAGTGAAATGTCCAACTAACTATAATGCCCTGGAAACCTATGGTTTTTTCAGTGAATTTAAAAGGTTTTTTAAATGCTAGTTGCTAACTATGCCTACAGAGTTAGGACATGGGATGAAAGAAGAAACAACGCACAGAAAGAAAAAAAAAGAAATGCAGAAAGAAGCAACAGAAGTCCACAAAGACGAAGAAAAGTGCAGAAGGAAGAAGAGATGTACAGAAAGAACCAACAGAGGAGCAGAAAGTCCTTCTGTGCCCACAACTTTTTCAGACTGGTACTGGTGGCAACTGAATCTGACTAACCAGGCCTAGAGCCAGTGCTATGCTAAAAGACACTTAGAATACAGTGAAAACACCTACATACACTAGGGAATACTATGCGTTGGGGTACCCCTGTGATTACCATGACCTCCTCTGTAAGACGCTAGTACATAATAGGGCAGGGAGATTAAAACTATCTCTTAAAATGCGCCACATGGTGCGTTTGCACACTGGTGAAGGGAGGGGGGGCCTGAGGTGACATGTGTGCAAACACGCCCTGTGGCCGTTTTAATTTGGGGGATAAAGTCCCCTTGAATCCTGAGTATCCCTTGGGTCCAATAGCCCACTAGGTACCTACAGTAAGCACCACAGAGCTGCGTTGCAGAAAGGTGTAAAAAGGGGCACGGCCTGGACCACCTCTCTGCAACGCAACGCAGGGACGCTTACTGGAAGCACCTGGTGAGCTAGTTGACCCCCAGGGGGCCTCAGGTTTGAAGTGGAATTATTTCCCCATCTTGAAACGCACCACAGGGCGTGTTTGCACATATCACCTCAGGCCCCATCCCCTCCCTTCACCACTGTGTAAACACGCCCTGTGGCCGTTTTAAGTTGGGAGATTAAGTCCCCTTGAATCTTGAGGGTCCCTAGGGTCCAACTAGCCCACTAGGTACCTCCAGTAAGCGCCACAGAGCTGTGTGGCAGAGACGTGTAAAAAGGGGCACGGCCTGGACCACCTCTTCGTAACCCAGCGCAGTGGCGCTTACTGGAAGCACCTGGTGGGCTAGTTGGCCCCCAGGGGCCCTCAGGATTGAAGGGGTATTATTTCCACAACTTAAAACGTGCCGCAGGGTGTGTTTGCACACGTCACCTCAGGCCCCTTGAATCCTGAGTATCCCTTTGGTCCAACTAGCCCACTAGGTACCTAAAGTAAGCCCCACATCGCTATGTTGCAGAGAGGTGTAAAAAGGGGCATGGCCTGGACCACCTCTCTGCAACGCAACACAGGGGCGCTTACTGGAAGCACCTGGTGGGTTAGTTGGCCCCCAGGGGCCCTCAGGATTGAAGGGGAATTATTTCCCCAACTTGAAACGCACCACAGGGCGTGTTTGCACATATCACCTCAGGCCCCGTCCCCTCCCTTCACCACTGTGTAAACACGCCCTGTGGCCATTTTAAGTTGGGATATTAAGTCCCTTTGAATCCTGAGGGTCCCTAGGGGCCAACTAGCCCACTAGATACCTCCAGTAAGCGCCACAGAGCTGCGTTGCAGAGATGTGTAAAAAGGGGCACGGCCTGGACAACCTCTTTGCAACCCAGCGCAGTGGCGCTTACTGGAAGCACCTGGTGGGCCAGTTGGCTCCCAGGGGCCCTCAGGATTGAAGGGGAATTATTTCCCCAACTTAAAACTCACCACAGGCCCCGTCCCCTCCCCCTTTCTTAACCACTGTGTAAACAATTGGCTGTTTTAAGTTGGGAGATTAAGTCCCCTTGAATCCTGAGGGTTCCTAGGGTCCAACTAGCCCATTAGGTACCTCCAGTAAGCACCACAGAGCCGCATTGCAGAGAGGTGTAAAAAGGGTGTGTGGCCTCTGAACACCTCTCTGCAACGCAGCTCCCTGGTGCATACTGGAGGTTCCTGGTGGGCTAGTTGGCCCCCAGGGACCCCCAGTATTCAAGGGGAATTATTTCCCCATCTTACAACGCGCAAGGGGGCGCATTTACAGAGTGCTGCAGGGAGGGGGCGGGGCCTCCGGCGCTATGCCGGTCTTTTTTTAAATTAAATTTTTTAAGTAGGGGGGCTGTGTGGTCCCCCTTCTTTTCCTTATTGGCCCTGGGGACCCAATCCCGCAGGACCTGACCCATATTTTTGTATTTATTTTTTAAATGGGAAGAGGGTCGCGTGGCCCCCTCCCGAGGCCATAATTGGCCACGGGGACCCAATCCCCTGGGGCATGGTCAGTTTTTTTATCCCCTGGGGCATGGCCAGTTTTTTAATCTTTATTTAATTATTGAATGGGGCTGTGTGGCCTCCCTCCTCAGGCCATTTATGGCCCGGGGACCCCATCCCCCAGGGCCAGCCTTTCCGTGTTTTCTTTTATAATGGGGGAGGGGCCCCCATCCATGGCCACTTATGGCCCCTGGACCCCATCCACCGGGGCCGGCCCTATCCATTGGGGACCATGGGGGGGTCCCCAATCTCCCGACAGTCCCGCCGGTTCCTCTCATCCTGAGGGAGCCGGCAATGCTTTTACACATGGGGAGCTGCTAACATGCAGCTCCCCATGTGGAAAAGCAATCTGATTTGCTTCATTGAAGCGAGAGCAGGTTTCCCTGCTCTCGCTTGAATGAAGCAAATCAGTTTGCAATGACAGGGTGGGAGCCGCACGGCTCCTGCCCTGTCATTGCAAACAGCAGTGTCCCAGGGGTGGGCACCCTGGGACACTGCAGGTGCCGGCCCTGGGGGTGGCGGTCCGCAGGGCCATCACTGGTTCCATGAGGGGGGCCGTGCGGCACCCCTTACAACCAAAACACTGCCCGGGGGTGGGGGTCCCCGGGACGTGTGGGGGGGCTCAAGCAGGACCCGTAAACCGTGACCGTGTCACTGGTGACCTGTAGTCTGGATCAGGAAAAGAGCTGCCCGCAACATCATTCAAGAAAAAACTTACCCGTTGTTATGCTTTTTAAGGACTAGCAGCCCGTCCATCTTGCAGGAATTATCTTTACAGCAGTATAGGGATCGGATTCCTCTACTATCAAGAAGAAATTGCCAAGAGAGAAACTCATTAACCTCACATAAAGCCATCCCTGCTCATACACATTTGATGGTCTAAGATTTTTTGAACCTCAATCACCCTCCAATATAGTCTGAGACTTTGAACATCCACTACCTGCAGACAGGATTGCAACCTTGAAAAGTTGCCTTATTTTACTCCTCACTCTATGGACCTTAACTATAAACCCTGAGCACAACATTCGGTGGTGGAACTCCTGATAAAGGCAGTTGTCTGTCGAAACGCGCGTTGAGTCATTTTGGAAACCACCCAAAGATTTATGTGTTCATTAAGCAGTAATACTGCATTAATTGTAAATTAATTTGTTTTTCGTTAAGAAGATTGTATACATCAAAATGAATATTTGAATGTAGTATGCCTGTGTATTGAATTAATGCGGTTAGAATTATGTTTTATTGTTAGTCTCTGTGGGACCTTTTTTAATATGTGTGTTTTTTATATTTACCAAAATAACTATGAGGATTAATAAATTATTTTTGTATTTTTTCAACCACTAGTGTCACTATTGTGTTTCACCTTTCAATGCTTTAAGATAATTATTTCATGAAGTAGCCCTAGATTATTTACATTAATGTATTTCCCTGTCTAGGTGTACTTCACATTAGTATCAGGGGGCCCCTGTTTCTTTCAATCAATCAGAGTACTTGTAAAGCGCGCTACTTACCCGTGAGGGTCCCAAGGCGCTGAGAGGAGGGGGGGGTGCTGCTACTGCTCGAAGAGCCAGGTCTTGAGGAGCCTTCTGAAGGTGAGTAGGTCTTGGGTCTGCCGTATGTGGGTCGGGAGGGTGTTCTAGGTCTTTGCGGCGAGGTAGGAGAAGGATCTGCCACCGGAGGTCATCCGTTGGATGCGGGGGACAGTGGCGAGGGTGAGGCTGGCAAAGCGGAGCTGCGGGTGGGGGTGTAGAAGCTGAGTCTGCTGTTCAGGTAGGCTGGTCCGGCGTTGTGGAGTGCTATGTGTGCGTGGGTGAGGAGCTTGAAGGTGATCCTTTTGTCGACGGGGAGCCAGTGTAGATCTCTCAGGTGGGGGGTGATGTGGTTGCGGCGGGGGACGTGGACGATCAGTCAGGCGGAGGAGTATTGTATGCGTTGTAGTCCTCGTAGGTGTTTGGCTGGGGTTCCTGCGTAGAGTGCGTTGCCGTAGTCCATTCTGCTGCTGACGAGGGCCTGTGTCACCGTTCTTCTTGTTTCAGTTCGGATCCACTTGTAGATCCTCCTGCGGAGCATGCAGAGGGTGTTGTAGCAGGAGGAGGAGAAGGCGTTGACCTGCTTAGACATGGAGAGGGAGGAGTCGAGGATGAAACCTAGGTTGCGTGCGTGGTCGTTGGGTGTTGGTGCTGTTCCCAGTGTGGTCGGTCACCAGGAATCGTCCCAGGCTGAGGGGGCGGGTCCGAGGATGAGTACCTCCATCTTGTCCGAGTTCAGCTTTAGACGGCTGCTCCTCATCCAGTCGGCAGCGGCCTTCATTCCCTCGTGGAGGTTGGTTTTGGCGGTGTGTGGGTCCTTGCAATATTTATTGGGGCTCAAGCCCCCCACACAGGATTTTTTTTTTTTTTAAAAAGCCCCATGGGTGGTGGTCCCCGGGGCAGCGGGGGGCGTAATTAATTAATGAAATTATGTAATTTGAGATGTCATCAGTGATGTCACTGACCATGTCATGAGTGATGTAATATGTGATGTCATCAGCAGTGCATTGCGGGGGCGCAAGTTATAGTTAGCCGAACTAACTATAACGGGGGAATTTCTATGGTTTTGTACGAGTGAAATGTCCAACTAACTATAACTTTCCCTAAAACAACGTATTTTTCAGTGAACTTCAAAGTTTTTTTAAATGCTAATTTCTAACTATAACGTACCTGAAACCTATGGTTTTTTCAGTGAATATATATATATACACATATATATATATATATATATATATATATATATATATATATTTATATATATATATATATATATATATATATATTCACTTAAAAAACCATAGGTTTCGGTTTCAGGCCTTATATAGTTAGGAATTAGCATTTAAAAAAACATTGAAATTGCTCCTATATAGTTAGTTGTACTAACTATATTTCGCGCACCCGCAATCCACTGCTGATGATGTCACATATTACATTATTCATGACATGGTCAGTGACATCACTGATGACATCTCAAATGACATCACTGATGACATCACTGATGACATCTCATTTGACATTTGACATCACTGATGACATCACTGATGACATCATCCAGTGACTGTGTGTTTCTGTAAAGTTTAAATATGTTTTACTGTTGGACAGGCCTCGTAGCTGGGCCGTCCCCCCTCCGCACAACGGGGCCCGGACCCGGCTCTCCCTGAATCCCCAGCAAGAACCACCCCGGCAACCCCCCGAGGCAACCCACAACCCGTCCATAACGGGACTCCAGCTCCTGAACCCTCCCGTACCGGCTGGCCCTGGTCCCCATCAGCACCATGGCCCCGGCCCAGCCGCCATCTTTGGACACTACAGCACGAGGCCGCGTGGCCTCAACTCGACCCTAACCCTGGGCCTGGCCAGGCCCCGACATCGAGGCACCAACCTCCACACAGGAGGTAAAGAGACCACTTGGCAGATCAATGGAAGAAGGAGTCGTCAACGGCTCTCCTCCGCCAGGTGTCGATCACCCCCGGCCTCCCTGGGTGCTGGCCCCACCCCCCTGCTGGGTGTCTGGACTCCCTCATTCCGGACCTCCCGACCTCCAGGCGCGAGGGTCCGGACATCAAAGGGGACCAGACCTATAACTGGGGCAGCTCCAGACCAGGAAGGCAGTTGTATCCTGGAGTCGAGAGACACCGAGAAGAACTCATCCTTGACGGACTGCTGGCGCTGCCGCAGCCCTGCCCTGTGAACCCTTCGTCTTGGCCTGCTGGCGCTGCCGCGGCCCACCCTCGTGAAACCATCATCTTGGCCTGCTGGCGCTGCCGCGGCCCTCTGCAACGTGAACTACTACCTTGGCCTGCTGGCGCTGCCGCGGCCCTCTGCAACGTGAACTACTACCTTGGCCTGCTGGCGCTGCCGCGGCCCGCTGCAACGTGAACTACTACCTTGGCCTGCTGGCGCTGCCGCGGCCCTCTGCAACGTGAACTACAACCTTGGCCTGCTGGCGCTGCCGCGGCCCTCTGCAACGTGAACTACCACCTTGGCCTGCTGGCGCTGCCGCGGCCCTCTGCAACGTGAATCATCGCCTTGGCCTGCTGGCGCTGCCGCAGCCCTCTGCCACTTGAACCATCGCCTTGGCCTGCTGGCGCTGCCGCGGCCCCCTTCGTTGTAGACCTTCGTCCTAGCCGGCTGGCGCTACCGCGGCCTGACCTTGCAGACTCCTAAGCTCGAGGATTGTGAGCTTCTCGCTTGCCACCCCCTGTACCGATCCGGTACCAAGACTGTCCCGCTACCCCTTTCCCTACAGAGACTAGAATTGAGGGGACCTTCGAGTCCTGAATCCCCTGTATCGCTGATAACCTTGCCTTACAAACCCTATATAAAGAGTGTTGATCTCATCCTTGTGTGGTGTCTATCTGTGGGGAGGAAGTGACTTGTCTGTACGATCGCTGGAGACGGCCCTCCTCGGAGGCCTCTCCCCCAGTACTCGGCCGACCCTCCGGGTCCCCGTCTAACATTGGTGGCCAGCGGCGCGATCCGAACCTACGCATAATCGTACAGAGGGTCACTCGCCCCACGACACACAACCACCATGACAACAAAAGAGAGCGGAACAACGGAAAAATTCCAGATGGAAAAGTTGGAAGAATACAACCACACAGAACTGAAACAATTTTGCATAGAACTAGGCATTTCAACCACAGGACTAAGCACGAAAGAGGACTTCAAACGAGTCCTGGAATCTTGGGCGGAGACGGGTACGACCGTACCCCAAATACGAAACCCCGAGACACCCGAAACAAGCCCCACGCCGACGGAAGAAAGAAGATCGGGTCTCTCCCCGGAGGAGGTCCGGGAACGAGAAAAAAGCAGGCTCCATGATTAGAACTGGCACGACTTCGCTTAGATGGAGAGCTCAAATTGGCGGAACAAAAAATAACGTTGGAACACTTACGGCTCCGAGAGGAGCGAGAGGAGAAATAAAGGCAGAGAGAGCTAGAAGAGAAGAAGCTAGCCTACGAACATGAGCGCAACCTCAAAGAACTAGAGCTTCGGAAGCAGAACAAGGAGCTCGGGACCCCCGAGCGCACGAACACTCCTGCCACTACAGACCCCAAGGTCCACATCCCCAAGGATGTCATCAGAGAGTACTACAAGAACGATGATATCTAGCAGTGGTTTAAAGCCTACGAGGTAGCCATGACCTCCCACCGGATTCCCAGGAGCGACTGGGGAGCCGGGTTATGGGGGAGGTTTGTCAACGAAGGGCGAGACGCCCTGCTGCAACTCCCGGACCATCTGATGACATCCTACGACCACATGAAGGCCGCCCTCCTTACTCGATACGGACTCACACCCGAGATGTACCGCCAGCGGTTCCGCGACTGCAAACGGATCCCGGGTACCACTTGGGTGGAGTACGTGAACTTCTTTAGCCGGGCCTTCGAGGGGTGGATCAAGGGCAGTAAAGTGACCACCTACGAGCAACTCTTTGACCTTATTGTGTGGGAGCACCTTTCTAACAACTGCTTCATCGAACTCAGGCAGCACCTCCTGGACAGTAAACTAACGGAACCTCGGCAACTCGCCGCCGAAGCTGACCGATGGGAAAGCACCCGAGTTGGCCGAAACGGGCCCAGCGAACCGAACAGAACTGCCCAAGGGCCCCATCGCCCCCGTGGGGGAGGAGGAGGCCAGGGTCGGGGTAGAGACACTGGCCCGGTGACTCCCGCAAGCAACCCCCCGCCCCCGGCCAGCAAGGGAAACCCCCCGATGCGACCAGGCTTCCGAGCCAACATTACTTGCCACCGGTGCCAGCGACCCGGCCACTACGCCAATGATCCCAACTGTCCAAAGAACCCGAACACTATACCCCGCCAGGTCGCTGCAGCCGCCCTGGGGGAAGAGCAAACCCCAGAAGACCAAGAGGAGTACGAGACCGACCAGCCTGAGTGGGAACCGGCCGCCATGTCCCTGGTTTGCTTAGGGGAACGAGACCTGATCCCTCGGGCCCCCCTTCCCGCCAACACGCAGAAGTACAGCCAGTGGGTCAACATTAATGGCTGCCGGGCGGAAGCTCTCCGCGACACCGGGGCCAGTGTGACCGCAGTCCGCTGTCATCTGGTGGCCCTGGACCAGATCTTGCCGAACATTCTTTGCCCTGTCCGGTCGGCCGACAACTCAGAAAGCCTATGTCAAATGGCCTACGTCCCCTTCGAATGGGGAGGAGTATCCGGGATGCTGAAAGTGACTGTCCGCGATGATGCCCCTGTGGATTGCCTCCTGGGGAACGATCTCGAAAGTTCTCCTTGGGCAGCAGTCGAACGGAGGGAGCACCTGGGGATGCTGGGCCTCCCCGAATGGGTCTGCGTCACGACCCGGTCCATGACCGCCCGGGCCGTTCCCAGTCCAGAGGAACCCGAGTGGCCGGAGCCTCCTCCCGCGATTGTCCCAGAGGAGGCCACCCCCGAAGCAAGTCCCCCAGCCCAAACCGAAGAAGGACTCGGTCGGCTCCAGGACCTCCCCGATCTGGCCCAGTGGCGTCACGAGGGGGGTCCTACCCAGGAACAATTCCGGCAAGAACAAAGAACCTGTCCCTCCCTCGAGGGAATCCGGCAGCAAGCCCTTGCCCAGAGCGCAGGGGACACCTCGGGGGCCCACTGGATCTACTGGGACAACGACCTGCTCTACAGCGAGCAAAGGATTGCAGAACTAGGGGCCAGTCGGGTGCTGGTGGTGCCCCTTCGCTTCAGAGATTTCCTCCTGAACTTAGCCCACGATGTCCCCCTTGCCGGACACCTGGGGCAGGACAAAACGTACGACCGCCTGGTGACCCACTTTTACTGGCCCCAAATGCGAAAGGATGTCACCAACCACTGCAGGGCCTGCCCCACCTGCCAGGCCAGCGGAAAAAGTGGCCGAAAAACCAAAGCACCCTTACAGCCTTTTCCCGTCGTCACCACCCCGTTCGAACGGGTGGGAATAGACATTGTGGGGCCCCTGGACCCCCGAACCGCCCAAGGACACCGGTTCATCCTGGTCCTGGTGGACCACGCCACCCGCTATCCCGAGGCCATTCCTCTTCGAACCGTGACGGTACCCGTGGTAGGCCGAGCCCTGATGGGGATCTTCTCCCGGGTGGGTTTCCCCCGGGAGGTCGTCAGCGACAGGGGCACGAACTTCATCTCAAAATGCATGAAGTCTCTCTGGCAACAGTGCGGGGTCACCTACAAATTCACGACCCCCTATCACCCGCAAGGAAATGGATTGGTCGAGCGGTTTAACCGCACACTCAAAGGAATGATCATGGGCCTAGAAGAACCCCTCCGTCGCCAGTGGGACGTGCTACTCCCGTGCCTCCTGTTTGCCTATTGAGAAGTCCCTCAAAAATCCCTAGGCTTCAGCCCATTTGAACTCCTGTACGGACACCCCGTCCGGGGCCCCCTCAGCCTAGACAAAGAAGGTTGGGAGAGGCCCCCCCAGAAAGCTCCCCCTGATATATACAAGTATCTCCTGGCCCTTCGCAACCAGACCCGGCGATTCAGGGAGATCGCCAAAGCAAACCTTGAAGCCAGTCAGGAGGACATGAAGAAATGGTATGATCAGCACGCCTCCTCCATTGAGTTCGAACCGGGACAGCAGGTCTGGGTGATGTCCCCGGTTGAACCCTGTGCCCTACAGGACAAATGGTCCGGGCCCTTCAAGGTGATCGAACGCAAGGGGCCCGTCACCTATTTAATCGACATGGAAACCGCACGGAACCCCCTACGGGTCCTCCACGCCAACAGACTCAAACCCCATTTTGTACGCTCAGAACTCAGCCTCCTGATGGCTACCGATAATGGGACGGAAGAAGACTCCGAGCCCCTTCCTGACCTGCTGAGGACCCTCGAGCAGGATGGCTCAGTGGAAGGGGTCAGACTCTCCGAGGCCTTGTCCCCGGAGCAACGCCAAGACTGTCAAGCTCTCCTGACACGGTTCGCATCCTTGTTCTCTCTCACCCCCGGGGTCACCCCCTGGTGCCTTCACGATGTGGACACCGGGGACAGCCCCCCTATTCGACACAGGGCGTACCGCGTACCAGATCGGGTGCGCGCCTGCATCCAGGCCGAGGTATCCAAGATGCTGGCCCTGGGAGTGATCGAACCCTCTGACAGCCCCTGGGCCAGCCCAGTCGTCCTGGTCCCCAAGGCTGCCGCCCCGGGCGTTGCCCCTGAGCTCCGGTTCTGTGTGGACTACCGGGGACTGAATGCCGTTACCAGGACCGACGCTCACCCTATCCCCCGGGCAGATGAGCTAATTGACCGTATGTGGGCCGCCCGCTACCTGAGCATCTTCGATTTAACAGCGGGCTACTGGCAAATGGGCCTCACCCCCAGGGCCCAAGAACGATCCGCCTTCTCTACCCCGGACGGTCACTACCACTTCAAGGTGATGCCATTCGGCATGAAAAACGCTCCGGCAAAATTTCAACGACTCGTGAACCAGGTACTGGCGGGCCTCGAAGAATTCAGCGCCGCCTACCTGGACGACATCGCTGTGTACAGTCACCACTGGACCGACCACCTCCGCCACCTGCGGGAAGTTCTACACGCCCTCCGGCAGGCCGGGCTCACCATCAAGGCCAGCAAATGTCAGGTTGGCCAAGGGTCCGTGACCTACCTAGGACACCAAGTGGGAAGCGGGCTGGTGGCCCCCCTCCAGCTCAAGATCGCTGCCATCCAGGCCTGGCAGCCCCCTACGACCCAAACCGAGGTCCGGGCCTTCCTGGGACTTACCGGGTACTACCGGCGGTTTGTGAAGGACTATGGCAGCATCGTGGGGCCCCTCACGGAGCTCACATCCAAGAAGAACCCCAAAACAGTCAACTGGACTCCGGACTGCCAATCGGCCTTCGAGAAGCTGAAGGCCGCTATGTGCACGGCCCCCGTGCTCCAGGCTCCCGACTACGGCCGGGAATTCATTGTACAGACGGACGCCTCCGATCAGGGTGTGGGGGCCGTCCTCTCCCAACTCAACACCGAGGGAGTCGATCAGCCAGTGGCATTCATCAGCCGACGCCTGCTGGCCTGGGAACAGCGCTGGAGCACCATCGAGAGGGAGGCCTTCGCCGTAGTCTGGGCCCTCAAGAAGCTCCGGCCCTACCTCTTCGGCACCCACTTTCGGGTGCAGACAGACCACCGACCCCTGCAATGGCTGATGCAGATGCGGGGGGAAAACCCGAAACTGTTGCACTGGTCCATCTCCCTGCAGGGGATGGACTTCACTGTGGAGCATCGTCCAGGCCAAGACCACGCCAACGCAGACGACCTGTCACGCTTTTTCCGCCTCGGCGAGGAGAGTCCCCAAGAGGATGGCTGACTCTCCCTGCCTTCAGCTGGGGGGGACGCATGTTGGACAGGCCTCGTAGCTGGGCCGTCCCCCCTCCGCACAACGGGGCCCGGACCCGGCTCTCCCTGAATCCCCAGCAAGAACCACCCCCGCAACCCCCCGAGGCAACCCACAACCCGTCCATAACGGGACTCCAGCTCCTGAACCCTCCCGTACCGGCTGGCCCTGGTCCCCATCAGCACCATGGCCCCGGCCCAGCCGCCATCTTTGGACACTACAGCACGAGGCCGCGTGGCCTCAACTCGACCCTAACCCTGGGCCTGGCCAGGCCCCGACATCGAGGCACCAACCTCCACACAGGAGGTAAAGAGACCACTTGGCAGATCAATGGAAGAAGGAGTCGTCAACGGCTCTCCTCCGCCAGGTGTCGATCACCCCCGGCCTCCCTGGGCGCTGGCCCCACCCCCCTGCTGGGTGTCTGGACTCCCTCATTCCGGACCTCCCGACCTCCAGGCGCGAGGGTCCGGACATCAAAGGGGACCAGACCTATAACTGGGGCAGCTCCAGACCAGGAAGGCAGTTGTATCCTGGAGTCGAGAGACACCGAGAAGAACTCATCCTTGACGGACTGCTGGCGCTGCCGCAGCCCTGCCCTGTGAACCCTTCGTCTTGGCCTGCTGGCGCTGCCGCGGCCCACCCTCGTGAAACCATCATCTTGGCCTGCTGGCGCTGCCGCGGCCCTCTGCAACGTGAACTACTACCTTGGCCTGCTGGCGCTGCCGCGGCCCTCTGCAACGTGAACTACTACCTTGGCCTGCTGGCGCTGCCGCGGCCCGCTGCAACGTGAACTACTACCTTGGCCTGCTGGCGCTGCCGCGGCCCTCTGCAACGTGAACTACCACCTTGGCCTGCTGGCGCTGCCGCGGCCCTCTGCAACGTGAACTACCACCTTGGCCTGCTGGCGCTGCCGCGGCCCTCTGCAACGTGAACCATCGCCTTGGCCTGCTGGCGCTGCTGCGGCCCTCTGCCACTTGAACCATCGCCTTGGCCTGCTGGCGCTGCCGCGGCCCCCTTCGTTGTAGACCTTCGTCCTAGCCGGCTGGCGCTACCGCGGCCCGACCTTGCAGACTCCTAAGCTCGAGGATTGTGAGCTTCTCGCTTGCCACCCCCTGTACCGATCCGGTACCAAGACTGTCCCGCTACCCCTTTCCCTACAGAGACTAAAACTGAGGGGACCTTCGAGTCCTGAATCCCCTGTATCGCTGATAACCTTGCCTTACAAACCCTATATAAAGAGTGTTGATCTCATCCTTGTGTGGTGTCTATCTGTGGGGAGGAAGTGACTTGTCTGTACGATCGCTGGAAACGGCCCTCCTCGGAGGCCTCTCCCCCAGTACTCGGCAGACCCTCCGGGTCCCCGTCTAACATTTACATATTGAAGAATGAGTGGATGTATAAGTGTCTGGATGAAGGATTTAGTAGGTGCGTGACTGACTGTATGAGTGAGTGATTAAATGTGTCTTACTAAATGCATGGGTTAGTGACTAAACTGTCTGAATGTGTGCATCAGTATGTCTGTTGTTGTGTAAGCTGCTGCATGTGTTGATCAGTGGCTATATGAGTGGCTATATTGGTTATTGATTGGTTGCCCAAGTATTTGAATGGGAGACTGAGTGTGTGTGTGGGTGGCTGGGAGGTGTGTGACTCTGTGCATAGATGTGTGAGCAGTTGATTCACTAGGTGTATGAGTTCAAGAGTGCATGTGGAAACAGCTATATGGGCGGTTGACTGTGTGCATGGGTGTGTTGGTGAGTGAATGGATATCTCAGTGCTACATGTCCAAGTAAGTACATATGTAAAACACAGTGCATGTGAGAGTTGGCATATATAACTGACTATACATGAGAGCCAGTGAATGTGCGAGTGGCTGTATGGATCATTGTGTACTTGCATCAGTGATTGTATAAGAGAGTAAGTATGTGTTAGTATATGTTTGAATAAGTAAGGTGTTGTGTGTATAACTGTATAGTTGAGGAAATGAAAGTGTGATTGATTCTTTGCATGACTGACTAGGTGTGTGAGTAACTCCATGGATGAGTGGCAGTGTGTGAGTGTCTGTATAGGTGTATGAGTGCATATGATAGTGTTGTATTGATGAGTGACTGTATGTATGAGTGATTCTATGGGTGAATGAGTGAATGTGTGTGTAGACCTAGGAATCAGTGAGTGCGTATGTAGTAACTGGTATTGGTGTGTCAATGGTTTCAAGAATGGTAGTCTGTATTTAACACTGGGTGTATCAAAGGTTATATTAGAGTGTGAGGAGGTGCATCGTATTATCACATGAATGATATCATCAGTGATGTGATCAGTGATGTCAAATGAGATGTCATCAGTGATGTCATTTGAGATGTCATCAGTGATGTCATCAGTGATGTCACGGACCATGTCATGAATGATGTAATATGTGACATCATCAGCAGTGGATTGCGGGTGCGCGAAATATAGTTAGTACAACTAACTATATAGGAGCAATTTCAATGTTTTTTTTTAATGCTAATTCCTAACTATATAAGGCCTGAAACCCATGGTTTTTAAGTGAATTTGCAAGGTTTTTAAAATGCTAATTTCTAACTATGTAAGGCCTGAAACCTATGTTTTTTTAAGTGAATTTGCAAGGTTTTTTAAATGCTAATTCCTAACTATATAAGGCCTGAAACCTATGTTTTTTTAAGTGAATTTGCAAGGTTTTTTAAATGCTAATTCCTAACTATATAAGGCTTGAAACCTATGGTTTTTTCAGTGAATTTGCAAGGTTTTTTAAATGCTAATTCCTAACTACATCAGGTGTGAAACCTATATTTTTTTTCAATAAATTTCAAAGGTTTTGTAAATGTTAATTCTATTAGCGGATAACGTTTATATATGTTATTATCCTTCTGGGACCACCTGAGCAGCCATCTTGTTTCTCAGGAGAAGTGAGGCACAAGAGAGCACAAAACAAGAGTGGAAAACGCGAAAAGGGGGTAGGGTTGAGACCCCCTGACCCCCTAGCCCTTCTCAGGGGGTCCCAGAAGGACCACCAAGTGCAAAAAAAAATTATTATTTATTTAAATCGTGGGGTACGTGCACGGTACGCGTACCGTATGCATACGGTGCGCGTACCCCGCAAATTTTTCGTTTTTTTTTTTTGCCCTTGGGGGTCCTTTTGGGACCCCCTGAGAAGGGCTAGAGGGTGGGGGGGTCTTTACCCTGCCCCCTTTTCGTGTTTTCCACTCTTGTTTTGGGCTCTCTTGTGCCTCAGTTCTCCTAAAAAACAAGATGGTGGCCAACACTTCCTGGTTTGGACAGTTTGGAATGTTGACAGTCGACTGCCAGCCAATCAGAAACTCGCTCGCGCACGTAAGGGTACGCGCACGTACGCGTACGGTACGCGTACCGTACGCGTACGGTGCGCGTACGGTGAGCGCATATAGATATATAATTTGCTCAAATTCAATTTTCTCAACAACTACTGGAGGGATTTTCACCAAATATAGAAAAGGCACTACTGCATACCTGTTCCTACCATTTTGCCAAGTTTGGTGTAATTCCGTTTAGCCGTTCGGGCTGTAGCCGTGTCTAAAGGTCCCATGGAAAATGCCATTTGAAACATTTCAAATTCAATTTTCTCAAGAAGTACCGGAGGGATTTCCACCAAACATAGCAAAGGCACATCTGCATACCAGACCCTACCATTTTGCCAAGTTTGGTGTAATTCCATTCAGCCGTTCGGGCTGTAGCCGTGTCTAAAGGTCCCTATGGAAATTAACATGGGGAAAACTCGTTTTGGGACCCTCCTTTCGGCCCACGCTTGACGAATCCCCCCGAAACTTTCATGGAAGGAGCGGAGCGGAGCTGGCCAAAATTCTGGAAAATTTCACACAGATTCCTCAATCGGCGCCAAAGTTATTCCCAATAGATAGTTGAGCGCATATAGATATATAATTTGCTCAAATTCAAATTCTCAACAACTACTGGAGGGATTTTCACCAAATATAGACAAGGCACAAGACCTGAAACCCATGGTTTTTTAAGTGAATATATATATATATATATTTCACTGAAAAAACCATAGGTTATAGACCATATATAGTTAGGAATTAGCATTTACAAAACCTTGAAAATTCACTGAAAAAAACATAGGTTATAGACCATATATAGTTAGCTGGACATTTTATTGACATAAAACCAATGAAATTCCATATATAGTTATTCGCACTAACTATATATCGCGCACCCGCAATCCACTGCTGATGATGTCACATATTACATCATTCATGACATGGTCAGTGACATCACTGATGACATCACTGATGACATCTCAAATGACATCACTGATGACATCACTGATGACATCTCATTTGACATCAATGGTCACATCACTTATGATAACATTCATGTGACAATACAATGCATCTCCTCACACTTTAATATAACCTCTGTTACACCCAGTGTTAAATACAGAATATAATTTTTTAAACCATTGACACACCAATACTAGTTACTACATACGCACTCACTGATTCCTATGTCTACACACACATTCACTCATTCACCCATACAACCATTCATACATACAATCACTCATCTTTACAACACTATCATATGCACTCCTACACCTATACAGACACTCACACTCTGCCACTCATCCATGGAGTTACTCACACACCTAGTCAGTCCTGTAAATAATCAATCACACTTCCATTTTCTAATCTATACAGTTAAACATAGAGTACCTTACATTTTCAAACATATACTAACACATACTTACTCTCTTATACAATCATTGATACAAGTACACATTGATCTGCACAGAGTCACACATCTCCCAGCCAGCCACACACACACTCAGTCTCCCATACAAATACTTGGACAATCAATCAATAACCCATATAGTTACTCATATAGCTACTGATCAACACATGCAGCAGTTTACAGAACAACAGACATAATGATGCACAAATTAAGACAGTTTAGTCACTAACCCATGCACTCAGTGAGACACATTTAATCACTCATTCATACAGTCAGTCATGCACCTACTAAATCCTTCATCCAGACACTTATACATCTACTCATTCTTCAATATGTAAAACATATTTAAACTTTACAGAAACACACAGTGTGGAAGAGGTGTGGCGCCGCGGCCAGGGTGACTGACGCTGGAATCTGGGGACCACGGTTCGATCCCCGGCTCCGGCGGCAGGTCAGCCCAGCACCATGTGACTCTGGGCAATAGCTCGCTTAATCTTCCTGACGGCCCCCAGCGCCTAGAGACCCTTACGGGTGATTGTGCGCTTTACAAATGTGGACTTTACAGTCACTGGATGATGTCATCAGTGATGTCATCAGTGATGTCATTTGAGATGTCATCAGTGATGTCATCAGTGATGTCACTGACCATGTCATGAATGATGTAATATGTGACATCATCAGCAGTAGATTGCGGGTGCGCGATATATAGTTAGTGCAAATAACTATATATGGAATTTCATTGGTTTTATGTCAATAAAATGTCCAGCTAACTATATTTATTTATTTATTTTATTTATTTTAACGACTTGTAGAGCGCCTGGTGACCCGAAGGCATCCCCGCGCTGTAATGATTTTGATATCCAGATGAGATGGAGGAGAAAAAAAAAGAAAAGGGGGGGACGTTATTTCGGAAATAGAAGTGTTTTCAATTTTTTTCTAAAAATAAGATAGCTGGGTTCCAGTCTGAGGGTACGGGGGAGTGAGTTCCATCCGGTGGAAGCTTTCACAGAGAAGCGTCGGCCTCCAGTGCGTATCTTTTTAAATTTGGGGATGTTGGCTAGATGTTCATTCTCGGACCGCAGGGATCTGGGAGCTATATAAGGAGTTACCAGGTCGCTCTATATATGGTCTATAACCTATGGTTTTTTCAGTGAATTTTCAAGGTTTTGTAAATGCTAATTCCTAATTATATATGGTCTATAACCTATGGTTTTTTCAGTGAATTTCAATGGTTTTTAATAGCAAATATCAAAAGCTTTTTTGTGGAAAATGACTAAAATTAGGTATACATAAGCGGCGTTCATTTATGTTCACCACAGCCACTGTTGAAAGTAAAGTAAAAGTCGCGAAACAGTGGCCACGCCATCTAGTCCCTTTTAGGCCCCATCATGCACGTAAGTGACAGCCATTTTGTGTGTCATGGCCTCTCTGCCCACTGCCAATAGCCTATGATCGTTCGGAATTGGTTCTCTTTGGGTGATTCTCTATTCACAAATAAGCACAGAGTCGCAATACTCTGTTTAGTCTTTGCGGATAGTGAAGGATAGGTAGTGCAGACTTTTGTCCCCTTTGTAACCCGTCATGCCTATCTCTGCCCCGTTTGTTGGTAGTTGGTTCAACCCGGACCGTTTATTAGAGGTAGATCATCCGACTCCACCGGAGGACACCCCTAATAAAAAGGACATATATATAAAATGCGGACTAGCCGCTGTATCGTGCTAGCAAACTATAACATAAAAATCGTTAGAAAAAACAAAAGGAATCGAGCAAAATCAGTAGGCCACTGATGGGATCACTTTTTGACCTCGCTAAAATAGAAACATTAGGAACAACCCCTCATGAGAAATATGAAACTAGTGAGAGGAACCGAGCTCGACGCCATGATGTCTGCAAGACAGCTCGGCTCCGCCGCCCACCCCGCCCAAAATAACGACAAACCCTATGCAAATATTATAAATATATACAACACACCAGCAAAGTAACAGGGTAAAACGTTTTATTAAATAACTTTACATGGCAGCCTGCTGCAACATCGATCCAAATGCATGACGCTGTTCCTGTCCCTCCTTCCTTAAAGTAGCAATGTTGGGCTACTTTGGGCTACTTTTTAGTAGGATTTGGGCTTTAGAAAGTCTACAAAGGCCATCAGCCGGCGAGGTAGCATAGCTGGCGGCCTAGGGGTGGAGGACCGTTGTGCAAATAGCCCGGGGACGACACCACGCGCCAAGGCTCATCCCCAGTACATCCAGAGGTGATGTCCGACAAGTTGTGTGGGGGGATGCCTTGCTGATGCCGCCACCCCCCCCCACCTTCTTGTTGCCTGATCCGGCCAGCTCAATCGATCGAGCATGAGACTCTCAAACCCAGGGTCGTCCCGAAGTGCAGCAGGTCCGCGGCTATGCCCATCCGGAAGACGAGGCCCCCGGCACGTATAGGGCGGGGCCTTGCTGGCAGCCATCGGCCGAAGAGGTCGTTGGGTGGATGGCCCGGAAGCACCACGGCCACGATGTTGTTGTACTGGCCTTCCCATTCGTCCACCCTGAGGTGGCATCCAGCGAGCCCCGGGTGGGGGGGGTGAATGCCTTGCTGATGACCCCCCCCTCTTATTTCCTGGTCCGACCATCACATATACCTGCGCCAGGAGACGGCGTGGGGTGCACTGGGAGGGAGAGGCGGTGCGAACGAGCCTCCCCCACCTCCCAGGTGGAGGTTCCTCAGCTGCACCCCAGCGCTTCACTCGGCCAGCTGAGTTGCGCCCGCTCTTGCGGCACAGTGCCTCGCTCGGCCAGCTGAGTCTCACCCGCTCTTGCGGCACAGTGCCTCACTCGGCCGGTTGAGTTTCGCCTGCTCTTGCGGCTACAGCGTCTCACCCGCCATCCGGCTGAATTGCACCCACTCTTGCGGTACAGCGACAGGCGGCTGCCACGGAGCTCACGAAATGGTGGTCGGCTCCACAGACTTGGGCCTGGCCTGCAAGGATGGCTCTGGGCAATCCTGGAACTCGGACGCTTGACTGCTAGGGCATGGGCCCCATTCCCGAAAGCGTCCCCTCAGCCTTGAAGATTCTACAAGAGTCACCGGGGCCCCCGACTCCCGCAGGCTTCCGGTGGGGAGCGACTGCCATGATTGCTCGCGGAATGGCTACGACGTAGCCACGGGATGGTGGTGCTCTCATGCTGACGCCAGCTTCAGTCTGAAACATCCAGAAACACTGTAGACTACCAATTCGATCAGTTCCGGTGGAGCCCCAACGTGACCCGGTAGGGAAGAACTTGCCCTCCCCTCTTTGACTGATGGTTCTTGTTGCCTGTCCCTTCTGTTGTCATTTAACGGAACTTTTTGGACTGCTGAAAGGGGTTCTGGTCCGACCGCTGGTTGGTGGAGACATTTTGACTATATTCTGGACCTGCCCGGCCTCGCCCAAAATGGCGCCGGTATAAATGAGACTCGCAACTCCTTGATGTGTACTGGTTGCTCAGCCTTGATATCACGAGATATGTATGCAGTTTTGGAGCACATGGCGGGCGGGGACGGGTACTGATTGAACATTCGGACATCCCTATTGATATTAAGTTCTGATGTATTATTGATTACTGTACTATTGAAAGTTCGAATTAACGTTACTCATGGTACTTGCCCGCAAATGTATATCTAGATAATTTCATTGTAACTGGTCCTGTCGTACTTTGATTATAAAATTAACGTCCACCGATTCCGCAACTGTTAGACACCTTAATTCCTGCAACCTAATGGCCCGCCCGTTACGTTTTTCTACAGTGTAAATGTCCCCTCATCATATACGATTCCAGTTTGCTCCGTGGCCGGCCCACGTGGTTGTAGGCCCGTATTTGTATACTGACATTTTTGCAATAACGAGTTTTCGAAGGAAGTATGGAATCAGCGTCATAACAATCGTCTAGGTTGGTAGGGTTTTTGAATAATGGCTGTTATTCCCAAACAATAGAAGACAGATAATGCAGACCCTTTGCCTGAATTTTGGATTGATTGAAATTTGTATCCGTCACACCTGCCCTTTTTCCAGAATTGTTAGAAAATGGTCGACCGTAGCTTAAGGTATCTGCCGAATGTAAGGTGTGGTATTTTGTCCCATAAAATACGACTAATTGAGAAACAAATACACGAAGAGGGAACTCGAATTTAGAGACAAACAAAATGAAACATTTTTTGGCATCATAAGAAGGGGAGGATATGTTACACAGAAAAATAATGCGAAAGGGATAGCCAAGATCTGTTGTATCACACGCTCCTGCAGCTAGTCTGATACATGGTAAGTAGAAGCTTTTTCGTGTTTGCGCGCGCTGACATGCTCTGAATGCTGTATCCCCCCTTTCTTTTCTCCTCTGTAGGTTACATCGGAGTTCCGACTGAAGAATGGAGTGGACATGGACCGCACCATGCTCCATGTAGGGAAAGACAGAGACAAGCGCTGTGAGATATTGCATGGAGTGCAGACCATCACTGGGAACGTGAAAAATTGTATGGTGTGACTGTGCGTACGTGCCCTGATTGTATGGTATGAATGTGTATGTATTCCATATGCCCGGGTCGTTGGAGAGAACGTCTTTTGTATGACTGAAATGCTAGTCTACCGATCAAGGGGATGGGGAAAAAAGCCCGAATATGGTAACTCCTCGTCTGAAGAAACAACTCTCCCTCAGTCCAGGAGTTGGGGATATTGGCATGTTTTAGATTCACCACATAAAAAAAATAAGAGGTGTACCACTGAACGCCCGACCGATACCCCTCCTCTGTCCCGGTTTTTGATCACCGCCTGCCCAGAGGTTGGAAGGCTCCACCGTGAGTATAAGCACGACTGGACTAATGTCCGACCGGAAAAAGAGGAGTAAGTATTTTTTGAAATGAGGCCTCCAACAAAATTGCCCAGAAAGGGAGGGGAGTGAAAAGTCCGACCACCCCCCAAAAGAATTACGGACAATACTGAAAATACGCAGCACGCATAGAAAAAGGAAAGGAAAAGAAAGGTCCCCTTACCGAAAATAGCTCTGTGTCTTCGTCTTAGATTTCTGCGTTTGATGTATGTACTGTCACACCCTATCCGGTATTTGTGTGTACGTGAAGGTTGAATTTATGTTTTCCCTCAGCTTGTGTTCTTGTACGTAAACCTGACCCGTGTTGCTCTATGTTGTGTGTGCACCAAGTAGCCTATTATCGTACACGTTTGTCTCTCTCTCTCCCTCGTTTTATGTCGTACGTGTACCAAATAGCCCACTTGATGCGCACGTCTCTCTCTCTCTCTCTCTCTCTCTCTCTCTCTCTCTCTCTCTCTCTCTCTCTCTCTCCCTCTCTCTCTCTCTCTCTCTCTCTCTTTCTTTCTTTCTTCCTCGCTGAAGGCCCCTTGCCCTCTTTTAAATAAGTAACGACACTGGACCTCCTCGGTATATGTATAATTGGCTTAAACTCGACAGGGTTCGAACAAATTATCAGAAGCAAAACGACCGTATTTTGCCACACTACTACCTTCCTTTCTGTAAAATGATGGAACTTAATTGGCTGAGAAAGAAAGGACAGGTAAGACGACTGATGTCCCCCAATCTGGCCCTTTCTACGGGAACTATACGTCAGTGGTTTTTGTTGTTTTAGGGCTCTAACAACCCCACCTCCATCGCTCAGATCGCCCCGCCCATTGCCCAAAAGTAGAACGTCTAAACACTCCCGTTCCTCCAGAATAGTCCCAGTTCTGTACTAGCCGTCCCTGGATATTTTAAGAAATAACTGATGACCTTGTTTTTGAAGATGCATCGCTTAAAACTGATAAAGGTTAACCATTGTCTCCAGCAAGAAAAATGTTTAGCTTGTGTTCCTCCCCGAACAGATACTTGTGAGCCCATGACAATAGCACCTCACACTTTTTCATAAACTTAGCCGTCCCTGGAGAAAAATATGAATCCACAAGGCTTGTGTTAGAAAGACGAGTCTCTACCGAAGAAGCCGGTTCGAATTTTGATAGACTAGGTAGTTGATAGATGTCAGACTTCCTGCCACGTTTGTAAAATACAGGAATAAACACCTAGCCGACCTGATGATGGAAATTTGCAGAAGCACTCGCAAACCTGCGTCACAGCAAAGATTTATGAGTTAGTAGCATACACCGTTGTAAGAGTTAATAGACATCCACCATAGAGTGACCGATAAACGTTTGCCCAACTACTTGGGGTTGGGAGAGAGAACTATATTATCTCCAATGTGTATTTAACATCTCTTTATCATCTCCTGCCTCCATATTGTTTCTGCTTTCCTGACACACTATGGTATGAATTCCATATTCCACAATAACTTCTGAAACAATCACCAAATGGGGTCGCACACTGCTAATACACCAGCGGGATCGCCCCTAAGGACCATGGTAATTGTAGTACCGTTCTCTGTGATGCATCTTCTTTCGAATTCTCGCGTATCTTCAAATCTTCGCCATCCCTGTACACGTGTTTCGGGGTATTTGCCCCTCATCAGCAGGGATTAGGCTATCTTCTTATCTTCTGGGGTTGCTGCGTGCTGCCAAATATTACCAGGTATAGTACCACACAAAGGCGCGCAGGTGCGGGGTCCCGAGCTCGTCAGCTCAAAGCTCGAGGGAGCATAAACATTCACCAAATGGGGTCGCACACTGCTAATACACCAGCGGGATCGCCCCTAAGGACCATGGTAATTGTAGTACCGTTCTCTGTGATGCATCTTCTTTCGAATTCTCGCGTATCTTCAAATCTTCGCCATCCCTGTACACGTGTTTCGGGGTATTTACCCCTCATCAGCAGGGATTAGGCTATCTTCTTATCTTCTGGGGTTGCTGCGTGCTGCCAAATATTACCAGGTATAGTACCACACAAAGGCGCGCAGGTGCGGGGTCTCGAGCTCGTCAGCTCAAAGCTCTAGGGAGCATAAACATTCACCAAATGGGGTCGCACACTGCTAATACACCAGCGGGATCGCCCCTAAGGACCATGGTAATTGTAGTACCGTTCTCTGTGATGCATCTTCTTTCGAATTCTCGCGTATCTTCAAATCTTCGCCATCCCTGTACACGTGTTTCGGGGTATTTACCCCTCATCAGCAGGGATTAGGCTATCTTCTTATCTTCTGGGGTTGCTGCGTGCTGCCAAATATTACCAGGTATAGTACCACACAAAGGCGCGCAGGTGCGGGGTCCCGAGCTCGTCAGCTCAAAGCTCGAGGGAGCATAAACATTCACCAAATGGGGTCGTACACTGCTAATACACCAGCGGGATCGCCCCTAAGGACCATGGTAATTGTAGTACCGTTCTCTGTGATGCATCTTCTTTCGAATTCTCGCGTATCTTCAAATCTTCGCCATCCCTGTACACGTGTTTCGGGGTATTTACCCCTCATCAGCAGGGATTAGGCTATCTTCTTATCTTCTGGGGTTGCTGCGTGCTGCCAAATATTACCAGGTATAGTACCACACAAAGGCGCGCAGGTGCGGGGTCCCGAGCTCGTCAGCTCAAAACTCGAGGGAGCATAAACATTCACCAAATGGGGTCGCACACTGCTAATACACCAGCGGGATCGCCCCTAAGGACCATGGTAATTGTAGTACCGTTCTCTGTGATGCATCTTCTTTCGAATTCTCGCGTATCTTCAAATCTTCGCCATCCCTGTACACGTGTTTCGGGGTATTTACCCCTCATCAGCAGGGATTAGGCTATCTTCTTATCTTCTGGGGTTGCTGCGTGCTGCCAAATATTACCAGGTATAGTACCACACAAAGGCGCGCAGGTGCGGGGTCCCGAGCTCGTCAGCTCAAAGCTCGAGGGAGCATAAACATTCACCAAATGGGGTCGCACACTGCTAATACTCCAGCGGGATCGCCCCTAAGGACCATGGTAACACTTTACTACATTGACCAGAGTCCTATGGGGCGACACCGCCGGTGTGTGAGTAGTGTGCGACCCCACCCCCATTTGTAACTTCTGAAACAACATGCAAGATATCTACAAAGGAGACGGTGTATATTAATTTTTTGACTCTGCATTGATACCTACATATTGCTACTTGAATAAAAAAAAAAAAAAAATAAAAAAAAAACGAACAATCAATAAACATACAATATTTAAAAAGTCTATCATTCTTTTTTCCTCATAATACGCTCCCCGGACCGCTTTCCGGTGCGCGAACCGGGCGCACCCCACGCAAAAAAAAGACCTAGCAAAGGCACATCGGGCTAACAGTCCCTACAATTTTGCCAAGTTTCATGCAAATCCATTCAGCCGTTCGGGCTAAAAGTGAGGCCAACCGCCCTATGGAAATTAACATGGGAAAAACGCGTTTTGGGACCCCCTTTTTTCTCGGCCCCCCCTTGACGAACCCCCCCCAAATTTTCAGGGGCTGCTCAGAAACAAAATGTTCCATTTTCCTGAAAATTTCAGCCAATTCCGTCCACAAACGCCAAAGTTATTAGACATAGAATTTTCAAAAATCCCATAGAGAAAAAATCCTAACTATATATACCTACTGGCGACCGCCAGTAGGTAATATATATATATATATATATATATATATATATATTTATATATTTATATTTAACCGAAAGCCTCTTGTCCTCTTTCTAGTCCCAGCAGCCCCTGGGACAGACCCTCTTCCAATCCCTGACAGCATGGGGATTGGCCTGGCCAGGCTGAAATTATGCTCTGCTCAGACCAGGGAGTCTGTGGGCTTTGCCCAGACCCTGCTGTTCAATGCAGTTGGGCAGGAGAAACATAAGTGCACAAATGTGTTTGGCAGGCCTGAGGCGGTTGATCAAACACATATGTGCACTTAGGGAGTGCACATAGCACTCCTCTTCCCCCTCCCATGCCCTACCTCACCTGGACAAACCCATCGTGGTAGTACCTTGCTAGCTTAAAGGGGTTTAAAAGAAAAGGTGTTAAAGGGGAGGTACCTGGATCAGAACTATGTGTCAACTGTGAAGGACAAAGAGAAAAAGTACACAGTGAGGCATCATAGCCCAAAAGGTGCCACTCAAGAGAATACGGCCTGGTTCTACTGTGTGAACATTTAATAAGGTACACAGTTCATAGTGCGGCATATTAGTTTCTGAAGCAACTCAAGATAATATTACCTTTGTGCACAATGTAGCAATTCAAGAGAATATTGCCTTTGTCCACTGTGTGAATAAATAATAGGGTACACCTTTAAACTATGTCTAACAAGGGGAATATTTACAAGGGTTTATCGCCACAGGAACGTCACTTTTCATGACGTTCCCAGGGCAATAATCCCTTCACTCTATTTACAAGGCTTAACACTGCCTTGTAAATAAGGCCCCCTTTCACGCTACACTCAGCATGAAAGGGGTGGCCAATGGGTGTTGCAGTGGGTGTTCAGCTGCAACACCCATTGATTTTGAATCTGCGCCTTATTTACAAGCGTGGTGTAAATATGGGGCAGCGCCAAAATTAAGACCAAAAAACCTAGTCTTAACATGGCGAAACAAGGAGAAATTATTAATTTCTACTTGTTTTTGCTGTTTCTATGAGTGCTGCATTGAACAGCACACATAGAAACAGCAAATTGCCATGAATGATTGTTTATATGCAGGAAGGTGTCCCTTCCTGCACATAAACAATCATTAAAAAAATGACAATTTGAAACTTTAATGTGTGTTGCACAATGCAGCACACATAGGATCTACAAGTCACCATTATTGATTGTTTATGTGCAGGAAGGGACACCTTCCTGCACATAAACAATCATTCCCTCAATGCAGGCACCCTTGCACTATGGTGCAAGGGTGCCTGCAGTGGCTCTAGGCAGCTGAATTTAGCGCCAGCGCTAGGGAAAAAGCAGGGTGTGCCATATCATTGTAAATATGGTGCAGACCTGCGTTTTCAGAATGGCGGAGCGTGGCGTTATTGTATTGTAAATATGTCTGATTGTGCAAAATTGATGAAAAAGGAATAGGGGGAAATAAAGGAAAACATGAATGCCACTTCAATTTCTCCCCACCACATTTCTGAGCAGAACCAAGTACTCCATCCATTGAATGGGATGAATGGGGGGATGTCTTTGTCAATTACTTGGAGGCACTGGATGCACACGAATTTAGCTCAAGCAGGAAAAGAGAAAATGTACTTACCAACTTGGGAAAAGAGGTTCAACATGCATTTAACTACCTCTTGGGGCAATGGGTAAGCAGGGTAAACCTATAGAGAATGTATTTGTGGAAGCCCGTAAGAAGATTTGCAATACAGACCAATTTGGTCATGAGATAATTTAAGTTTTACACTCAACCGAAGAGAGTTGTGGAATTCATTGACGAGTTCATCACTAGTTTATGAGAACTCTCACTTAAGTAGAGGGTTGGGGCACTGGCTTAAGAGATGATACATGATCAGTTAATAGTCCAATGAAGAAGCAAGAAAATGCAAAAACAATTTTGGACTGCCAAGGATCTGATTCTGCCGCACGCTATCAAAACTCAAAAAGTTGTGGAAGAATCAGAGTATTACATGAAGGAGATGGATCGCAACAACTGTAAGATGAATACCAAGAGTGAAGGAGAAACATCTGTGGTGGACAGAGTGGAAGAAGAAGTAGCAGTGATAAACAAATGGAACCCCAAGGGGCATATTCCCAAGGATTTATCGTCGAGTTATCAGCACTTTATTGCAGCCAAAGTGGCGATAAATTGATCGCCCCATTCACAAGCTGGTGCTAACAACCCATATCACCAGTTTCCCTGCGATAGCAGCCGCAAAACACATTGCCACAGATGACCCCGGCAACTATCGCTAATGAGATGCAGAGTAGGCATTCCCGTGCAAAAAGCTGCGACAACACATTTCGCAACATTCACAGCGACCAGCCAGATCGGCGATAAGAACCCAAAACAATAATAAAAAGTGATAAGGCCCATTAGCAGCAGGAAATTAACACCTGCTCTGACCTGGTGTAAAGTCGGACGACAGCTTGCACCATAAAAGGGAGCCCAGCCCAGAGCCACACCTGAAGGGCAACATATGCCATGCAGCCACTGATCATGCAGCTGGGAGCCCCAACGGGGCCACAACACCCACCGCCACCACCCCCGGGGAATCCCCCCCCCCCCCGGGCACAGACATGTCACATCAACTTCACGAAATCATGAACAAAACAATTCGCCTGATGTCGCCCAATCACAACAAGTAACATGCATGTGTCATCACAAAAAGGAGCATCACACATTCACCTTTGAATTACCAAATGGAACATTTTATTCAAAAAAACTGTAAACGACAATTTTTAAGACTCATGGCGGGTCTCCTCGGGACAATCTGTAGGTCACAGACTGCAAAACAAAAATCCAAATAAGAAGGTGTCATGCGCTCATCAAAGGACAGAGAGAGAGAAAGAGAGGGAGAGAAAAAGACAGAATGAGAGGGAGAGAGAGAAAAAGACGGAAATAGAGGGAGAGAGAGAGAAAGACAGAAAGAGGGGGAGAGAGAGACACAGTGAAAAGAAGAGAGGGATAGGGAGAGAGAGTGCTGACACTGCACACCCAGGCCTCACTGCTCACCTGCTGGCACCGGTGTGTCTCCAACCACGTGCCGGTATACACTGCAGTTCAGCAGGTCCGTCTTCTGAAACAGAGTCCAGATACATGAATGGCAGAGAACATACTATTGCACACACCAACATCGCTTGTCTGCCCCTGTGCACCCAGGCAGCTGGACCCCTGCCCCTCCCACTGCCCAGCGGTGCATGCCCGCCCCTGCGCACCCAGGCAGCTGCACCCCAGCCCCTCCCGCTGCCCAGCAGTGCATGCCCGCCTCTACGCACCAAGGCCTCACTGCATACCTTCCGCCACCGGCGTGTCTCCAAGAGGGTCCACCACATGCCGGTGCAAGCCCAGGGCCCACGGACATGGCAACCTCCACATCATGCAGCCCCGCTCTGCAGGCCACGAGGTCTTACACTTGATTCTGGGTCTTGATTTGGCTATGGCAGAGGACATATCAGTGCACACGGCATCATCGCAGGCTGCACACCCGCTCAGCCCTTTAGGTAACACTAACTCTGTGACCCTCGAGGCAATGCGGTCTACACTGCGGTCCAGCAGGGCTCACAATGATCCTCACCAGTCCGGACCACCAGGACGGGGCATCATCACAGGCTGCACACCCTATCAGCACATAAGGTGCCCCTACCTCAGTGCACCGAAAGTCATCGTACTGTGGCGGTGTGCCTGTGCCAGCCACAGTGTATCCGATGCCACCAAGTCTGTGCCCCACAAGTCATGGAGCACCTATGATTGAATATTGTAGTGCGGACACCATCATATCACCTCCGGTCCTGGGGAATGTGATGTTGCAGTGCCCTAGGCCCTCATGCATAAATAATAACCACACGGATACAACCAGAGAGATAGTGGAAAAGGCATCGAGCACATGCGCCCGGCCCTTTTTATTGGATGGGTCACATGTCCTGTGACGCGTGTGCTGGATGGGTGTAAATCAGTTGCGAGGGAGTGGCTGTGGCATGCTGACAACTAGACCTGTGATCAGCAGATCACTACAGGGAAGACCTGGGACATGTAGCGTTGTCGTCCCCCCCGTGAGCGTAAGTGGGCTGGGCTGGCCTGGTGTATGCCAGTCCAGTGTAAGGGTGTGAACAATGTCCACGGGGCTCTGGGCGTGGTTCCATACTGGGCTGGACACGGAAGTAACTAATGCGTGTGTCCCTGTTGTTGTGTCGGCGCCACCAGGACCACATTCGGCAATGTGTCACCCTGTGACCCAAGTCCAATGACATGAGCAACATGGACGTAAGGGGGAATCATTTACCCTACATTCATCCATACTGCCACAATTGAAAGATCATAGATATGACACATCTGTGTGATTATGAATGTTTAATGCACATTCAGTGGAGTGTTGCCGCTGGAGCAGTAAAGGGCCATGCAAACCCCACATTACAATGTTGGCCCGTGGAGGGCCAGCCAGAGTCCTTCAGGGAATGACAAGTCCAGAGGAAGAGGAAGACTTCAGTCCGCAGTCTGAATGCTGTGCCATTGGCGATCAAACAGAATATGGCAGTCCATTTCGAGGTCCAAGGTGAGTGTCGCAGAGTGTATCGGGGGACAGTGGAAGGTGATGATGCAAAGGGCAGAACCAAGCAGAAACCGGCCATATGGCGTAGATGAATGCTACTGCGTCCTTCGTACCACAAAGGCATGTTCATCCGCATCTTTGTCCACTGCTGTTTCATGTGCCTCACATGTGGGTGGTGGTGTTCTGTCTCCAGCACTATGTGGCAGTGACACCTCAGGGGCCAGAGGTGGAATGTCTGCCGCATTGTGTGGCACTGACACTTCAGGGACGGAGATGTGGATGTAGTGGTAGCAGCAGCATGTATCAGCACCAGGCCTTGTGGCAGCAATGGACTCAGCAATATAATGTTTGTATTAAACCTAACAAATATTATATTGCTGAGTCCAGAATATGCATCAAAAGGCAGGTATGACATACTGAATAGGGGTAACATCTTAAGGCTGCAATCCCACATTCCCTCTCCAAAAGATATGACAACAGCAGACCTGGTCTCTATTGAATTTATAGCCGAGGATGGGTCAAGCAGAGAAAAAACAAAAGCAACATGGTTGACATCGTCAATTGCACACAAAATATTTGCAGAGGCTCAAACATTCACAAACTGGGGGATAACTATAACTCCCTATACAAAACCGAACTATCCAGAAATACTAATTCCTGGTGTTGTAGAGGGGGCACAAAATCCTGTAATTAGACAAGGAACATCGGTACTTAGGGGTGCAGTGGGTGCAAATGGTGCAAGGAACATGCAACATGGCAGCATCTTAAATGAGGGGACATCACTTCCAACAAGTCTATGCGATCTAAGATGGATTGCCAGAACAATAAACATCCATACAACTTGACAAAAGACAAAATTAAGATCAACAGAGGAAAGCTACCTAAGAATATGTTCGTGGAATGTTAACGGTCTGGCCTAAAAAATGATGGACCCGGATTTTATCAGCTAAATAAGGTCATTTGACAATTTGGCACTGCAAGAAACATGGCAAGCAGATGCGCCGTACTTACAGGGTTACTTGCGTTTCTTTATAGATGCCACAAAGAGGGCGAAATATGGTCATCTTCAAGGTGGTTTAGTAACCTACGTCTCAGCCACTAGTGCCTATGTGGTTAAAGAAGTTGGCCCATCTTCCCTCAGCTCAATAGCAGTAAACCTTATCTTCTCGCGACAAAAAACAGGTACGGAGGGAACAAACTTCACTTTGATTAACACCTATATTCACCCAAAAAGGAAACTAAAGGCAGCGAAAGAACGATGTAAATTTATGGAGGAGTGTATATGGGAAACAGCATGAACAGATGTGATTATCACTGGGGACTTCAATCTCAACCTTATGGGAAACTCAACAGAGAATGAGTTCCTAATTCAAAACTCAGCCTGGGACATTCCATTTCAAGGGATGCCGCAAACATCAAAACTGACCAAATCAGACAAGCAGATATTATATGACCTCGAACTTTTTAATATTAGAGCACTAAACGGCAGATTCAAGGGAGACAATCCACTGGTCTACACTTTTACTCATCGAGATCTAACTCAACATTGGATTATACCTTCATTTCATTATCCTTGTTTCAAAGAACGAGCACATTTCATATCATATATATCATTGTCCCCAAGAAATTGCTCTCAACATCAGGAAACCTAACTACGAATTGTCCACGGTGCCTAAAGAGTCAGTCCACACAATTAATTATAAAAGGATTAAATATTCGGTAGCAACGGATCGAAGCACATTAGAAAAGGCCCGACAGCTCTTCCTCACTAGAGTAGGTTCAAATGAAATTGAGAAATGTGAATACTTTACAGCGAGTATGGCAAACTACTCTACAAGATGCAAGCAAAACGGCCAATTGAGCAGCAGTAGCATGAAAAACTTCACACAGGAATACAAAGAGAAGATTAAGGGGATAAAAAGATCAATCTATCAAACGATGAGACAACTACGGCATAGTCCTATGGATATTGTAAAACATACCTTGCTAAAGGAATCTAAAGTATTGTTGAAAAAAAACAAAATGGGAAGCCACTAGACTTGTTGAGGAAAATATGTGGGCTAAACTACATGCAGATTGCAAAGGAAGTGATGGCGCAAGATTTTGGAAATCTATGAACCTTTTCTTAAGACCTACGCGTGAAGGAATCTCTTCTAACATCACAGAAGAAATCTGGAAAAGCTACCTCAGAAACCACTTTAATCAAGAAAGATATTCTTACTCAAAGACAGAAACTGTTAATGTGGAAAAAATTCTGTCGAAAATAAGCAACAGTCACTGCGAATGAACACAGGTAATCAAGAAAACTATGTACTATCGGCAAACGAAGGAGTGTCAATTCTACAAAAAAAAATCAGCCGCCAAATCAAAAAGGGAAGAAAAGAGGGGGCACCAGGCCCGAACGGAATACCGCCCATCGTCTACAAACAGGAGGAAAAAGAATGGGCTTCTGCGCTTGAGCCATTATTTCTGGATATAAGGCACTTTAATATATTACCTAGTTTTTGGAAGGGCTCAATTATTTCACCAATATTCAAATCTGGGGACAAGTCTCTCCCCCAAAATTACCGATGAATTGCCCTTATGGATAATGAGGCCAAATATTTCGCTGGAACACTCTTGGAAGATCTGCAGGATTGGGCCACGGAGAAATCACTAATTCCGGTTAACCAGACCGGTTTTGCTAAATCGGTGGGAACAACTTCCAATATCCTAGCAATGGGTATACTAATAGACAAGACTAAAACATCCAAAATGCCGATTCATTTTTGTTTTATTGACTACAAGGCCACCTTTGACCATATAAACCGGAATATGTTATGGGTCAAACTAAAAAGATGGGGGATACCAGGACCACTGTTAGACCTGTTGATCAACCTACATACGGAAACATGGATTCAGATAAAGTTGGGAGATGGCTCACTCCTGTCAAGACGCATAGAAACCAACAAGGGTCTCAAACAGGGTTGTGTTCTGGCTCCCACTCTTTTTAACTTGTTCTTATGGGATTTAATCCCTATTTTAAATAGCTGTAATTCCCATGCACCTAAATTAGGAAGGCTCCTATTACCGTGTCTCCTCTACGCGGACGATATAGTCTTAATTACCCACACAAAAGTTGGGCTTCAACAACTCGTAGATGCAACACAGGGATATTCGGATTTAAATGATCTGACAATAAATCTAGAAAAAACAAAGACGATGACAATTAGCAATAAACGTATCGAGTCACACAGCTGGTTCTGGAAAAAAACTCGCATCGAGAATATGTCAGTATATAAGTATCTAGGTGTCAAAATTGACAACAGAGGCCTGTTTACTGCACAGAAAGCTAGTATCAGGGGCAAGGGCGTCGCCTCAGCAATCGCTCTGAAAGCACTAAATAGCAAACTTACGGGCCCATCTCTTCTTCCTCTGACCCAAGTAACAAAAGCTAAACTGTTGCCGGCAATAACATATGGGAGTGAAGTATTGAGAGGCAGAGATGCTAAGACTCTGGACAAAACTGTAATAGCTGCATATAGGATAATATTTAGCCTGCCCAAACAAACGTCACCGGCCCAAATCAGGCTTGAATTTGGCATCCAGAAACACACCCTGGTGAGACAGGGCACGTATATAGTAGCGTGGGACAAAACGCAAAAAAGCAAACAAGGAACCTTGAACAACCATCTATGGGAAGAGCTAGAACTACACCCAGCCTCACCAGCCGCTAAGTACCTCAAAAGGAGCCTGTTGAATCTTGGTTTACAACAGCTTTGGGATACCCAGACAAGCCATATAATGCTGAAAAAATTGGTCAAGAAAACAATAAAGTACCTCTCATGGATTGAAGACAAGGCCTCATTTACAAAGAGGTCACATTGCTGGATGATCCAGAACTCATATACCACCCAGGCACCGCAGAACTATCTTGAACTAGGTTATTCAAATACAACAAAAATGAAGTTCTTAAAGTTAAGGCTGGGTTTGTTACCTTGCATCTGCCACTTCCCACACTGGTTAAAAGAACAGGCGGGCTTCCTCTGTCGGTTATGCGGCTCGGTGCCTGAGGACATGCCGCACTTGTTGTGCTCTTGTGACAAATTGCTGGAAGAACGTAAGCACCTGCTAAAATTCTTTTTTAACGCACAAGGAATCCGCTCATGGAGATAGGCAGTTCTTGCCTGCCTTGCACCCCAGGATCCACAGTTGAACTGTAGATTTGTGAGGTTTATGATGGCAGCGGAAAAGAAAATTATAAAAGTTGACTCTTAATTGCCTTAAGACATTTTTGCACTTGTGAAGCTCAGTAAGGCACTAGAAAAGAAAAACATTATGATATGCTATTAACTGTCTTTTAAATAATTTTGGTGCTCCCTGACTTACAGCAGAACAGTAGTCTTGTTAAACCTTTGAAGGTTGAGGGAAAGAATTTGACCAAAACCTGTTTTTTAGTTCGTTTTTTTTAATGGATACATATTATTTATTGCTAACTAAATCATGAGATTTCATGACTTTTCTTAGGAAGGTAAATTTGTGAGTTGATATACTGTTTCCTTCTTTGTATAGAGAGGCCATTTAATTTATTTCTATCTTCTATTTGTCATACTGTTTATTTTAAAAGCTTTGCATTGCAATGGTTTTAAGTAACTATGCAAAAATAATAAAATTACTTACTAAAAAATGAGGATGGTCTTGAGGTCATTGAGGAACCCAGCTACCTCTCGCTGGTGTGCAGCCGTGGAAGCCGCTCTTTCCGCCTGCGTCCACACCAGGGTCTCCATTAACCTCCGCATGTGTCCCAACTCCCGTGTGACATCACTAGAGCCACTCTGACTGGACAGTTGTTCTTGTCTCTGAGTCAGGACCCCAGAGATGTTGCCCATGGTCCGTTGGAGAGCATGGAGCAGACTGTGGCTGTCTGTTAGGGACTGTGAGTGGTCCCTGATGGGACTTAGACATCCAGGTATAGCATCTAGTTTGGCTACCATGCGGTCGAACCCCATCCACACCTGTTCAGCCAGATTCTCCTGGCACCCCAACACATGGCGTTGGAAGGCCATGTGTTGTTTGTGGGGGTCCTGGGAGGCAGCCGTGGTGGTGGGTGCTGCCTGCTGTGTGTTCTATGCAGGGGGTGGGGTCTCCTCGTAGTAGCTGGGCTGCCCTGCTCCTGGATGTGGGCTGTGGAGGCTCTCTACGAGCTGTTGGAGGGCGTCGGAGTCGAAGGTGTGGTGGTCCTCTTCGTCATCAGAGAAGAGAGGTTCAGGCTGCTCTGCAGGAGGTGTTGGATTTCCCTCTGCAATGTGAAGGGGAGATGCAGTTTAACATTGTGTTCACATGTATGTTGTGGCATTGTACATGTTTATATACGGACTGTATGACAGTGTACATTGTAGCTGTTTGGGAGGAGCTGCCTATTTGATGTAGGACAGTGGACATTTCGACGACTCACATTCCCCTGCAATACTAAATGTGATTGGCCAGTTTCTACACACATGCGGCACCAGTTGTGTCCTGTGTTCTGTTGTGGACGTGTTGCAGTTTGTACCACATTGTTGTCAATGTTGATGTGCTCTGCATGTTGTGTGCGCGTGCTGCATTTTGGCGGAGTCGCCCCTGCAGCTCTGATTTTGCTGCCCCTTCTACCTTTCATGTGGTTTGCCTTTGACCTCTGTGCTTATACAGTGCTGGAATGTTGCATACATGGGAACATTGGTCTCTTGGTGGGAGTTGGGGGTCTGGGGCATGGTTTGTCCGCAGATGTGGTATACCTAATTGTGCATGTGTGCCATTGTGCCCATTTACCCCCGTCTCCCCAGTCCCTGGTCGTTACTCACCCTGGTGCTGTTGTGTCCGGTCATTTTGAGCAGTGTCCGGTCCCCCAACTCCTGCCACCGTCTCCCCACTGATGACTGTGGACACCAGTTCCTCGATCTCTTCCTGGACCTCCAGTGGCGCAGGACTCCCACCTCCAGTCTGCATTGCTGTCTTCCGGTTGTTAGTGAGTTTCTGCTTGGTTTTGTGTTTCACATCATTCCAGCGCCTCTTGACCTTTTCCATTGTCCTACTCAGCACTCCGACTGCATTCACCTTGTCCACGATGGACTGCCATATTCCATTTTTTGTTGCCAATGAAACAGTGGAGGTGACAAACAGTAGTTAATGGTGTTCTACCACCTCCATTATCAGGATCCAGTTTTCCTGATGACTGAACCGCATCTTCCGTCTTCTTCTTGTCCTTGCCCTTCCCTGACCCTGAGGTCCCAGGCTGGTCATCCTGGGGGCTTGTGGAGTTCTGGTTGTCCTCTGGACTTGCTCCGGCAACATCCATTGTGCTTCGCTGTTGTTTGGCTTTAGTTTATATGTTTTTTTTCAACTTTTATTGTGATTTTTCCGGCCTGACGTGTGTGAATTGCAGGCCTGTCACTGGTTTTCGTCGATTTTTTTATCGCGATTGGCCTCATCGCAGCTTTTTTTGTGTTTGTGCTTTGCATTTTTGCGGCGTCGCTCTGACTTTATCGCGGACATTTGGCGCGTTATCGTGGGCCTATTGCATGGTACCGCTGTGTAGTGAATACAACGTTAACACGGCGTTATTTTCTCGCAATAGACTGCGAAGTGAAGACTTGCGTTAAGCTAATTTTGCGTTAAATATCACACATTCTTGAGAATATTCCCCTACGAGTGCTAAGCATTTTCCTGGGAATAAGAGTGTTGCCAACAAAATTGGGAACAGAATGTGTTCTAAGTGTGGGTGTAACTATCTCTCTTCAGACTCAAAAAATTGTTGGGCTGTTGGGAAGGAGTGTAGAAGGTGTGGCCGCAAAGTGCATTTTGCCAGGATGTGTAGGGAGGCCAATAAAGGCAAAGTAGCCGTGTTGTCAGAGGACACATCTATCAGGGACAGCAGCTTGAGGCCAGATAGAGTGCTATGGGTTGCTTCATCACATGAGGGTGGCTGATGTGGAGAAGGAGTCTTGCATGTGGATGAGTCAGATGGGGGTGGACAGGAGAAGAAATAGGCCCAAGGCAGAATTTGTAATCTGGGACAGGAAAGTTGAGTTAATGGTAGACTCGGGGTCATTATATAATATTTAACCTAAAAGTTTGTTCAAGAACGAGTGGCCTAATGTAAGATTGTTGCCAAGAGCATAAATCCTGGAGGACATCAAGGGGAACAGTTAGATATTTTAGGGAACACGCATCTGAACATTCGCTTCAAAAACAGGAATGTAAAAGGCACGGTCTATGTAGCTGAGACAGGGTCACCCATATTGGATTGGTACCAACAATATGACCTCCACATTAGGATTGATCCCTGTGCTGTAGTACAGGTAATAAAAGTAGATGAGCTGACAGTGGAAGATATTTTGGAGGTTGCAGAGGAAGTGTTCAGGGAGGAGTTAGGGCACTTAAAGGCGTATCTACATAAAATATAAGTCAAACAGGGAGCACTACCTGTTCAGCATAAGGTTCGGAGGGTGCCAAAAGTGGTGGGAGATAAAGTGAAGAAAATGTTGGACGAAATGTTGGGCAATGGAATAATAAAACCTGTTTATACATTAGCTTGGAACTCTCCAGTGGTTATCACTGAGAAGGCTGATGGCAAGTTGCTTTGTTATGTAGATTTAAGGAGCCTTAACCAGAACATCTTATTAGATATGTTTCCATTACCAAATATCAATGAACTGGTCTTATTGTTGAAGGGGGAAAGTACTTTTCCAAATTGGTCCTACAGCATGCCTCTTCTAAACCCTTGATAAATTTCATTACTATGGAGGGCACTTTTCAGTTCACAAGGATGCCGTTTGGGCTGGAAGCCACAGCAAGTGTCTTCCAAAGAATGGTGATGGAAGTCTTCAAGGGTTTGGAGAAAGTCATCTATTTCCAAGATCATACTTTGGTGTTTGGAGATAGTATAAGCAGTCACAACTATGCCTGGGTGGAGTTCACGGAGTTGCACTATACTGAACTCCACGGAGTGGCTAAAAAACTACGCCGCGCTACCCAGAGTTCCGCGGGCGGGTGGAGTTTGCCAGCGCATGTGTTGTATTTTCATATTAAACGCAACACGGAGTACATCCTCGTATCCCAAATCGCATGCGAACGGCATCAAGCGGTTCGCATGTGCACTGTCATCTTGTTTTCCACTCTGTTTATGGTGCTCCAGCTGATTTTTGTATCCCTCTTTAATCATTGTAATCCTCCGCCGTCCTAATTAATCTACCCTTCATTGTTTACTGTATTAGTAAGTTTTTTGGGTCTGTGTATTTTTTTTAAATGATTATTTGTGTGTTTTTCATGGCTTTAAGTTTTTTTCTTTATTTTTCCCTTTGCTTCCTTATTTCTTTTTTCCTTCCTTCCTTTTCCTGTTTCTATCTTCTTTGCCCCACTCAGTGTCTTGGCAGAGCAGGGCAACCAGGGGAGTGGCGGTGCCAGGACTCCTCGTACAGCCAGCAGCCGCCGCCTACTTTGTGGGCAGCCCCAGCTATCTTCAGTGAGGAGGAGGTGGCAGCACTAGTTTTATTTGTCCACTGCCATCTCTCATCCATGCTGGCAGCAGGCGGTAAGCCTGACAATAGATACCCCCTGCATGAACGTTGGCTGTGCTGGGGGAGGGAGCGCCAATGTATAAGACACACCAGCCAGGTACAACACACCCTCCAGTACCTGACGCACCACTGGGTGGATATTCTTGACCAGGAACCGGACCTGCTTGAACTGCTTGGCGTTGAGATCCCAGGGCTGCGCTGGGGGAGGGAGTGCCAGTGTGTGCAGCATACCAGCTAGGTACAGCACACTCTCTAGCAGCTGACGCACCAGTGGGGGATATTCTTGACCAGGATCAGGACCTGCTGACCTGTTTGGTGTCGAGTTCCCAGGGCTCAGTGTGTATTATTTGTTGTGTTGTTTATGTTCAGCAATGCTAAAAAAAAAGGTTTACGTTAAGAATATTATTATTACGTGATCCAATTTCATCTAGGCTGATGCTCAGCGCTACCTAATTGTACTCCTTATCGGTGCTCGCTTTGGAAGATGAATTAAGAAGCCATTGCAGACTCTTCTGTCATCCTGTCACCATAGTCAATCAGTGATTTCAGTGAGAGAGCGTTCTCTGTGACTTTCATTATGTAGCTCGTATAGTTCCAAGCTATTTCACTGTGTTGTGTGGCATGCATCTATCCATTGCAAAAAAGTGAGACTGAGTTGGTCCATCAAGGGGGTTGAGAAATGGGAATAAAATCAAAGATCATGTAATGCATTAGTTCCAAATGTAGTTTTTGTTATGGAAATTTGGAATAGGGATTTTAGGATTAAAATGACCAACTCAACTATAGACGATAGCCTCCAAACTAGTACTAGTATTATTAGTTATCGGCTTTAGATAAGTACAATGTGTCTGCATTTGTCTGTCATAATTTTGTGGAGATTACCTGAATCACTCAAGAGCAAGAAGAGGGATGTTGTGGACGCAGCTGCGGGAGTAGTTAGTCAGGAGGCACTGACCACGAGCGCTGCTGCTGAGGGCTCTGCTAACCCCAGAAAGTCCTATATATTATAATTTCCCTAATGTTGTTTTTTTCATTCTTCTGGGTTTCGGGTAGAATTTTGGGGTAATGGAATGTTGGTGCTGGCTTCCAGGACAGGAGTTGCTGCCTGGAGCCTCATGTTGCTGGCAAAAAATAAAGTTGCTCTGACACCCTTACCTCCTGTCTTCCTTTCATGTGGGGACGAGGATGGGATACAAAACCACACGTGCAAAGCACAGTGGATTCGCTCTTTTTCCTCTGCCCACTATGCTACTATTTAATTTTGCCTTGTTTATTTTTTTCCAACTTCCCTATCCAACTTATAGTTCCATTCCTATTATCCCTGAATTTTGTATTTTCTTATTTCATGTTTTTTTATTTTGGTAGCTGACTTTTTCCGGTCTCTAGTTCACTTATCTTCTGCTTTGTTGGTAATCTATTCCTCTCTCCTCTATATTTTGTGGTACAGTAGGACTAAGAACATATGTTTGGTACTCTACTGTCTACTGTGAAGAGTGGAGGCCCAAGTAAGTTAGTATTATACATAATATTCACTGTTTATGTTTTTTTAGAAGGCTTTGTTTTTCTTGCTCATGCTCTAACAGTTAACAAGAGAGTGGCCATGGTCATGGACCACCCTCCCCCAATGTTGGGCTGTGTAATTCATTTATACAGTATACCAGCAGTTTTTATGACAATGCAGTATGGCTAGAAAGTATGAGGTAAAACAAACTCAAGGAGATGATTAACGGAGTGCTGACATTTTTCAGACACTTACCCCCTATCACAAATCTGGATTGAATCCATCATCGTTCTTTAGCTCACTTCGCCTCCCCAGTTCATACCCAGCCATATGCAAATCAGCCTTGTCCTGGTTTCTCATGGCAACACCCAGCATAAACTGCCACAAGACTTGGCTTGTAAAAACCTATGTATACAATCAATAAAGTATGAGCAAGCTATCATATTAAAACAATTTAAAACATATAAAAGGAAGAAAACCTTCTGCACAGCTTCAGCAGTTTCTTCCTGATTGTCAACATGTGTTCCAGGATTTTTTTTATTTTTTTTTAGAGTTTTATATAGCGCAAACTTGACCCAAAGATATAGGGTATCAGAGCACTTTACATAGCACCAGTTTTGTTACATGAGGACACATTCATTTTTTGTTAGGCATGGGGAGATTAAGTGATTTGCCCAGAATCACAGGATGTTGAGCGTCGTTGCCAAGACTCAAACCTGGTTTCCCACTTCAACGTCGACCGCTCTAGCCGTAAGGCTACATCCTTTGCTACTGAACAAGAGACCACTGGTCTTGGGTCTGATCTAAGAATACAGAGAGATTTGTAATGGATACATATAACCAACCTTTTTATATATTGATTTAAGATATTTGTTTCCAGAGAGTGAGTACTCTGGGCAAGCAAAAAATGCATGGGCATATGTCTCTATCATTGAGGTGCAGCTGGAACAGAACTGGGAAGTGGTAGAAGAGTGGTGCCAGGTGCCTATGATGGGAGTTCAAGGGGAGAGAGACAAACGTTAACTGCATATGAAATGTCCTGTATAAGAGTGACAGGATAATATCTAAATAGCATTCTAGAGAGCTAGTTGGTTTAAAATCCATGAACTCCACTGTTAAACGTCCCCATGACTAAATGATAAGTGAAGCCTGTGCTACCCAGTCCAAGTCATGCATTTTAACATAATCTTTAATAGGGAGCAGTGCCTGGTCCCTGACTTCCCAGTGGCCCTCTAGTCCAATTGCATACACGTTCCGTATCCAGCCTATCTTATTAAATGTATCTACTGCACTAACTTCCATAAGGGCATTGCCATATGGGAGCAGCTTAAGAGTGGACCAAATGCGCAGCCAAAACAAGAACGGGCGTAGCTTAGCCTTATCTACAATAGGAACCCTTCCCAAATCCAGCCATAATGGGTGGAGTGGTGTACTCTGGGGTAGTAAGAACAAACCCTCCTGAGACTTGTTCTCAGACTTAGAGATGTTATCCATCCTTTCGAAGCCCCACAATTCGGCTCCATAAAGGGCTGAGCTTACAGCTTTCGACTCATAGATCTGAAGAGTGGCTGCCATTGTTTCACTAAATAAGGTGCTAGGTTCGTTACTCGGGCCCCCTGCTATTTGCCTGTGCTTCAGGACTGACTTGGTGACGTGGGGCTTACGAGTCATGTCCTGGTAGTCGAAAGTGCTAACACATTCCAATTGGACACCTCCCTGGGATAATGATTCTCCATAGGATATGTGGGGGTTAATCATTAGGAACTTTGTCTTTGATGTATTAACCTCTTATCCATACAGGTTAAAGAAGTCCTTGAAGAAGTTTAGGAGCAACTGGAGCCCTCAAGGTGTTTTGGATACTAACAGTGTTTCGTAGGCAAACAAAAGCATCACAACCCCACCCCCAAGCATAGGAGCATCTGTTGGGGTCTGTGACAGATACTGGACTACACCATTCATAAAAAGGGGAAAAAGTGTGCGTGCCAGTATGCAACCATGACATAGACCCCTATTAATGTCAATTAGGTCGGTGAGCTGACCTTTGCCACCCCAGCGCACCCTGGCAAAGTTTGCCTCATGGAGCCGAATAACAAGGGATAACATCTCAGAGGTGAGCCCCATACCTTTTAAGACTTGCCATAGCTTATTCCTTGGGATGAGGTCAAAGCCAGCCTTTAAATTGATGAATGCTACATAGAGGCTCAAAGGGGGTGGAGCACGCCGCGGACATGCACAACGGAATTACCTTTTGCATCATGGTAAATGTAGTTTTCAAAGTTGCTGATATATCAAATTTCATGGCCAGTGCCCGTATCCCTATACACGTGTTTCGAAATTCCTTTCTCTTCAGTAGGGAAAAAGTTCATAGGTTCTTGTGCATGCTGCCGTCATCTTTTCAGGAATATTACCACTCTCAGCATGCGTCGCGCGCCCCTGAGCTCGTCAGCTCGCGGCTCGTGGGAACCTTTTCAAAAGTCAAAGGGGGTGGGGCACGCCGCGGACATGCACAACGGAATTACCTTTTGCATCATGGTAAATGTAGTTTTCAAAGTTGCTGATTTATCAAATTTCATGGCCAGTGCCCATATCCCTATACACATGTTTAGAAATTCCTTTCTCTTCAGTAGGGAAAAAGTTCATAGGTTCTTGTGCATGCTGCCGTCATCTTATCAGGAATATTACCACTCTCAGCATGCGTCACGCACCCCTGAGCTCGTCAGCTCGCGGCTCGTGGGAGCCTTTTCAACAGTCAAAGGGGGTGGGGCACGCCGTGGACATGCACAACGGAATTACCTTTTGCATCATGGTAAATGTAGTTTTCAAAGTTGCTGATTTATCAAATTTCATGGCCAGTGCCCGTATCCCTATACACGTGTTTCGAAATTCCTTTCTCTTCAGTAGGGAAAAAGTTCATAGGTTCTTGTGCATGCTGCCGTCATCTTATCAGGAATATTACCACTCTCAGCATGCGTCGCGCGCCCCTGAGCTCGTCAGCTCGCGGCTCGTAGGAGCCTTTTCAACAGTCAAAGGGGGTGGGGCACGCCGCGGACATGCACAACGGAATTACCTTTTGCATCATGGTAAATGTAGTTTTCAAAGTTGCTGATTTATCAAAATTTCATGGCAAGTGCCCGTATCCCTATACACGTGTTTCGAAATTCCTTTCTCTTCAGTAGGGAAAAAGTTCATAGGTTCTTGTGCATGCTGCCGTCCTCTTATCAGGAATATTACCACTCTCAGCATGCGTCGCGCGCCCCTGAGCTTGTCAGCTCGCGGCTCGTGGGAGCCTTTTCAACAGTCAAAGGGGGTGGGGCACGCCGCTGACATGCACAACGGAATTACCTTTTGCATCATGGTAAATGTAGTTTTCAAAGTTGCTGATTTATCAAATTTCATGGCCAGTGCCCGTATCCCTATACACGTGTTTCGAAATTCCTTTCTCTTCAGTAGGGAAAAAGTTCATAGGTTCTTGTGCATGCTGCCGTCATCTTATCAGGAATATTACCACTCTCAGCATGCGTCGCGCGCCCCTGATCTCGTCAGCTCGCGGCTCGTGGGAGCCTTTTCAACAGTCAAAGGGGGTGGGGCACGCCGCGGACATGCACAACGGAATTACCTTTTGCATCATGGTAAATGTAGTTTTCAAAGTTGCTGATTTATCAAAATTTCATGGCCAGTGCCCGTATCCCTATACACGTGTTTCGAAATTCCTTTCTCTTCAGTAGGGAAAAAGTTCATAGGTTCTTGTGCATGCTGCCGTCATCTTATCAGGAATATTACCATTCTCAGTTTGCGTCGCGCTCCCCTGAGCTCGTCAGCTCGCGGCTCGTGGGAGCCTTTTCAACAGTCAAATGGGGTGGGGCACGCCGCGGACATGCACAACGGAATTACCTTTTGCATCATGGTAAATGAAGTTTTCAAAGTTGCTGATTTATCAAATTTCATGGCCAGTGCCCGTATCCCTATACACGTGTTTCAAAATTCGTTTCTCTTCAGTAGAGAAAAAGTTCATAGGTTCTTGAGCATGCTGCCGTCATCTTATCAGGAATATTACCACTCTCAGCATGTGTCGCGCGCCCCTGAGCTCGTCAGCTCACGGCTCGTGGGAGCTTTTCAACAGTCAAAGGGGGTGGGGCACACCGCGGACATGCACAACGGAATTACCTTTTGCATCATGGTAAATGTAGTTTTCAAAGTTGCTGATTTATCAAATTTCATGGCCAGTGCCCGTATCCCTATACACGTGTTTCGAAATTCCTTTCTCTTCAGTAGTGAAAAAGTTCATAGGTTCTTGTGCATGCTGCCGTCATCTTATCGGGAATATTACCACTCTCAGCATGCGTCGCGCGCCCCTGAGCTCGTCAGATCGCGGCTCGTGGGAGCCTTTTCAACAGTCAAAGGGGGTGGGGCATGCCACGGACATGCACAACGGAATTACCTTTTGCATCATGGTAAATGTAGTTTTCAAAGTTGCTGATTTATCAAATTTCATGGCCAGTGCCCGTATCCCTATACACGTGTTTCGAAATTCCTTTCTCTTCAGTAGGGAAAAAGTTCACAGGTTCTTGTGCATGCTGCCGTCATCTTATCAGGAATATTACCACTCTCAGCATGCGTCGCGCGCCCCTGAGCTCGTCAGCTCGCGGCTCGTGGGAGCCTTTTCAACAGTCAAAGGGGGTGGGGCACGCCGCGGACATGCACAACGGAATTACCTTTTGCATCATGGTAAATGTAGTTTTCAAAGTTGCTGATTTATCAAATTTCATGGCCAGTGCCCGTATCCCTATACACGTGTTTCAAAATTCCTTTCTCTTCATTAGGGAAAAAGTTCATAGGTTCTTGTGCATGCTGCCGTCATCTTATTAGGAATATTATCACTCTCAGCATGCGTCGCGCGCCCCTGAGCTCGTCAGCTCGCGGCTCGTGGGAGCCTTTTCAACAGTCAAAGGGGGTGGGGCACGCCACGGACATGCACAACGGAATTACCTTTTGCATCATGGTAAATGTAGTTTTCAAAGTTGCTGATTTATCAAATTTCTTGGCCGGTGCCCGTATCCCTATACACGTGTTTCGAAATTCCTTTCTCTTCAGTAGGGAAAAAGTTCATAGGTTCTTGTGCATGCTGCCGTCATCTTATCAGGAATATTACCACTCTCAGCATGCGTCGCGCGCCCCTGAGCTCGTCAGCTCGCGGCTCGTGGGAGCCTTTTCAACAGTCAAAGGGGGTGGGGCACGCCGCGGACATGCACAACGGAATTACCTTTTGCATCATGGTAAATGTAGTTTTCAAAGTTGCTGATTTATCAAATTTCATGGCCAGTGCCCATATCCCTATACACGTGTTTCGAAATTCCTTTCTCTTCAGTAGGGAAAAAGTTCATAGGTTCTTGTGCATGCTGCCGTCATCTTATCAGGAATATTACCACTCTCAGAATGCGTCGCGCGCCCCTGAGCTCGTCAGCTCGCGGCTCGTGGGAGCCTTTTCAACAGTCAAAGGGGGTGGGGCGCGCCGCGGACATGCACAACGGAATTACCTTTTGCATCATGGTAAATGTAGTTTTCAAAGTTGCTGATTTATCAAATTTCATGGCCAGTGCCCGTATCCCTATACACGTGTTTCGAAATTCCTTTCTCTTCAGTAGGGAAAAAGTTCATAGGTTCTTGTGCATGCTGCCGTCATCTTATCAGGAATATTACCACTCTCAGCATGCGTCGCGCGCCCCTGAGCTCATCAGCTCGCGGCTCGTGGGAGCCTTTTCAACAGTCAAAGGGGGTGGGGCACGCCGCGGACATGCACAACGGAATTACCTTTTGCATCATGGTAAAGGTAGTTTTCAAAGTTGCTTATTTATCAAATTTCATGGCCAGTGCCCGTATCCCTATACACGTGTTTCGAAAATCCTTTCTCTTCAGTAGGGAAAAAGTTCATAGGTTCTTGTGCATGCTGCCGTCATCTTAACAGGAATATTACCACTCTCAGCATGCGTCGCACACCCCTGAGCTCGTCAGCTCGCGGCTCGTGGGAGCCTTTTCAACAGTCAAAGGGGATGGGGCACGCCGCGGACATGCACAACGGAATTACCTTCTGCATCATGGTAAATGTAGTTTTCAAAGTTACTGATTTATCAAATTTCATGGCCAGTGCCCGTATCCCTATACACGTGTTTCGAAATTCCTTTCTCTTCAGTAGGGAAAAAGTTCATAGGTTCTTGTGCATGCTGCCGTCATCTTATCAGGAATATTACCACTCTCAGCATGCGTCGCGCGCCCCTGAGCTCGTCAGCTCGCGGCTCGTGGGAGCCTTTTCAACAGTCAAAGGGGGTGGGGCACGCCGCGGACATGCACAACGGAATTACCTTTTGCATCATGGTAAATGTAGTTTTCAAAGTTGCTGATTTATCAAATTTCATGGCCAGTGCCCGTATCCCTATACACGTGTTTCGAAATTCCTTTCTCTTCAGTAGGGAAAAAGTTCATAGGTTCTTGTGCATGCTGCCGTCATCTTATCAGGAATATTACCACTCTCAGCATGCGTCGCGCGCCCCTGAGCTCGTCAGCTCGCGGCTCATGGCAGCCTTTTCAACAGTCAAAGGGGGTGGGGCACGCCGCGGACATGCACAACGGAATTACCTTTTGCATCATGGTAAATGTACTTTTCAAAGTTACTGATTTATCAAATTTCATGGCCAGTGCCCGTATCCCTATACACGTGTTTCGAAATTCCTTTCTCTTCAGTAGGGAAAAAGGCAAACGCTGACAAGCACTGGGAGATGCCAGCACACCGGGAGCGGTAATTGTCCTGAGAAGATGACGGTGGCATGTCGATCAACCTTGAAAAAAAAATTTCCCTACTGATGAAGGTATTAAACCAGAAACACGTGTCTAGGGATATGATGTAAGAAGAAATGGGCACTGGCCTTGAAATTTTTGAACTTTTCATGCTTTGAACTAAACGAAGAATAATGAACCACAATGACCATGAGGCAATGGGGTAATCCGGCAGTGACATGTTCGCGGCTCTCCCTCCCCCCTTTTGAACTGTTTAAAATGGCTCCCGTGAGCCAAACGCTGACGAGCACTGGGAGATGCCTGCACACCGGGAGCGGTAATTGTCCTGAGAAAATGACGGTGGCATGTCGAGCAACCTCGAAAAATAATTTTCCCTACTGATGAAGGTATTAAACCAGAAACACGTGTGTAGGGATATGATGTAAGAAGAAATGGGCACTGGCCTTGAAATTTTTGAACTTTTGATGCTTTGAACTAAACGAAGAATAATGAACCACAATGACCATGAGGCAATGGGGTAATCCGGCAGTGACATGTTCGCGGCTCTCCCTCCCCCCTTTTGAACTGTTTAAAATGGCTCCCGTGAGCCAAACGCTGACGAGCACTGGGAGATGCCTGCACACCGGGAGCGGTAATTGTCCTGAGAATATGACGGTGGCATGTCGAGCAACCTCGAAAAATAATTTTCCCTACTGATGAAGGTATTAAACCAGAAACACGTGTCTAGGGATATGATGTAAGAAGAAATGGGCATTGGCCTTGAAATTTTTGTACTTTTGATGCTTTGAACTAAACGAAGAATAATGAACCACAATGACCATGAGGCAATGGGGTAATCCGGCAGTGATATGTTCGCGGCTCTCCCTCCCCCTTTTGAACTGTTTAAAATGGCTCCCGTGAGCCAAACGCTGATGAGCACTGGGAGATGCCTGCACACCGGGAGCGGTAATTGTCCTGAGAAGATGACGGTGGCATGTCGAGCAACCTCGAAAAATAATTTCCCCTACTGATGAAGGTATTAAACCAGAAACACGTGTCTTGGGATATGATGTAAGAAGAAATGGGCACTGGCCTTGACATTTTTGAACTTTTGATGCTTTGAACTAAACGAGAATAATGAACCACAATGACCATGAGGCAATGGGGTAATCTGGCAGTGACATGTTCGCGGCTCTCCCTCCCCCCTTTTGAACTGTTTAAAATGGCTCCCGTGAGCCAAACGCTGACGAGCACTGGGAGATGCCTGCACACCGGGAGCGGTAATTGTCCTGAGAAGATGACGGTGGCATGTCGAGCAACCTCGAAAAATAATTTTCCCTACTGATGAAGGTATTAAACCAGAAACACGTGTCTAGGGATATGATGTAAGAAGAAATGGGCACTGGCCTTGACATTTTTTAACTTTTGATGCTTTGAACTAAACGAAGAATAATGAACCACAATGACCATGAGGCAATGGGGTAATCCGGCAGTGACATGTTCGCGGCTCTCTCTCCCCCCTTTTAAACTATTTAAAATGGCTCCCATGAGCCAAACGCTGACGAGCACTGGGAGATGCCTGCACACCGGGAGCGGTAATTGTCCTGAGAAGATGACGGTGACATGTCGAGCAACCTCGAAAAATAATTTTCCCTACTGATGAAGGTATTAAACCAGAAACACGTGTCTAGGGATATGATGTAAGAAGAAATGGGCACTGGCCTTGAAATTTTTGAACTTTTGATGCTTTGAACTAAACGAAGAATAATGAACCACAATGACCATGAGGCAATGGGGTAATCCGGCAGTGACATGTTCGCGGCTCTCCCTCCCCCCTTTTGAACTGTTTAAAATGGCTCCCGTGAGCCAAACGCTGACGAGCACTGGGAGATGCCTGCACACCGGGAGCGGTAATTGTCCTGAGAATATGACGGTGGCATGTCGAGCAACCTCGAAAAATAATTTTCCCTACTGATGAAGGTATTAAACCAGAAACACGTGTCTAGGGATATGATGTAAGAAGAAATGGACACTGGCCTTGACATTTTTGAACTTTTGATGCTTTGAACTAAACGAGAATAATGAACCACAATGACCATGAGGCAATGGGGTAATCTGGCAGTGATATGTTCGCGGCTCTCCCTCCCCCCTTTTGAACTGTTTAAAATGGCTCCCGTGAGCCAAACGCTGACGAGCACTGGGAGATGCCTGCACACCGGGAGCGGTAATTGTCCTGAGAAGATGACGGTGGCATGTCGAGCAACCTCGAAAAATAATTTTCCCTACTGATGAAGGTATTAAACCAGAAACACGTGTCTAGGGATATGATGTAAGAAGAAATGGGCACTGGCCTTGAAATTTTTGAACTTTTGATGCTTTTAAATAAACGAAGAATAATGAACCACAATGACCATGAGGCGATGGGGTAATCCGGCAGTGACATGTTCGCGGCTCTCCCTCCCTCCCCCCTTTTGAACTGTTTAAAATGGCTCCTGTGAGCCAAACGCTGACGAGCACTGGGAGATGCCTGCACACCGGGAGCGGTAATTGTCCTGAGAAGATGGCGGTGGCATGTCGAGCAACCTCGAAAATAATTTTCCCTACTGATGAAGGTATTAAACCAGAAACACGTGTCTAGGGATATGTTGTAAGAAGACATGGGCACTGGCCTTGAAATTTTTTAACTTTTGATGCTTTGAACTAAACGAAGAATAATGAACCACAATGACCATGAGGCAATGGGGTAATCCGGCAGTGACATGTTCGCGGCTCTCCCTCCCCCCTTTTGAACTGTTTAAAATGGCTCCCGTGAGCCAAACGCTGACGAGCACTGGGAGATGCCTGCACACCGGGAGCGGTAATTGTCCTGAGAAGATGACGGTGGCATGTCGAGCAACCTCCAAAAATAATTTTCCCTACTGATGAAGGTATTAAACCAGAAACACGTGTCTAGGGATATGATGTAAGAAGAAATGGGCACTGGCCTTGAAATTTTTGAACTTTTGATGCTTTGAACTAAACGAAGAATAATGAACCACAATGACCATGAGGCAATGGGGTAATCCGGCAGTGACATGTTCGCGGCTCTCCCTCCCCCCTTTTGAACTGTTTAAAATGGCTCCCGTGAGCCAAACGTTGACGAGCACTGGGAGATGCCTGCACACCGGGAGCGGTAATTGTCCTGAGAAGATGACGGTGGCATGTCGAGCAACCTCGAAAAATAATTTTCCCTACTGATGAAGGCATTAAACCAGAAACACGTGTCTAGGGATATGATGTAAGAAGAAATGGGCACTGGCCTTGAAATTTTTGAACTTTTGATGCTTTGAACTAAACGAAGAATAATGAACCACAATGACCATGAGGCAATGGGGTAATCCGGCAGTGACATGTTCGCGGCTCTCCCTCCCCCCTTTTGAGCTACATAGAGGCTCCCCTGGCAAATAAGCATGCTCTTCCAAGACAAAAGAAGAAAATGTGAAACACCTGGTCAATGGTATCCGTCTTTTGTCTGAAGCCGGCTTGGAAGGAGGTCAAGATGTTGTTTTCACTAATCCAGGCCTGTATCTTAGCAAGAAGTGCTCAACAGAACATGTTCTGAATACAGCCGATAAGACTAAGAGGTCTGTAATTACATGGTGAGGATCTATCGCCTTTCTTCAATATAGGAATCATCTCTGCTCCCTTCCAAGAAATTGGTATTCGGCCCCCCTCCACTATTGCATTGGCTAGAGTCAGGATATAACTTGTCCAGTTTTCGCTATTGTATAGGAACAAATCACCAGGGATGCCATCAGGGCCTGGGGCTTTTGCTTTAGCAATTGATTCAATGTAGATCTTAATTTCACTTTTAGAAAAGAAACCCTTAACGGTAACATGAGCAAAGTCAGGAGGGGTTACTTGTGTATCAGGTGTACATGACCCTGAATATAGGAGATTAAAATGGTCATACCATGCTGAAATACAAATGCTGTTGACCAGCGGTGGTGGCCTATTGAAGTCCCCCCTGGTAACTAAGAGCCAGAACTTTTTCATGTCCCTGTAGGTGCAGGCCTCCCTGATTAGCCTCTGTAGGAAAGTAGGATCTGTTTCTTATGGTTACCCCCACTTTTTGCGTCATAATATACTGTTTTTGACTAGTCTGACTGGAATCCTGCTAATCAGGATGCCAGGTCATCTCTTTCTCCCTAAATTGTTATGTCATGTACTTAAGTACACTCCAGATTGAATACTGGGGTACCCCTGTCAGTCCCTAGTATATGGTGCCCATATACGCACAACATAGGTACCCCAGAGGCCTCCCATGGGCTGAAGCATGTTTACTATATCTAAGGGTCACTACACTTAAAACCTATAAGTCACCCCTATAGCATGCTTTGACAATCCTGAAGTGTGAACAAGCAAGGCTTGGGTCCTGAACTCCACAGACTGGACCACCCAGGTATTGAAATCACAAAAAAGTGTCAAGGGAGATTTTTTCAAATGTTCGTGATAGGTAGATTCGTCACTTTGTAAACCCCTGCGCCACATTATACCTACGCCAGGTATAATGTATGCAGGGGGGGGCGTTCTGACGCAAGACAGGGTCATAGAAGTGACGCAGTGAAATCTATAAGATTTCACTGCGCCACTTCGAGGACACAAATGCGTCAATTTCTTACGCCTGCCTCACAGCAGGCGTAAGACTCACGCAGGTTCTTTCACATGGGGCTTGCCCCATGTGAAAGTACACATTGCTGGAGTTGCGTCACTTTTGTGACACACTCCAGCAATGCGTCACTTTTGCGCCATACAGATACGTCAGAAATACTGACATATCTGTAACTCCTTGCGCCATGATGCGTCATACTGTAAATATGACGCATCATTGGTGTCGCAAGGAGTGAGCAGTGAAAAGTGACGCATCGCTGTTTTCACGCAGCGATGCGTCACTTTTCATAAATGAGGCCCGAGGTTTTTAAGCATTTATTCTGCTTAGTTTTGATAATTCAAAAAGACATTCATAAATCAATTGGACATGTATTTTAAAAGGAACCACCACCTTCCTCTAACCTGCTGTTAACACTTTATCCGAACACATGGAGGGGGGTCCGACTTAGCCATGTCCCGATTTTGTGGTTGCTAACCGTTTTATTTTAGCTGTTTGCCTCCTCCCAAGGTACTAGTGATTAGTTTAGGGCGACAGATGCTTCCCGTTCTGAAGTATAGGGTGGGGGGAGTTGGGGGGCGAGGGAGGGGGGGAGACCGTTGTCTCTCTGGAATGTGTTGTTTTTGGACGCCCACGGGCCGCCTTGTTCTGTTCTTATTGGTAGTCACACGTCCTACTATCCTCCTCTGCTGTCACACACACCCCTGTCTTCCTTAACTAGGCCCTTGTACCCCGGATCCAGCCGGAACCTTCCCCTGACGGTGAGGGATCCTCCTTGCCCACTCATTACACGCCGGGCCTCACTTTCACATATGACCGGCACCTATAACAAACCCCTCTGCATCTTCTCCTGGAATGTGAATGGCCTCCTTGACCGCATTAAACGAACCGCGGTGCTGCGGGCGGCCCGCCGCCACATGCCTGATGCCCTACTCCTCCAGGAGACACACCTTCTGGGCTCCCAGTTCCACTTCCTGGCTCGATACGGGTTTGACCGGGTCTGGCATTCCGGTTTTACCAGAGGCTCTCGGGGGGTGGCCATTCTTCTGAGACGAGGGCTTCCCTTCACCATAATCGACACCGTCACTGACACACAGGGAACGTATGTGGCCGTGTCGAGACTGGTTGAGGGCAATCCCTTGAATCTCCTTTGCACCTATGTCCCCCCAGCACTCTTATCATCCACTCTTCGGCGCCTCGCGCAGGTGGTTTCCTCCCTTCCCCAGGGCCTCACCGTTGTCAGGGGGGACTTCAACGCTGTCCTTCAACCCTCCAGGGATGTGACGGGCCCTCCTTCAGTGCAACGGTTAACCTCTGCAAAGAGCCTGGTAGGATGAACCTCAGCAATGGGTTTTAGCGATGTATGGAGGGTGTGGAACCCCCGAAGGGAACAATACACTCACACATCAGCTGCCTACCACACCCAGTCCCGCATAGATTTAATTCTTATGCCCGCCATGGTCTGCCAGTTCGAGTCAGGGGTAGAGATTTTCCCCAGGGGAATCTCCGATCACTCCCCCATCTCAATCCACATCGGGTCTTCCTCTACAGGCCTCAAGACAACCTGGCGACTAAATGCGTGGTTCCTGCAAGACTCCGAACTGATGGAGTCCCTCGGTCAGGATCTCCGACATTACTTCTCCGCTAATGTAGGATTGGTCCCTTCACACGGAACGCTCTGGGAGGCGAGCAAAGCAGTGATTCGTGGGGTCGCCAAGGGGTTGGTGCATGCCAAGCGTGCGGCCCAAACCGCCTAGCTGGCGCAGTTAGAGTCCCAAGCCGTTCGCTTGTAACAGGCTCAACTAGCCAGGGACCCTGCCGACTCCTCTAGACAGCGGGTGCTGGTCCGGGACGAGATTCGGCGGCTTTCCTTGGAGTCGGCCAAAATGTTTTGGTGCTCTTTCGTGGCCCGTATCTACGGCTTGGGCGATAAGAACGGTAAACTGCTCCACAATCTGGTATCCTACCGTAGAGCCCATTGCATCATTTCAGAGATCCGAATGGTCCATGCAACACGCCAAGTGACATCATCGGCTATTGCGCAAACCTTCGCACATTACTACGTGGCCTTATATACCGCACGCCCCCCCCGGAGGCTCCCTCGCTGAATTGATGGCGGACTCTGGTATGTGCCTTCCATGTCTCCCCAGGGAAACCGCAGATACCCTTGACGGCCCTCTCACCCTGGAAGAAATTCATGAGGCTATCACCCTGCTGCACTCCGGCAGGATGCCAGGGCCTGATGGATTTCCCCAGGAATACTACTCAGCGTTTCGCGAGGATCTGGTCCCCCATATGACGGAGCTTTTCCGCCAGGTGGTCGACAACGGGTCCTTCCCGTCTGAATCTGACGTGGCGACCATTGGGGTCATCCCAAAGACACAACCACCTTCCCTAGACTGCTCGGATTACGGCCCAATCTCTCTGATAAACACCGAAATAACATTTTTCAAAGACTCCGGCCCCTCCTGCAGGACCTGGTCCACCCCGGCCAATGCGGGTTCATGCCGGCCAGGGGTACCCATCACTGTATCCGCCGTCTCCACCTGGTGCTGGCCCACCGACATCGGCTGTCCCTGTACCTGGCCCTTCTCCTCGTTGACTTTGAAAAGGACTTTGACACGGTGGACTGGGGGTACTTAAGGGACGTTCTGGAAAGAATGGGTTTCGGCCATCCCTTCCGCCGCCTGGTCCAGGTTCTTTACAACAGCCCTAGAGCCCGTGTACTCGTCGACGGCGCGTCCTCCGAACCATTCCCAATTCGGAGAGGGACCCGCCAAGGCTGCCCCCTCTAACCACTCCTATTTGCGCTGGCGATGGAGCCCCTGGCGGCACTAATCCGACAGGACCCCCTCATCCAGGGTTGGATGTGGGATTAGAGCCAGGTGGACGAAATTGCTTTATATGCAGAAGATGTTTTGCTCTATTTGGCCGATCCGGAACATTCCAGCCCTAGGTCTTTGAAGGCCCTATCTGCCTTTGAGCGGGTCTCAGGTCTCCGTCTCAATCCGGTGAAATCTACACTGGTCCCTCTTCACCCCTCCCGGGAGTGCTTCGACTGGCAGGTGATGAACCCCCTCCGGAGGCAGTCATTCAAATACCTGGGCATGTGGGTGACCCTTCTGCCTGAGCTGGAGTGGGCCCTCAATGTTCCCCCCCTGGTCACCCGGATGAAAACTGATCTTAGGAACTGGCAGGTACTTCCCCTTAACCCATTGGGCAGGAGCGCCCTTTTCAAAATGATGATCCTTCCCTGTTTTCTTTATATTCTACAGAACACCTCGGTTCACCTCTCGAGTAGCTGGTTAAGGGAACTGGACAGCACACTCACCCGGTTTCTGTGGGGGGTGGGCGATCACGATTGTCCCTGTCCCATTGCCGGGTCCCCCCCTTTGACGGTGGCATGGGAGTCACCAACCTCTATTTTTACTACCTAGCCACAAAACTCATTGTGATTCACGATTGGTTTGCGGGCGGCTGGTCCGACCCAGCATACCGGGTGGAACTCACCGTCTCAGACTTCGTACAGATTCAGGGCTTCCTATACGGCTCCCCGGTGCCACAGGCCATGCCCCCAATCACCAGAACAGTGCTCACGGCTTGGCGCACTGCCCTTCGCATGGTGCACTAGGATCGGAAGCTGACTAGACAAACGCCCCTATGGCATGGCACCTGGTTGAGAGAGGCCTCCTCCCTGGAGGGTTTCCGCCACTGGCACCTAGTGGGGTTATCACTACTTGGAGACATGTGGGTAGGAGATCACATGCGCTCTTTTTCTAATCTACAGCAAAGGCATGCCCTCTTACACTCCCAGTTCTATAAATATATGCAACTCCGCCACGCCCTCCACATATACCTCCCAGCACCCACTTCCCTTCCAGAGTTTAGTCCTCTAGAGGCCCAAGTCATGTTGGGTAACCTGGGGAGAGGGGGAGTGTCCCGTATATACCGAGCCCTGATTAATAACTGCCCCACATCCTTGGATCGCCTTAGGGAGCGATGGGAGGGGTGGGTGGGTCCTTTGGACGAACCAGACTGGCGTGACGCCCTTATGGCACCCAAAACCCTAACCACATCTTCAAAGCTACGCCTAGTCCAGCTTTACTACCTCCACGCGGCATATCTCGCGCCGGCCCGTCTCTTTCGAGCTGGTACGAGAACCTCCCCGGCCTGTGCGCGTTGTGCTGGCACCCCAGCCGACATCTATGACATGGTATGGCTCTGTCCGGCCTTAGATCCATTCTGGAAGGGGGTGGAAATGGAGCTTACACAGGCTTTGGGATGGGTAGTTCCCCACGACCCGAGGCATTTGTTATTGGGAGTGTTTGATGGCCTGGACGGCTCCCGGGCCGACAAGCGCTTTCTGGGAACAGCGCCGTTGGCAGTGGCGAAACGAGACATTGCGGCTAGATGGTCCCATGCTGAGGTACTGGTACTACAGAAATGGAGGAGGGGTGTGGACTGGTGTGGGGTGCAGGAGGAGGCCCTCTTTGAGGCTCAGGATGCCCAGAGATGTTCAGCAAAGTGTGGGGCAAATGGTTTGGCCTGTTACCATCTTGATGAGTCCAATCTTGCTAACTCAATGTGTTAAAAGGGCGCTAGTTCCTTACTCTGAAAAGACTATTAAGATCTGTCTTGTCATTAGGGAGGGTCAGGGGGTTTTAAATGAAATGTGTGACTTGTTACCAATGAACTTATTTGGATTGCAAACTTCAATAAAATTTGATTATCAAAAAAAAAAGGAACCACCACATTAGTAAATCACACAATTGCAACACATGTATAGGCGTGTTTTAGAACCATTTCTTTTGTGAGACAATATATACAACACATACAAAATATCAAACATTATTTGTGAAAAAAAAAATATATACAACGAACCAATGATCACAAGGCAAACATCAATAAATTATGTGTGCCAGCGTGAAATTAAACCAGTCCTGCATTTACACTCAAAACACAAGGCGGACAATTGCTCATTCAAAGACACATGTCTACTGTCCTGCCTGTGGGAGGGTGGGGATACATATCCTACTTGAGGGTGTAGTCAACATAGAAAAAGGGGAAATAATTGACAATTCTGAAGGCAGGGTGCTTGGTTTAAGTAAGAGGGTGCCACTGCATGAGCAAGGAAACCCCTGCAGCCTATGGAGTCCATTCTTCTGAGTTGTTAGTATGAACAGCCATTTACGACATATAGAGTGACATACGCGACCACGTGATGACCAACTCTAAAACGGCTGAAAGTAACCCTATCGTGTTTGGTGTCAAACATTGTGGAATCATACACCGGTAACCGGTGTGGGAGGTATGGTTCCACCCCTCAGAAACAAGCTTTAGGAGGTCCATGGTGTTCCCGGTACCAGCCGTCTAGTCCAAAAGGGTTGGTGCTGACCAGAGACACTTTCTGCCCTCCTACTGCTGAGCCAAGCTCGAGCAAGGGAAGGCAGAACAATAGGCATCCTGTCCCAGGGAGGTGTGATCACCTTCCAGACAGGATTTAGGGCCAGATGTAGGTGGCCAAATACCGATCGCTAACACTGAAATTCGCAGAATTTTAGCTTTTGCGATCGGTATTTGGGTGAAAGCGATGTAGGTGAGTTTCAACCCACTGGCAAAATAGGGAATCTCAAAATTGTGATTCCTTATTTTGCTCTAGCATTTAAGGAATCGGAAATTGCGATTCCTTAAATGCATATAAGTAGCATAAAGAAGTGCACTTCAGCCTTAAGGAATCGCCAATTACTACCAACTTCAAGTTGGTGGCAATTAGCGAATTTCCTTTAAAAAAGCACTTTTTTGCATATTTCAAGGGTGCAACAGGGTGTCCTTTTGACACCCTGGCACCCAGGAAATAGCTCCCCCTATTTGCGATTCTTTAATACGGAATCGCAAATAGTGAATATCTTCCCATTCATTCCTATGGGCCTCCTAGCCCATAGGAATGAATGGGTAGGTATTCCTTATTAACGAATCTCAATTTGCGATTCGTTATTAGGGAATATTAAGGAATCTCTAATATTTTAGCGATTCCTATCTACATTCAGTTTTGAGAGTCCTTAATAGCGAATCGGTAAAATTCGCTATTAAGGACTCGCACATTTGATTCTACCTACATCTGGCCCTTAGTGTATTAGGCCTGGGTGGGTGCACTTGCCAGTGACCAAAAGTCTGCATGAGGGGCACATTTGGTGTCCCTGTGCATAGTCCAGTTCAAACCAGTCCTGGGACCCGTTAGCGCCTACTCTGGCACGAAACTGGACAAAGGTCATGGGGGTAACCTCGCCACTGTCCAGACTCTCCCTTGGGAGGGTCCCCTGAATATGTCCAACCCTCTCCCATGAGTACAAAAGGGCTTACCTTTCTGTAGGACCCTAGATTCGACGTGGACAAGATTCTGATCAAGGAACCACTTACCTTTGACCCTCTGGACACCCTGGACTTCGCTGGACTTCGTTTGGGCCCGACTTCATCTCCCTCCAAAGCATCGTCTGTGCCTGTACACCATACAGACTCTGTGTAGGACCTGTGGAGCATCAAGGACAACTGAAGATATCCCCCCTGGAGTGAAGGAGTCACTCCCCTGCAATCGCAGGCACCACATCACAATTGACCAGTCGGCTGCTCCTGAGTTCCTGCGGACTCCGAAGGCTCCAGCAACACAGGAGGTGGGTTTCCAAGTCCATAGAGGTCCAAGCTGCCCTCTCACTAAGTTTGAAGTCAGAATCCCTCATAGGGGCTGCAATACTTGTATCCGTGTGCACCGCTTACTTTTGCAAGTGCATATACTTGTTGGCATTTCCAAAACAAGCGCGCTGGGCTCCGAGGAGCCCCACCCTCTGATACCATTTCCTGCAAAGAACTCTGGCCTCCTTGCTCCATGGGTTACTGGTTTGTGAAACTGCTTGATGTCCCCTTGCGACTTCTGTGCCTCCAGCCTGTGGGTCCTCTTTAGGGTCAACACTGCTTTTCTTGGGCTGCCCTGGTTGCTCCAAGCTTGCCCTGACTCCCCTATGTTTGGTGAGTCTCCTGGACCCTGCTGATACGAGCCGTAACCTTTCTTGACCTTCTTTGTGGGTTGCCGCTGCCAAGACTTGTTGGTGCTCCCGCTGGACAGTGACTCATCAGCACTTGACATCCTTTGTGGGATAGCTCATATCCGGCTCCTTGTTGTCCTCAACATCTCTTGGTCCCAGTGGCTGCAGAGTTAAGAACCCACTCAACGCACTTGAAGCACCCGACATAGGTGGGCATTCGTCTATCAAGGCCCTGGTCACTCTTGAGCGACCCAGACTCTGTCCCCATTGCTTTCAGGTACTCTTCATCAAGAACCCACCTTTTGATTTCGACAAACACTTTTCTTCTTCCCAGCTGTGGCTCTTCTTCGAAGTCCTCCATAGAAATCAACAGCGGTTTGCGATACCACTTCAGACCTATGCACATTGCTTTCCTGGGATAGGTAACTCTGGTGCAACGGTATCCACACGTTGGGTGGCTCTCCAACCTCCTAACTTCCACTGGGTTTCTTCAAAGTCCACTTAGAAGGGTCCTTAAACTTTAAAACTGCAACCGCGACTCTCCCATAGAACTGTACGGCGGATGCGACCGTGTTCCCACACTGCACCCGTCCTCCTTGGAGTCCCTACTTACTCGCCTTGGGTGGTTCCTTGGGGTCCCAGCGATCCTACATCCTCTAGACACTGTTTTGACTCGAGTCGTGGTTCTTATACCACTATGTTGGTACATGGTTTGGTCTCCCTCTGGAACCCACTGTACATTAGCGCAATTTACTATTGATTCTGTGCTACAGTATTGTGTGATTTTTGAGTATCTTTATGTAGAAGATATCGTGTGGTTCTTTTAGTGTGTTATACTAATAAATACATATTTTTATAACTACTGTGTGGTTGTCCTTTCATTTAATCAATACTATAATGTTGCGTTCTGGTAAAACAAGCTGCTTAACATTCCTTCAAGACTTAGCCTAAAGGCTGCTCTCCACAGCTACCATTTGGAGAGCTTGCTAAGGTTGTCTTTGACATCTTTAATCACCATAAGGGTTGTTTGGACTGGTACAGGGTGCCCACTTTAAGTAGTGAACAGCATATACCAGGCCAACTTCTCACAGCCTCAACCTATTGTCATCCCACTCCCTTTTAGCCCTCGCCTGGGCTGTCTTGTAAGACCTTCTTAGACCCCTCACTAGGACAGTATTTTTAGTCCTAAGTACCAAAGATAGTTGCCGCCACCCATTCCATTCTCTTCCCTCCCTTTCTTCAATCCTGTAGCATCTTCACTGCAGGGGTACCCGCCATTTACTACACCACACACGGAGCTTTATAATACACGTCTTTATTCATCTGGTTGTAACTGCGAACTTCACATTCTAAAACAGCCTTCACTGCAATACACTCTATTCATTATGTCATAGCTCTACAGAGGTCATCAAGAGTCAAAAGAATTCTATCATTGTTAATTTGCTAGAAACTACGGGGCATATCTACAAGGACTTGACGCCACTGTAGCGTAAATAAAATGTCGTTTTCTGTTTTATCACCATATTTACAAAGTGTCGCTAGACCTCTCTAGCATCACTTTTACATGGCTAGTGCCTATTTAAACAATGCTATATCGGCTACCAGGACTTACCGAAAATTGTGTGAATGTAGGCGTTCCCACGGTAACACACCTGCAAAACACACAACGCCATATGTACAAGGATTTTCTTGAACGCCGCTAAAAATTTTAAACTACTGCTAGGTCACATTAGCAACAGTGTTTTCTGCTAGGAAAAATGTGGTCTTAAAAATGACACTAACACGCTTGTATAAAAGTAGAACAGACCCAAATCACTTTGGCGAGCTCAACTACACCATGAATCTTCCGCTATTGCATCATCATCATCATTCAACTTTATTCGGTCATGTGACTGTAAAAGTACAATGCACACATTTGCTTATATGTTTCAGATTCCGAAATTTAATTAGACGTTAAGTGCATTCCAAGTTCATCAAATACAATATTCAATTAGTTACATCCAAAAGTTGAAAGCATAAAAGATAAAAATGATAAAAACAAGGCCTGAGCATCAGCTAAAGGTTGAAGCTAATTAATTATTTACATACTGAAGGCCCTCTCTCAGATTCACCTTGAGTCGCATGAACCACAATATTACGGATGTATGACGTTACAACGCATGCTTTTACCACGAATGCTGTTACAACGCAAGTATTACAACGCAAACCTTTACAACGCATAGTGCTTTGGGGTGCTGGATAGTGAATAGTTTAATTTACTATTCCAACTCCAGTCCCCGTGGACACTAGGGAAGGTGTTGGATAGTAAATTAAAACTATTCCCTATCCTAGAGCGCCCCCCAGTGTAATGCGTTGTAAAGGTTTTCGTTGTAATACTTGCGTTGTAACAGCACTGCGTGGTAAACGTTTCGTTGTAAAGGATGTTTCCCCAATATTACGGATCATCAGGCCATAACCACATGCGCTGGTAATTAGGGTAATGCAGTGCAGAGAGGGGAGGACCACGATGCTACACTAGTGTTGCGCCATGAGCCAGAGTATGTGTTGAGTGGAAGCGTGCCAAAGCTGAAGTGCATATGCAGTTTCCTGTCCAAAGGGGTATTAATAATATCTACGAAGGGCTCTAAAAGAGGGATGGGTATAACAACTATAAATTCATTACTTAACTGGCCCTCATTAGGCTTGACAACAGCTTGGAGGGTAACCCAGACCCAATACTGCAGTTGTATTTGTTTTTTTGGTGGGTAATGATGCAGGATCTCTATTCTCCCATATAGCCTCAAGCCCTATGTTGGCTAGCTAATGCTTTAACTTCTTTAACCACCCCAGTTTGTTCTGCTTATCTAGAGAAATAACTTCTTCTAGGGCTTTAGCATAGGAGCTTAGCTCGGGATGTGTTCATATTCTCCGCCAAAATAAAACTGGACGGAGCTTAGCCTTCTCAACAATTGATTTCCTACCCACATCTAGCCTTAATGGGTGAAGAGGGGTGCTCTGGGCAAGTTGTACTAAACTCCTCAGAAATTTATTCTCAGCCACGGAAAGGTCGTCCATCCTGTCAACACCCCACAACTCTGCTTCATAGAAGGCAGCGTTCACCGCTTTAGTTTCATAAATATGTAAAGGCGCCGACACTGGTTTACTATGTGAGGATCTCTGTTTTTGCTTAGAACCCCAGATATTTGAGAATGTTTCAGAGTGGATTTAATCACTTAGGGCTTCCACAACATATATCCAGAGAGGGTAATTACCAGGTATTCAAAGGTAGTTGCCCTTTCCAGTGGAATACCGCCCAGGGTTGGTCTACCTCTATAAGACTTGTGGGGATTGATCATCAGGAACTTGGGGGCATATTATCAAGGGCACTATTGCCGCTTTAGCGGGAAATAATCCAGATAAAGCGGTGAAAAAACGATCGCCCTATTAGCAAGTTGTCGCTAACTACTGTTAGCGACAGTTTTCCGGCGATAGCGAGCAAAAAAACTATTGCCATGCATGGAAGCGATAAATATCGCTAATGATATGTGATGTAGGCGTACCCTCGCTAAATCTCACGAAAAAAGTCGCTAACACACGATCGCACTATTAGCAACGATCGCCTGGACTTGCTTAGCGACAAAAAAAATTGCGCTAAGGCCCCTTAGCTGGAGATAAATAGGAACTGCTAAAACCAGTTCTAAAAATGAAAAACTGGAGATAAAAAGGAGACCATATAAAGGGAGACCAGCCCAGCCCAGCCACGCCACAAAGCTGAGGACCTGCAGATTCCATGGAGGCAGTAATCATTCAGCTCGGAATACCACAAAGCCAACAATCACCACTGTCACCACCACCGCCTCCTGGACCACCACCAAGGCAGCGCCAAAGACGACGGCGGCCAATGCGCAGACGAATCATCCTTGGAGACCTACAACCACAGGATGTCATAGCCCACTACAGGCTCAAACGGACATCAATTGACTACATCCTGAACCACATAGCCCACAGGCTGACACCACCAACCCAGCGGATAACTAATATCCCCCTGCAAACAAAGCTGCTGGCTGTGCTGCAGTTCCTGGCCTCAGGGACATTTCAACCCATAACATCCAGACTCGGAGGAGTCTCACAGGCAGCCTTTTCAAGATTTCTCCCTATTGTGTTGGATGGCATAATCAGCCTGATACCCCAGCAACTTTACTTCCCCAACACTGTGCGGGAACAGCTTCAGGTCAAGCAGGGTTTTCATGCCATGTTAGAAACGGAATCCCTGGCTGGCCAGGGCATGCGCCAAAGTCAGTCAGAGACCACCACTTCCACGTCAGGGCAAGGGAGTTACACGCCAAGATAACCCCTGCTCACCCCCTTGGTAATGTAGCACGAGCAGTAAGGCTAAACTTGAAGGCGATGTGAGTTAAGTGTTTGCGCACGCACCCCCAGCAACAACACCCAAGGCCCACCACAAAGGAAACTCCACACAAGGTTATATATAAAAATAGCCTTTGTATTATAATAAAACAGTTTAGATAAAACACACACTTTTACAATGTGCCAACAGGCACGGGCAGAATTTACAAGGGATTATGTACAGGACAGGGCCACCTGGACCACTGTTAGGGGTATGCACTTTTAGAACTAGCACTTGTTGTAATTAGCACTTTGTAGGAATAATAATTCTTGTAGGTATAACACTTAGCACATAAAACATATAATGACTGTAGCACCAAAATAGTACATGTAGCACACAACCAGGAATTACTGGTAAAGGGTAAATACCTCCTACGCAACCCTAACCACTTTAGGAAAATCGCGCAGGGAACTAGGGGGCATATTACCAAGCAATAGCGATAATTATCGCTATTGCTTGGTTAGCGGAAAAAAAATATCGCCGAGCACCGAGGATTTTTACCGCTGAGATACCTTGATATTATCAAGGTTTATCTCAAAAGCGGTAAAAATCCTGCGAAATGCATGAATATCGCTGAAAAATCAGTGATATTCATGCATTATCGTGACAATGCTCTTAGCCATGTTATCCACCTTCCATTGGATAACATGGCTAAGAACTGCTTTTAGCAGGCGTTAGCTTTTGGAGATATTCGCGCTTAGCACGAATATTTCCAAAAGTTGTTAATAGGAGTTAGAGATGTTAGCGACTGTTTTCAGTCGCTAACATCTTGGCACGCCCACTTTGCATGTCATTAGCGATAATTATCGCTGACATGCAAAGTGGGCCCCTAAATGCCCGCTATCGCCTACAAGCTGTCGCTAACTGGTGTTAGCGACAGCTTGGTAATAGGGCGATAAAATTATCGCCGCATTAGCGGGAAAAAGTCCCGCTAATGCGGCGATAATGCCCTTGGTAATATGCCCCTAGGACCTTATTATCAGGACCTATAGAAGGAAAAACAATCACCTAAGCATCAAACACATGTAGCAAAGGGAAGGAAGCAAAACACATGATGCATAAAAACATTCAGAGGTGCAGGTAATAACAATTGCGCTGTAATCACATTGGCAAGTAAATCACAAATTGTGCAAGGTGCACATAGGCACAACACTAGAACTGTCCCTCAGGCCAACTGGCCTCGCAAGGGCTCAGATGCCCTTAGTCCAAATGTCAGGGTAGGCTGCGCAGGCAGCAAAGAACAAACCTAAACGTGGCAACTGCCCACGACGTGCTGGGCAGTTGAAAACACTGATGGGGCCAACGTTGGAGCCTTGTGGGCTCAAGAACAACAGCATGGCACTCAAGAGCCTCCCAGGGCTCGTAAAACAAATATGGGCGGTGAGCCTCTCTCAGGGCTCTAGAACAAATGTGAGCTGGGAGCCTCGGGGCTCTGCACAAAGAATGCCCCCAGAGCCTTCCGTGGGCTCAAAGCACAATGCCCCCTGGACGTTGGAGTCCTTCGTGGACTCGAGACATCAAAACGTCCCTCGTTGGAGTCTCCCTTTCTGGAGACTCGAAATAGGTAATGGCCACTGGGAGCCTTGGGGCTCCTAATTACAAATGCCCCCGGGGAGCCTTCGCGGCTCTAACTCAACTCTGCCCTGAGCCTCTTGGGGCTCCGCAACAACTGTGGCACCGGCTTTGTTGGAGTCCCCCTTCTGGGGACTCGAGAAGACAATGGTCCCGCTCATGGGACTCGAGAATAATGGCGGCGCCCCAGAGCCTTTCTACCTGCTCCCTCCCGCTCCGTCACTCACCGGCTTCTCCTGCTCCTGGAGGCGGCGACGGCGGGGGCGGTAGGCCCTTCTCAAAGCTGCGACGGGGGCAGGCACGGCACTGTGCCTCACGCCCCTCCTCTCTTCTGTCCTAGGCTGCCGGCCCTTCTGCGAGACACCGCGCGGCTCCAGCGGGGTGGGTCCTCCTCCGATGACACGGTGGGAGGCTTGGCCGGCTGGGCCAATCCCAGCGCGGCCTGGCTGTGATGCTGGCGGCTCCCTTTCTCGGCGTCCGAGGAGAGCTCGGGGCCGCGGGGGTGATATCAACACGGGGCGGCCTCCCGTGAAATAAACAAACACGGGCAATCTGCGGCGTGGAATTGGAGGCAAATGCCGGGTGGGCACCGGCCTCTTTGAAATAACAACTTGAGGTGGGCACTCGATCTGAGTACCAAATCAGAAACCAAAAATGGGTCAGATGCCGGGTGGGCACCGGCGAAGAACAAGTGAAGCGCTCCCAAGCGCTAAGCACAAAACACAGCGCTCCCAGGTGCCACAAGCAAAATACAGTGCTCCCAGGCGCTATAAGCAAAGTACAGCTCCAGCAAAGTCCTGGAGGCAGGCAGGGGGGCAAGGCTGGGCCCAGAGCCAGCTCACTGGGCCTCCAGGCAGGGAGGCAATCCAAGTGGCGATCCTCCTGGTGCCCAACAGCAGCAGCAGCCCCCCTCAGATAGGATCCTGGAAGAGAACAACATTCATGGGGACACAGCCCCTTCTTATACTGTAAAACCCTTTGTCTGTAGGTGCAGGGTGGGGGAGAAACCAGTTGCAGCTGGTTTTGGAGCACCCTTGATGTGCTCAACCACCCTTTCTATTCACTAGGGAGGCTAGGGTCGTTAGACGTACCACAGGGGGCGGAGCCAGCATTGTGTGGGGGAAGCCCAGCCCTATTCAGGAACCCAGGTGCACCACTCCCTCACATCACTCATGCTAATCTCTCCACTCACCACTGGGCAGACCCATCCAGACTCCTGGAGTCAGGCTTGCCAGCCAGCTCCAGCCAATCACAAGCCAGCACGCTCACTGCACACACACATCAATGTCTAGAAGTGGCACTTCCCCACTAGACACATACACGCCGCACATATCATTGCGCAGCATTCACTCTCACGAGTTCGCACATACCAAACTCGAGCCTGCACTCCCCACGCATCAGGAATTAACATGGACACACACATTCCCCATGCATTCCTATGGGAGGGCAGGCCAGCCTCACTACACGCACGCACTTTACTCTGGGACACAGGGAAAAAGTGCGCAGAGACCCAAAAATCACTAACGCAGATCACATACTAAAAGCAAAAAGATTAGGGGTGAACCTTCCTGAAGGGCCAAGTCCAACATGCCTTAGCTGGATTCCCACAAGTTCTGGGTGCTATAGACTGCACACATGTCCGATTAGTGCCACCTGCGGACAGTGCACACATATATCGAAACCGAAAGCACACTCACTCAATGAATGTGCATGCGATAGTGGACCACCGTGGAGTGTTCACAAATGTCATTGCCAAGTTCCCAGGGAGTGTGCATGATTCGACCATCTACCAGCAGTCAGTCATTAACCAGCGCTTCCAGGATGGGACATATGGGAATGCAGTCCTAGTTGGTAAGTAGCAATCCAACATACCACTTGCATCAGCATTACACACACATGCAAAATAGAAATGTGCTAATGTCCATGTCACAATACCCCATACAAGATGTCAAACAACATCACCCCACACCAGAGACATTAACACCATGAACTGTGGGAACTGCAGCTAGATACATTGACCAAACTCATTCTAAGAAGTACACCCCTGCCCCCCCAGCAAAGGTTGCGAGATGTGTGAAACATGCATGTGTGATGGAGAAACATCACTCACAAAGAAACTTGCAACACAAGTCCCACTGTGCATGTCTTGTGCTGGACAGGCAGGATGAATACCACAGCAGAGTTTGACATGTTGCCATATAGTGTGCAAATGTAGTCCAGCTTCACGTCACTTACCGTCAGTGACCCAGTAGCACACAACAATGTGTGGAAACTTGTGAAGGCTGAATGGAAGATGCTGAGGCAGGCGAGGCAGATGCTGACCACCGGGTACACCTGTAGGTATATGGAGATTGAGCCTCAAATATGGATCCGAGTCTGGACTTGCAGTGTTCGTAAACATGTCCCTGCTTCTTCACTCATTCTGCTCACATATGGAATGTGGAGTCATGCCATATGATAAAGTAAATCCAGTCTATTTTGTGATTTGTGAGTCAACAAAGTGTATGAGGCCACCAAGCAGATGTCCATACGAATGACGCTCCTTCTACGAGCAGCACCTCTTTTGAACTGCCATTAACTTACAGGCAGTGAATAGCCCTCCATGTAGCAACTGCCTCCATACATGATGCAAATTGTCATGCGATGAAGTCTGGCTATTGGAACAGTGTGAAGATAAGCAGAGTATCATCAGCGTATGATACAATTGTGACCCCGTGCACCTACAACCATGCAGGAAAGTAGTAACAAATAAAGATCAAACTGTCTGGCGTCCAATAGCCAGCCATGAGGGTTTCCATGTAGTAATGGAGTAATTCCAGAAGAAAATCTTGCTTGTACCACATGAACGCCCCTTGATGTAATGAAATAACTCATCCATCTAAGGGCTAAGGTCTTGACTCCCCATGACTCTAGTCACAGGAGAATTAGCCCATGAGAGATGGTGGCAAATGCTGCACTGAAAAGCAACAGGATCTGTGCATCAGTCTGACCCACGGCTGCTCGTTGTCCCAGAGTTACACTAGGCAAGAGCAATGCAGTTTCAGTGGAGTGTGTAGTTTGGAAAAAAGATTGCGACATGTGTAGCAGGGCCTTTTAAGTGCAATGGTTGCTGAGCTGTAGATTAATTCAGTTAACTATCCCCCAGGAAAGGTAGTGTCAAAATGGGCCACAAACATGGTCCCTGTGAGGTAACATCTCAATGTACAGACCATGTCTTGTTGACATTCAAAGGGGACTGTACATAATTAGAATGAGTGGGAGAACAGGAATGACCTCAATGGCATGATGCAGTGACCTACCTGCATCTGAATTACTGTGTTTGATGGTTCCTGCAGTGAGCCTGTAATGCCAACAGTTGCTAGCTTCATAATCACATCTGTTGCTAGAGCTCAAAACTCGTCTACGGTTACTCCTTTGACTGCTATATCCACTGTGGTTATGCTGCCCATGCCCTGGTGATCCTTCAGATGAAAGTTGACAGTAACCTCTTCCACCTCATCAGTCAATAAATTGAATAATCCATTAAAGGACCCCTCAGATGTATGAGGGGGCTGAGTCAATCTCACATCACATTGTAAGACTTTCAGTAAGCTAAACATGTTTGCAGATGAGTATTCCAACATCTTGATTTACGTGTCATACAACTTGCGTGGGATGTCTTGATCAGTTTGTAAGTTTGGGATTGTCATTGCTTGTAAGCCACCTTAACTATGATACAATGATTATTAGGCCATTGGCATGTCAGCTGTTTGCACCATTGCCAGTCCCTATTGTGAGTTCCAGTTGATTTTGGGTGTAGACGTCATAGCTGTCCTGGCATTGTCAATGAACCATGGTGCTAACTCATTGAGTGCCTCTGTGAAGCAGGTTTCTACTTGTCTGTAGGCTATGTCAATGTCATGAACCAATATGCTTTCACAATCATGTAAACCCAGAGCAAATGTGCTTGTTATAAATCATCCCACTGCCTGTGGGTCACTGTTTCATTGGGTTTGCATGTTGTTACAACTTGACATGGCATGTGAAAAGGGATACTATGTTGGTAGGACCATGGAAATGGCCACGAGCATTACCAATTGCATGGTAGTCATGTCAGTGAAGAATGCAACCAGGAAGTGGACAGCTTGGTTTGTGGGAGCAATGTCTAATTTGTGTCAGGTGGTGCACTATGAGCCCATCACAGACTATTGGTACCTCTGTATTCTCAAACTCTTCAAAGTGTATGTAGAGATACCCTAAGATGATGATTAATTTGTGATGGGTCGCTCAATTTAGCTCTATGAATACCTACAGCAAATGAACAAATGTGAGATCATGGTCCAGTGGTGTGGAAAATCAGGAAGCATGCTGTGTTGTTATCGTCAATAATGTTGAGTGTGGATACAAATCCTTCACATTTGGACATGTCTGCCTCTCCCATTCGGCATGTGAAAGAAAGTCTGTAACTCATTGCTAGACCATCCCTCCTTGTCACTCATGATCCTAACTTGTGATCCCATAGCCTCCAAGTACAGCATCAAGGATGTCAGGGGTGGAATAATCATCAAGCAACGTCTTGGCAATGAGCATCTCACTTGGGCTTTTGTTCCTTGAGTATTGTGTGGTCTACAGATTCATGGAAGCTAATGGTTTGAATATTCAGCTTGCGGAAGGACAGGTCTCGACCCAATTGTGTGACCGTAATCAAGTGTGTGATCTCATTGTTGCAGTGTCCACCATTGAAAGTATTCTGACATACATTTACAATCGAAGCAGCCCTGCTCTGCAGTTCATTGGCTGTGTACCCAATGCTCTTATGGTGTGTATGACTTGCAGGATTTTTTGACCTGGTCCGGGCTGGGTGCAGACAAGTGCCAACGTGATGGCTCTAGCTATGCATAATGACAAGTCTAAGGTGTGCTCTGCATTGTGGATCAGTGTGGTGACAACTGTGGTCAGCCTAATGTCAGACAAGTCATACGTCAACATGGAAAATGTATGTTGAACACTCATGGCATGTGAGTTGGAGTCCAAGACAGGAAGGAGCACATAGTACAGGTAGTGGATGGTGTTGCATCTGCTGAAGTTGATGTTGTTGGTGAAGCTAACAAGGCCACAATGGTCCATGCATGTAAGGGGTAGCTAACTGTGGTTTTGGCTCAGCTCATGACCGAAAACAGCATGTGTTGTGCGTTGCTGCAGGCTTTCCGAATGCAGCAGCACAGAATGTCAAGTGTGTGTTGTGTGTTATCATGCCTCCTACATAGCTAATGATAATGACAGTGCATTAGGTGGATCAGTGTCAGTGGCAGATGGGAGAAGAGCCACTCATGCAGCTGAGCTGCATACCAAAATGATGTTGGATGGAGTCACAGCAGAGAGCCAATATCATTTGCAAACATGCACTAAAGCATTCTACAGAAACACATGGCCAACCTGATAAACTACTTGACATAAATGCCAACACACAAATCCATGTACATCAACAACACTTCCAGCACAACCAATGACTAATTCCGCTTTCCCTTATATGTCACAGGGGACCAAGGATATGCACTTGGACCGTGGATGATGACACCAGTAGGAAACCCCACCACCCAAGGCCAGAGCAGTACAATGCTGCACACAGACACACACGGTCCATTGTGGAGCGGACATTTGGTGTATTAAAGTCAAGGTTTCGGTGTTTGGATATCTCAGGTAGCAGCCTGCTGTACAGGCCAGAAATGGTGAATAAAATCATCCTGGCATGTTGTGTGTTACACAACATATGTGTCTGTACTAAAGCTCCATGGATCCAAGTGCCAGAACCACCTGATGAAGATGAGGATGAAGAAGAGGCTGGTGCTGTACACCCCACACATAATGCTGCAGGACTTGCACGGAGGAACCGTATCATTAACAATTTCTTTGACTGAGTCAGTCACATTGTGACGCTCACCCTCTGATGCATGTCAGAGCCAAATGACCACACACGAGGTGTCAGTGGAATACAATGTCACAAAAACATACCATGTCTGCGTGTCACTGTCTGCCATGGGCACTGTACTCATTAAACAGTTACGTGGCTCAACAAGTGGTAAGAGAAAACACTACTCCATGGACGTTGGGAATGTGTCCACAGTACAGAAATGCTCTGCAGTGTGTAAAATGTATGACACCATACTCTTCATGGTGCTACGTAGGCTACACTATGTCAAAAGGTTGTGTCACATGATTTCAATACAAGCAAACGGGTGTTGTTTGTGATGAGGATGAGATTTATAATCTGCTGATATTGCCCCAATCAAGGTATATTGGAGTGTGTACTTTGTGTGATTCTTCTAAATTAGGAGTGTGTGAAATTGTGTAAAGGATGCCAATAGTGCATGCAACCTCCCAATATACAATGGTGCATATCATCCAGACACTTGTCAAAAAACATGTCTGTCTTTGCGGCAGGAAACTGTCCCTAAAGATGGGAAAATGGGCTTTCTAATCTGCCTATTACAATTCCTATAGAAGCCTGCACAAGATGTGCAGGGTATCTAACCTGGGCCCGTTTTTTAAATATATCCTGCATATCAGCAAGCACATTGTTGCTGTATAATTGCCAATTAATATCTGCACAGATGGCCATACTGTCAATGAGGTTCCTGAACATATGCCTCAAAGATGCATGTGTGTAATCGGGTAAGAGCTGCAAAGAGGGCATGTAATGTCTGGAAATATGGAAATGGGGCGTGAAATGTGGCACCATATGAAATTGGGGGGTCAAGTTGGGGTGCAAAGATGGAAATGGGGCGTGAAATGTGGCACCATATGAAATTGGGGTGTCAAGTTGGGTGCAAAGATGGAAATGGGGCATCAAATGGCGCACCATATGAAATTGGGGCGTCAAGTTGGGGTGCAAAGATGGAAATGTGGCGTGAAATGTGGCACCATATGAAATTGGGGCGTCAAGTTGGGATGCAAAGATGGAAATGGGGCGTGAAATGTGGCACCATATGAAATTGGGGCGTCAAGTTGGGGTGCAAAGATGGAAATGGAGCATGAAATGTTGACCATTAAGAAATATAGGGGACAAATTGGAGTAACACGGAGATGTGGCGTCTAATGGGGTTACAACATTTATCTGTCTGTCAGAAGACATCAGCAAGGAAACAAGTACCACATACAGATCAATAAGGGCAACCATAACTAGGCTGACCAGCTACTTGCCAAAACCAATGGACCACCACCACCACCGAGACACGCAAAACAGCAACATCTAAAAAAGGACACAATGCATGGGTGAAGACACCTCCTACAGCTGGACAGACAAGTATATGAGGATACACACTGACACCTGGCTCATTCATAGCTACCAGTGAGACACATCTGCCATTGCATATGAACGACTAAGTAACATCTGACAATACACATGCAGGTACACACACCTGGAAGTGTACAGAAAGTGATGGTCCTATGTGTCCCCCATGGGTGAGTAACACATGTAAGAAGAAGAAATCATCACTGATGGCCCACTTGTGAGCAATGCCAACATTATGTGACATGTGTGGTGGCTAAGCTTCCAAATAGTGCAGACGTGCTTGGCTAAGGCGCTGCCGGGAGCTACCTTCCTACCTGCACATACATTCGTAGTATGCTGAGCTGCTGCCCATTTTGGTGAGTGGTGGCACAACTACACACCTGCTGCAGCCCTTAGCTCAATTCAAGGGCAATTAAAGGCATGCTCATCGCACCTCTGAGCCACGGACTCATGAACCACAGACTACACTCATAACAGATGTGAGGCGCAGGCTATGTGAGGGCACGGATTAGCTCTGCCCCCCAGGCTGTGGCAAGTGGTGCAGTTACCAGTACCATGCCACTGGGAGGAGGACTAGGGACACAATGCACAGGGGATTGCAAAGTTTGCCATGGACATCTGATCCACAGGACTGGAACATTGTAGCTGCTTGGACCCTGACACCAACCCTCGGTGGGCCTGCGTGGTACTGCACAATGACGCATAATCACGGGAGGATGACCCAGATGGTCACACACTACATCCTGTGACGCTACGCTCACAGATTTGTGAAAGAGAGACCTCTATGGACTACGGCGTACTCAAAGAGTCCTGCAGCCAAACATTTGCTTGGTGAAAGTGGGGCCGCAGACATAGGATAAACTTGTGGTGCATCACGATGACTCACAGGGCATCTGGACATCCCTGATGGCCTTCCCAGAACCTCACACACCCCTGGCCTCTCCTGAGCTTACACTGTCTGATCCTGGCCACTCTAGATCTAGAGGTCAGTGCAGGGAGACAACTGAAGGTCCGTTTTAATCCTGCATGCTGGGGTGGTGCGGTTGTGCCTCTGCTGGTCCAGCCGCATTACACAGTCTCTGCATAGCCCCACTTCCACCTACTCTGCTCCCCTATGCTGTGTGGACTAGCTATGACTGAGTCCATGTCCCTGCACTCACCAACTGCTGTGCCTTTGGCGAGGGTGCACAAGTGTGACGGTGAGTACTCGATGCCTGAGAAACATTGATAGGTGTGTCTACAGACGCTGAGTACCTGTGACATACTTAAAATACACAACAAGTTACTTTTAATGGACACTTTGCCAGCCAACCCTACTCACACTGCAGATGCGCAGCACACTGTTGCGCACACAGACGGGAGCTCTTGCATGTTCATCATGACATAGTAGTGCATGTAAGGCCTCCACCCCTGTGATACAGAGGCAGGTGGATAGGACAACCCACACAATTGCACCACGCAGAGCTGTGCCTTAGCAAACAACATCCCACTCTCCAGCTGGACACTGTCCACTAACCCCACAAATGTGGTCACGCCTGCAATGTAGCTCTACAGTTGCCCTACACTTCAGCCTGCGCTCCATGCTGAAAACTGCTGCACTTGTGTGGCTGATACACCTGCAACGGGTGGCCATTACAAAGCCCCACCAAGTCCACACCAGGTGGCATCATGTGGCTGAGACGCCAGCCACATTTCACACGCCACTCATGCAAGGGGGGGACGGAGGTGCAATGACCTCCCCTCTGTCCTGCATGTGCAAAGCAACTTCAATGCCAATGCAAACCACAATGGATCATGGCTCTGGCAAGCAATACACAGCTTCAGTACCATTTGAAAAGCTGGGTGAGTCAATACGGCGAATATGCTCTTTCTCAATGTAATAAATTGATAAGGTGGCTATAGACCTCACACATCTACGTGCAGATCATCACCAACCGGTAGATTGCACCATTCAAACAGAAGCTGACATTGCTGAAATTGCCATGCATGTTGCAGCTGCAGACTGACATATACGAAACATACTCAACCATGTTGAGTGCTGGAAGACTGAGTCGACAATGTCGAAGGGTGGACACAACGCTACAATGTATGCATGGTAGGCTGGGAAGAAGGGCAGGAGGGTGAAGAACCGGATGTCTACACTGCGACTTGACCCAAATAGATGCTACCGGCAGGGGCACTCTCTCATCATGCGTCATAGTGGAACGGGGAAACAGGGTGCCCACCAGACCATTCCCAGCAGGTTTTAAGCCACCTATGTTCTAAATCAACATCCTCAACTACAGGGACAGGGATACTATAATGCAATTAAGTTCACAACTAAAAGACATCCAGGTTGTCAATCATTCTAAATTTTCTTCCTGGACTACACATCACCGATCACTAAACACAGATATACATTCATGACAGGCAAGGATCGTGTTAGGCAAGACAATCTTCTGGACCCTATCCTGTTCCCAGCATGTCTACGTGTAGGAGCAAAGGGAAATACTTACTTTGTTCAAAATTCCATGACAGGCTGAATATTGGATGGACTCATACGCCTCTGCAAACACTGAGACTGTGCCCACTTATCCGCAACAGCAATGCATCCTCACACACAACCAATGCTGGTCAAACACGGAGGCAATCTCACAATTTACAATCTGCATGACCGGCATTGAGCCAAGTGCAGATTTAATGTTGCAAGGTACTCAAGGCCACAGCGGACATCACAGGATCTCAACTGGGCCAGCTGGCTCTACCATGAGCCCACAGGACAAGATCAGACACATTCATTCCTCCAAAGAGTCACAGGCATCTCAATACTCTCACTAACTGCCCAATGTCACTCCACAAAGGTGCAGCTACATTGCCTAAATAGCAGCACTTGTGCGCCACTTGGGTGACACACCCTTGGGAACTACATGGACCAGCAGTCATGGCATGCATATCCTCAACTGTCTCGTGTCACAATCCATGTGAACTCCCACCTACCTGTTTTTTGGCTGTGTCACGATCACTGACTCCATGACGCCCCAGAGTGCCCTCTCACTCCCAAGCTTTGCTCCCACACGTTTCACATATGTCGGTATGTATCTTCAGGCTGGGATGTAGCAATGTGTGGCGCATGCCCATTTGCAGCTGTCTGTCAGCTGTGAACTGCACAAGAACCAGTCAAGACACTTGCATATCCTCGGTCCAGAATGCGGTGCGTTGCACACATACCTCTGTCATTGTGTGAATCTTGCCTTTGGACAAAGTTTTGTGGATTGACTGTAGCACATTTGCCCGATTGTGATCACTTATGCGTTTGGAACTGTTTGCATTGCCATCTAACATCTGTAGAAGTTCAACTTACAAACTTTCAGTGCCATGGTAGGCAACACTGTGACCACATTTAATAGTTTCAACGTCTACATGCACATGTGCTCTCAAATTGAACACACTCTTCACCTACTATGACCTCCCTCAAAAAGGGGCACATGGAATGTCTGGGGCATACACACTCCATCATGTGGTTAGTAATTTTACTCCTATCTCAAACAACACCATAGAGAGCCAGCGCAACTACAGGAAAATCATTTGTCTAAAAGCAGAAATGCCACATCTACATCGTCATTGTCTGTAACAGTGGGATGCCACGGGATACTCAGTGAATGCAGGAGTGGAACAAATATGGGTCAGACTGGGGGTACCCTTTCAATTCGTGGACGTCAATATAGAGATCAAACACTGGTATATAGCAGTGCATGGCATACTAGACATGAGGCCAGTAGTACTTGCCTCGCTGCATGCAAACATGGAACAGGGGGCGTTCTCCTATCACATTTTGCTTATACTCGCTCAATGGCATGTCCCAATAGATTACCTTGCCAGATGGGCTATTGACATCGTGACATTGTTATAGCATTGCATTGGTGCAATGATGGCACCACATGTTTACACATATCAACCTATTTTTCACCATCTCTGGATCTGTTTCGACATGTACACTGCTCGTATTTACATTGGATGTATCGGTCTCCAGACCCTATTTGCCAAGTTTGTACCTTTACGACATTTGACAAAAGCACATATGTGTGATTTAAGTATTATTTACTTACAATATTTACAAATGTGGTGAGCATATAGGGCAAGTGCAGAGGGTGCCCGTTGGAGGGCCAGACAGAGACAATTGGTGTTATCAGGTCCAAGGGAAGAGGCATAGTTCAGTCCACAGGCTGGTTGAAGTGGCAAAGAATGGGGTGATATGGCAGTCCATTGGGGGGTCCAAGGATGTTACAGGGGACAGGGGAAGGAAGTGCAAGAAGTGCATGTGTGGCACGATACTGAGCACAGCAAGACACAAGAAACTGGGGATTTGGCACAGAGAGATGCTACCGCTTCCTCCTCAGCAGAAATGCGCTGTCATCCTCATCTCCATCATCTTGTGTGTCATGTGCCTCACAGGTGTCAGTTGGTGTTGTGGCTACAGCCCTGTGAGGCACTGACACACCTAGTGTTGGAGCAGAGGATGTGGAGGCCGCTGCAGCATCCATCTGCACCAAACCCTGTCGCAGCAAGGAGGCAACAAGCAGGTGTAGGGCATTATAGATCCCAGCAACCTGGTGCATGTGTTGAGCCCTGGCAGCCAAATCTTGGTCCTGCATCCGCTCCATTCTCTCCATGATATTGCGGATGTTGTCCAGATCCTTGCTGACACTGCTGGAACCACCCTGAGCAGACAGTGACTGTTGCCTCAGGATCATGGCTCCAGCAATGTCAGCCATGGACCACTGGAGAGCATTGAAGGGGCTGTGGGTGTCTGTGAGTGTCTGCATGCAGTCCCTAATGGGGTGACTGGGGGTGAATGTTTAGCCATTGTGCAACAGTCCGTCCATCATCTTGTGTGTTTTGCTGTTCACCCTATGTGGGAAGGGTATGCCCAGACGTGGGTCCCCTGCTCACTAAGCCACTGGAGTCAAGCTATCCTGGCTGAAGACGGCTGATAGCCAGAAACCGGTCCTAGGATGCTTGATTCCGATACAGGAAAGACAAGGCTTGGCAGTTCCGTCTGGACTGTTCCCATGAGGCACAGGGTCAAGACTGATATGCATAGGGCCATGTCTGAACTGGGGGGGCTTGGTGAGCAAAATAACGATGTATTAAACCCAGATCTGTGACTGGGGGTGAATGTTTAGCCATTGTGCAACATTCCGTCCATCATCTTGTGTCTTTTGCTGTTCACCCTATGTGGGAAGGGTATGCCCAGACGTGGGTCCCTTGCTCACTAAGCCACTGCAGTCAAGCTATCCTGGCTGAAGACGGCTGATAGCCATAAACCGATCCTAGGATGCTTGATTCCGGTACAGGAAAGACAAGGCTTGGCAGTTCGGTCTGGACTGTTCCCATGAGGCACAGGGTCAAGACTGATTTGCATATGGCCATGTCTGAACTGGGGTGGCTTGGTGAGCAAAATAACGATGGATTAAACCCAGATCAGTGACTGGCGGTGAATGTATAGCCATTGTGCAACATTCCGTCCATCATCTTGTGTGTTTTGCTGTTCACCCTAATGGGACTGCACGTAGGCCCGCAATTTGGTCTGCCATTTGCTGAAACCCCACCTGCACCCTTTCCCCCAACCGTTCTTAGAGCTCGATGATCCGCAGTTGGAATGCGCGGGTGGTGGGATCTGGCTCCTGGGAACTAGCTGGGGCGGTACGTGCCTGCTGCTCGTTGGTGTGAGCAGGGGGTGGGGTCTGCAGAGGGCTGCTGGGTTGCCCTGCACCGGAGGCTGGGGAGTTGAGGACGTCGAGCAGGAGTTGCAGGGTGTCGCTGTTGATGATCGCATACGCGTCCAAGTCATCAGCGGGTTCTAGGCGAGGATGCTGTTCTGGAGGTGCTGTCTCGCCCTCTGAAATGTGATATGGGAGAGAAATGACATGAGCGTTTGTCATCAACAATCATGCAGTAGTTCATTAAAGTTTCAGACAGCAGGACAATGTTAGACCCTACTGATTTGGAGGGGAGGACATTTATTTTTCCAAATGGTGACAAAATAGAAGATTTCGCCTATGTGAAGTTTTTTGGGACATGGTGGTCTCACAGCGCCCTACTTGCATGAGGACATAGCTACATGGCTTACTTTAGCACAAGGAAACGGGCACTTGAGCGGAGATTCTGTTAACACCTTGCTTGATGATATGCCCTGTGACGTTAATTGACACTCGCAATCGGGCGGCCTTTGGGAGCCATCGTCACATATTATCATCCTTCCCCACAATACTGTTCCTATCCTCCCCCCTTAGTGGTTGGCTCGTCTTTGTTCCGCTTTAGATTCATGCTGTAGAGCAAATGGATTACAGACAGCCATCTCAACGCACATGCCACATCCTTAGTGGGGACAGAGTAATGGAACGCTGATACGTGTCTTGGTGTCATAGGGCCTTTCTGCCAGCCTATCAACCATTCTGACTTCAGTATTCCACTATGAGAGTTTCTATGCGTCCAGCTAGCCGCAATGCCTATGATATGGTTGCTTGCATTACGCAATGGCGTCCTACATGTCTCCTAAGGCCCACAGTGTCCGACATTAAGTGGCAGAATTTCGATAACTGGTGCCTCTCTGCATGTCAGCCGGGATGCCACAGTTATTGTGCACAACGCTGTAGCCAGCATGGATGTGATGCATATGCAATGCGGCGCAGCATGGGCCAAAAATGAAAATGATGTGTGAGCCATCTCTGCCGTAAATGTATAGCATTGCTGAAGTGGGTTTGCAAGTGCAACGCAGCCAGCCGCGGCCGGCAGTGGGAGTACCTGCAGGGCGGTGACGTGGCAGGGTGGGGGGTAGTAATGTATGGATTAAGGAGTTGTGCAGGTAAGTGAATTTTTTTTAAAAAATAATACAAATTTTGTAGGGCGCCCTGCATCGCATTTGTGGATGCAGTGCACTCAAAAAAATTTGTCTTGTTCACTTACATGTATTCATACCTGGGAAGCTCCGTAATCAATACATTACTACCCCCCAGCTTGCCCCTCCCCCTCCCCACATCTCTGCCCTGAAGGTACTCCAACTGCTGGCCGCGGCTGAACGCAGCCCTTGATCTTGGGGGCCCTTTCTTTCCAATGCTGCATCAAGCCTTACGCCAAAAGTGAGTGACTGGAATCTAGTAGATTTAAATCAGCCACTAGAATGAGGCGTTCCACCGCCGGAACACCACCTCCTGTGCATGAATGCCTCCCACTGTACCTGGGCTTTGGGACTTTTTACATATCTCAATGGTGCATGACCTTGAGGATAGCCCGCAGCATTGGGCATCCTTTGCGCCACAGCTGCCTCACAAAAAGGGACGCAATTGCAGACTTTAAGAGGCACAAGGGACTTGTAAATCTGGCCCATGATGTATGTTTTTTGGTGTAAAGATCTCCCCTAATGTGTGTTTCCTTATAACAACTGCATGATGCAGTTTCATGTAATACACAATGCATTAAATGTACAAGACATTGGAAAAATATAAACAGTAACGTAAATTTAAATGCTCTTAAACTTATTCCAATAACGTCCAGGCATATTTTTACACATCACCATGAATAAACATCACTGCAGCATGCAGTTTCACCATTGGGCCCATTGCGACCTATCAGCGTGAATTTTTTGGACGCATTTAAAAAAACAGGCCGCATTCACATATCATTTTTACTATGTAAACCTTTGCGGCCTGTTTGTGTCCATATTTTCGTCGCTATAGCTATATTTTAGCCGCTAACACACAGGAAGTGATGTATCACTGCTTCCTGTCAAAGGGGTGTGGTTTTGACTTTCACTTTCTCTTTTCAGCACATTGCTTGTGTATGTGCTAAGAGGAGGAGGTCTATGGTGGTTGCTGGTGTTGGATTTGGATTTGGAGAGTGGTGCTGTGTGCTGTGACCTGTCTGAAGTGTCTGTTTGGTCTATTTGTATTATTTTCAATTGTTTGTGTGTCTACTGTCCTCAGTTTTGTGGTGTTTTGTGTGGGGTTAGTGAGTTATTAATATAGAGTTAGTTAAGTGGGTTATTATTTATTAGTAGTAAGTGGGTTACGGGGGTCAGGGAGATGCCGGCTGTGGGAAGGTCAGGGAGGATGAGTGAGGGGGCATTGGGGGGGTTTCTGTGGCTTTTAAAGTTTTACCTGCCATTGATGTTGGAGGCTGGGGGACGGATCCTGCAGGGCTACAGTGTGTCTGTTCAGAAGGTGCGCTGGGAGCGGGTGAGGGTCCAGATGGAGCGATACTTTGGAATTGCCCGGAATGTGCACCAGTGGAAGCACCGCTGGCAAGACATGCTTGCACGTGAGGCAGACCTGCTCGATTACACCAGAGTGATGACTGGCCTACAGGGTGGTAAGTACTAAACCCATTATTTTACTTCACAAAACAAAGGGATGTAAGCGAGTAACGTGTGTGACAAGTGTGTATGACATCTACATGCTGTCTCACAACTGTGATACTGTGACAACGTGTTACTGACAATGTCATTAGCCTAAAAGATTTGCGCATGATTCACATTACTTAGGATTGGAAGAACTACCTCTTCCAAACATATTGCGTGCAACAGTAGAGTAGGTGTGTGAGTAGTCAATCCAAACAGCCCTATTTGTATAGAACCATAAAGTGCCAGTTGGAGTGAGTGGTCACGTTGTAATTGAGGTGTGAACACATATTTGCGCTGTGAAGACCACATATGGGACAGAGGTCCCCTGTGTGTCACTTGCCAAAACATTACTATGTAATGGTGAGTGCCCACACGTCAGTAAGGGTGGCAAGGCACAGAGGATATTTGCATGTATAAGTCCATCACAGGTGTAGTCAGTCGAAGAGATGTGGGCAAAGCCTGTGTGCAGGATGCCGTGTGTGTGTCCAGTATGGGTAACTGTACAGATCGGAGCAGAGCCATTGTGTGTGTGACCTATGTGCAGGACAGAACACAGTGTGACAAACGCTCGACTCCATGAGCAGCACGACTGTACCTACAAGGCCCCTGTACATGGTTCATGTGCAGAAATGTCCTTGTCAGGTGAAAATGCACTACGGGAGTTTTACTGCTCCAGAGTGTCTTACATCCCAAAGGACTGCGTATCAGCCTCTTACAAACTGCATAGTTGCCCTCATACGCAGTACAACTTAGACATGATGCCTGTGTGGACATGGTGCATTGAAATTGCGTGACACAACTCTTATGTGCATGTCTTACAGCACTGATGTTATGGGTGGGCCACCACTGCATTCACAGGCCATGTGTGCATGGCAGTCAAAGTGAACAGGGTCATGCGTACAAACTGTCATTCACCTACACAGTGATGTTGTTTTTCCCGTGACTGTAATGTTGTTCCTCATGTTTATGTCACGTTTCTGGATGCCATGTAATGAAACATATTTACATTTGTTCACTCACAGATAGTCGATAACCCATCACACAGGGTGACGTTGATTGATTCAGGGACCCAAACGCCACTGGTGAGTATTTGTATTTGAAATTGCCATGTTGTGGTGTCATGAATGTCATTACCAAATGGTACACGTGGTTGTTTGGCCATATGGGTGTGTACCGCATGTCACTCTTGCCACAATGTGCAGATGTATTTGTTGATACCGATTTGTCTGCAAATAGGTATTTGGATGTGGGAAGAGGCATATCATTCTCAGTTGTGACTTTGCCCATCAAGGGACAATGATACAGCTTTGATTTCCTGTGCATGACATACAGCACAGGCTCTAGCTAACTAGTCAATGATCCAAAGATCCTACAGGCAATACACTCCTTTATTTTCACACTTGGGGGCATATTATCAAAAACAGTCGAAAGATTCATCCCCGCTTTATCTGCAGGATACTGCCGCTGAAGCGGCGATAAAGGGCTTGATAATATGCCCGTGAAAATTCCCATAGAAGCCCAGGTTAACACCAGAACCTGGGCAGCTATGGGAATTCTCAAGGGCAGATTATCAAGCCGTTTATCGCCGGTTTAGCGGCAGTTTCTTGCCGATGAAAGCGGCAATAATGTGTCGCCCTTTCTTGATATTATAGCCCCCAGTTGTTAGTAGGGGTGTCCCAGTCTTGTTCCTGTGCATGTAGGCTGAGCTTACAATCGGTTGCCATTGACACTTGCACACAGCCACACTAGCACTCATGTAAAAGAGTGCCAGTCTTGTCACTGACTACATGAACTGTACCCATATGCAGGTAGACACACATGTCTGCACATGTGCATTGTACAGAAGTAGCAGCAGTGTGTCACAGGATTAGATGAGGGTGGTGCTGGCCACGGAGGGGCAATGCCGCCCTACTAATGTGAATTGGACTAGTTGCACACACTCAGGATGCACAATGGTGACATCTTATGACAGTCTCATTTTTCTTTTGATTTGTCAGTACATCTCACCTGCCATGCACTGTCATGTCACTATCCATAGCCTGTAGTGAGCAACAAATGGCTTGACAATTATGTGGACAGGTCACTAAGAGACTTTACAGAACACCACTTGTGTGTTGCCTTCCATGTTGTATAGGATTTGTGTAAATATTTAATAATTGGCCAATGACCTAGTGTGCTTGGGTGGGAATTAACATTTAGCATATTTTTCAGACAACATGACTCCTGAAGAGGTGCATGCCTACCAGGTGGCAAAGGACAGGTGGCACCATGTACGACGGGTCAAGAAGGGGTACAGGGACATGGCCCGGAAGCACCTGTCTGACAGGAAGGCAGGGAGGTGGCCATCTATGCCAGAGGCTGTTGGAGTGCATGACAAACGCACCACCTCCACCGCTGATGCCAGGGCTGGACCGATTAGTTTTGTGAAGGCAATGTCGATACCCGTCATCAGGCCAGTTCCAAAACCAACCAGCCAGGCGACAGTTCCCACAACAAGCAGTCAGGTGCCGGTTCCAGCAACAAGCAGTCAGGGGCCGGTTCCAGCAACAAGCAGCCAGGTGCCGGTGCCAGTTGCAACAAACCAGGGGATAGGCCAACTTCAAACCAGCCAGGATCTTGTCCCACCCACCACTCTGCCTCAAATGACCGAGGCACTGATGTTGCTGTGGAAGTAACAGCAGCGGAACAATAACTTGCTTTTGGATGTAAAGAACGAGTTGCTAACCCTAAACAGGCAGATCCATGAGATCCGGGAGAAACTGGCACTTCCATGAACATTCCATTGTTATCCCCCACGCCCCTCTACTGCCTTCCCTCAATGTTCCATTTTTTTAGATGTGTAATTAGTGTTTGTTGTAATTAGATATAGATTAGTTTTAGAATAGGTATAGTTAGTTTTGTAGTGTAACATATTTATAGGATAGGTTAAGATAGTGTTGGGGCTAAGTTTCTTTTATCTTTGGGTGGGGGGTTGATGTCCTTTTTTAGTATGTGTAGTAGTGGATAGTTAGTATTACATGTGTAGTTTAGTTTAATATGTGTTTAGGTATTTTAGATATAGTGTTAGTTGTATGGATTAGTGTAGTTTTTTGTAAGTTAAATTTGTAAGAATAAATACTGTTGAATTTATTACTTCTTGCAATGATGTCGGGTAGGATGCAGAGTGTGGATCTTGCTTCATTGTATGCTACTCATGCCATCTGTGGATTAATCCCTGTATGTGTGACTATGGATGCAACCTGTTACACTGCTGCATGTATAGTGTTCAGTAAACCTTAGCTGTGGGATCTGTTGACTTGCATGGTTGACAGTTTACGTAGGATTTAGCATGGCCTAGTCTATTGACATCTAATTTTTGAAGCACAACATATGAAGTGTGATGCGCAGAGTTGCACAGCACAATGTTGCACATTAGAAATTGTACATAGGAACATGGCATTGTGAGTGTCAGAGCCAGGGGAAGTGGATGAGTTTGCTGTGCGATAGTCAATGAATGGTATATTTTCTGCAAATCCATGCATGTGTCCCAGGTGAGTGTTTGTGGACGTTGCAGGACAGTGGAATGAGGTGGTCAGTGGAATGAGGTTAAACAGACTACTAAGGTAAGACAGGCCTTCTGCAATTTGTTGTTGATAGGCACACAAATGAGTCTAGGCTCACAGCATACACTGAATCTTGGATGCAATTCTATGGGGGAATTCATCACGCCTCTTCCCAACACTTTAGTTGCATTTTTGTACCACAAGGCAGGGATGATTTTGTCACCGATCTGGGTAATGTGGCCACACATCTCATAGAACGGCCCGGACGCACATTGCATGAGATTGCTGGTGTTGTGTTAATCTTCTATTTTTATACTCACCACACACATTTGATTTGTGTACACACAGACACATGCAACTGTGATGGCACATTGTGGATGCACTGTGTATGTTGATGTTCATGTGCACAATTAGGCATGGTGCCTCGGACATTGGCACACAGGTGACATTGGGTACAAGTGCTTGAGTAGTATGCAGGCAAGTGTGTATGTGTCAGGCTGGCAGTGGTTGCACAAGCTTGGTCACTACTCAGACACATGTGGGCAATGCTGCAGGTGTGCAGACGTTGGTGAAGGCATGCCTGATTGTGCGCAGGGGCATTGACATTTCCTGCACATACACAATGTGGCATCCGAGTGACATGTGTAGTTGTGCATTTAAATTGTATGTGCATGGTGATGTTGCAAGGGATCCATTTTTTAAATGTTCTACATGTATCGTTGTTGTGCCACTGTGTGTTTTGCAGATGCACTCTGACACTGCTTGCAGGCAGGTTGCTCCCCCCGCCACCACATGGCCGCCAGCTGCCTCGGGCCTGCTCCCTGCCGCACGCCTGTGTTGCTGCCGTTTTCTGCTCCTTCACACCGCTGCGTCCCTGCGCCCCCGCACCCTGCTCCCCTTTGGACACCCCGCTCCCGCCTCCCAGCTGCTACTCCCTCCCTATCCCCCTCTTATGGAGGCCGCACAGTGGTTGGGCAGCTGGCATGCGGAAGGCACAACAAAGGCAAGCCTGTCTGCGCCTGGACCGTGCCCAGCGCCAGAACACCTGGACCACGCAAACGCCACGAAACCAGACTACGCTATGATGCCAGCACCCTCCACACACTCAACCTCGTCAAGAACAACACAGCTTCCAAGCCGCCAAAAAACGGACTCAGAGACCTTTCTCCTACCACACCTGCAGCTTCACCTGCAACAGTACCATAAAACCTCCTAGGACTGGACCCAAAAACCTCCGCTGCATACTCCTTAACACCCGCACAACACGCAAACACGCCGTATATCTCTGGGATCTGCTCGACACCTCCACCCTAGACGTGGCCCTCCTGACCGTGACATGGTGGAACAACTCCTCTGTGCCCGACATCGCCATAGCCATCCCAGATGGCTACAAGATCACCCACAGGGATTACACCGACTGAACCGGAGGATGAATAGCCATCGTCCACAAGTCCACCCTCAAGCTCGCCACCCACGCAGACAACATCCTCAACACCGCCAAACACCTGCACTTCCGTATCCACACCGACCACAACACCACCCTCAGAGGAACACTCTTCTACAGACCCCCCAGAGCCCAAACTCAATTCAGCAACTCCATTGCCAACCTCACCAGCACCCACACACTCACCTCCATGAACTACATCCTCCTCGGGGACCTGAACTTCCACCTCGAGAACAACAACAACACCGACTCCACCACCCTGGTCGACAACCTGGACAATCTCGGCCTCGAACAACTCGTCACCCCACCCACCCACAACGCTGGTCACACACTGAACCCAGTCTTCTCCACAGGCCCCCACGTCACCTTCTACCACACCACTGAATTCCACTGGACTGACCACCACTGCATCCATTTCCCCTTCGAGGAACAAACCACGCAGCACCGCACCCAACAGCTACCTCGCCACTGCTGGAGCTAAGTCACCAAAGAGCAGCTGATCACCACACTCACCCAAAACCCACACACCAACTACACCAACCCAGACACTGCAGCCTGCCACCTCAGACAGAGGATCGACAACTGCGCCAGCACCCTTGCCCCACTGCAGAAAACCTCCAACAACCACACCAGCAAGAGAGCCACCTGGTTCACCAACGAGCTCCAGAGCTCCAAACGTGTGTGCCGGAAACTGGAGAAGATATGGCGCCACAAACGCACTCCGGACAACCATGCAGCCCACAAGGACGCCATCTGCAAATATCATCACCTCATCAGATTAGCCAAGGGATCCTCCTTCAAAGAGCGGCTGGATGACAACGCACACGAGAGCAAGGAGCGGTTCAGCATCGTGAAGGAACTCTCCAACCCCAGCACCAACACCAACAACATACCTCCCTCACAAGAACTGTGCAACTCACTAGCCATCTTCTTCCAACGCAAGATCGCTGACATCCATGACAGCTTCAACGCGAGACACGCCCGAATATGCCAGATTCCACCTCCCCTGTGATCACCACCAGCGCCAAACCCTGACCTCCTGGTCCAACATCAACAACGACAAGATCCACAAGGTCTTGACCTCCATCCACTCAGGCTCTCCGTCAGACCCGTGCCCACACCATGTATTATAATAAGCAGACGCTGCCATCACACCCCAACTACAGAACAGGAACATTTCCGGTAAGCTGGAAACACCCCAAAATCAACGCCCTCCTCAAGATGCCCAAGGCGGACCCCAAGGACCTCAAGAAATTCCAGCCCATCTCCCTGCTCCCGTTCCCAGTGAAGCTCACCCAGAACAACATCAACATGCAACTGGGCCGCCACATGGGAGACAACAACATCCTGGACCCATCCCAGTCCAGGTTCCAACAAGACCACAGCACTGAGACAGCCCTCATTGCCGCCACAGACGACGTCAGGCACCAACTGGACAACGGCAAAACATCACCCCTCATCGTCCTGGACCTGTCAGCCGCCTTTGACATGGTCTGCCATCGCACTCTAAACACACGCCTCCTATGAGCAGAATCCAAGAGAAGGCTCTTAACTGGACCATGTCCTTCCTCTCCAGAAGGACCCAGAGCATCCAACTCCCGCCCTTCCAATCCAAGGAGACCGACATCATCTGCTGCATCCCTCAGGGCTCATCCGTCAGCCCGATTCTGTTCAACGTCTACATGGCCCCACTCGAACAAGTGGGGGCCAACACAACCTCAAATTCATCTCCTACGCTGACGACACCCAACTCATCCTCTCCCTCACCAAGGACCCGCACCCCGACAAACCTACCTCCATGAGAGAATGTAGGCCGTCACCGAGTGGATGAGGAACAGCCGTCTGTAGCTGAACTCGGACAAGACAGAGGTACTCATCCTCAGAGCCACCCCATCAGACTGGGACTACACCTGGTGTCCGACCACACTGGGAACAGCACTGACACCCACCAACCATGCACGCAACCTAGGATTCATCCTCAACTCCTCCCTCTCCATGTCTACACAGGTCAACTCCGTCTCCTCCTCATGCTACAACACCCTCCGCAGGATCTACAAGTGTATCCTGAGCTAAACAAGTAGAATGGTGACACAGGCCCTCGTCAGCAGCATATTGGACTACGGCAACGCCCTCTACGCAGGAATCCCAGACATACACCTACGGCATCTACAACGCATCCAAAACGCCTCTGCCAGACTGATCGTCCACGTCCCCCGCCACTGCCACATCACCCCCCACCTGAGAGACCTACACTGGCTCCCCGTCGACAAGAGGATCACCTTGGGGCTCCTCACACACACACACAAATCACTCCACAACGCCGGACCTGCCTACCTGAACAGCCAAATCAGCTTCTACACTCTCACCCGCCAGCTCCGCTCCACCAGCCTCCCCCTCGGCGCTGTCCCCCGCATCCAACTGACAACCTCCGGCAGCAGATCCTTCTCCTACCTCGCCGCCATGACCTGGAACACCCTCCCTACCCACCTATGGCAGACCCAAGACCTACTTGCCTTCAGGAGACTCCTCAAGGCCTGGCTCTTTGGCAGTAGCGGCACCCTCTCCCCTCAGCACCTTGAGACCCTCACGGGTAAGTAGCACACTTTACAAGTACTCTGATTGATTGATTGATTGATTGGGATGCTCTGGCATTGTGATTTGACTATGTACTTTTCGGTGCACATTTGGGGTTCTGTCTGGCTTGCACAATGGTCCATGATATGACATGTGTTCACCAACATTGTAGTAGCTTTTTCATGAGGGAGATGCTGCTTCTACAGCACAACAGTGCTTGCTGATATGCACTACTGTATTCAAATAGCAAAAGAGGCTTCTGGTGTGCACCTGGCCTACTATTTACATTCAATTAATCATATTGGCATGCTCCTCCTCAGTGCTTTGTGAGCTGTTACTTCCGTTAATGCATCGAATACACTGCCGTCATTCCTGTTACTGTGGCCATATGGGGCATATTGTCAACAAAGTGGGAAAGAGAGGTGATAGCCATCTTGGCTTGACGGCTCTCTTTGCAACTTCGCAAACACTAGCCTGCAGCATATTACCAAGGATATGGTGCAGCCTAGCGTTTCCCCCTGCCATGGTGGTAGTTTTTGCTATTTTTCGCCAGCACAGGCATGCCTTGCACCAGAGTGCAAGGGTGTCTGTGAGCAGGGAGGTTTTTTTTGTTCAGGAAGGAGTTCCTTCATGCACATAAACAAAGAGTAAATGCCATTTTGTAACTTACATGTGTGATGCTTTATACAGCACACATGTAAGTAACAAATTTGCAATTATTTTATGTTGTTTGTTTATGTACAGGAAGGGACACCTTCCAGGACATGAACAGGCCGTGGCATTTTGTTTTTTCCATTTGTGCTGCACAAGGCAGCACACATGGTAGAAACAAAAACTAGGAGATATGAAGCATTTCTCCTCGATTCATCACCTTCAGGACAGGACTTGCCACCTCTTGTCACCAAGCTTCATAATAGTTGGTAGCGTCAAAGTGAATGGGTGTTGCAGTGGAATGCACACCACAACACCCACTCACAGCCCCTTTCAGGATGAGTTTATTGTGATAGTGGCCCTATTACAAAGGCTGAGAGGTGAGAAGCTGCGTCTAAATCGAATGGCAGATTGACTCCGAGGATTGCCCGAGACCAGGGGGCAACATTTGAAAAAAACCAACTCCTCCTACCCACAACCACCGAATAGAAAAACTTTTAGGGTAGAGTGTGCACGAATACCACGCATTAACTGTGGTCCCGCGCCGTGTTTTCTGAAGAACAGTACAATTTGCTTGTTTCTGAATCTGGAGTGTGTGGTCCTGATGAGAACTCCGCAATAAGAAGAGTTCGAAACGCGTAGACCTTGTGTTCTCAAAGCCATATGAAATCAACTAAAAACGGAATTTTATGGATTTTAGATTTGTGTTTACATTATAATCTATGGCTATGTAAAAATTTGTTTTCTGAAAAAATTGATCTATGATTGTAAATAAGAATGGTATGTTTGAAAGTATGTCTGAGAGTGTCTGACAGTGATCTGGTATGATGAGTGTGAATGATAGGAGGGGTATGGTTTATGGTTTATTGTACAGAATGTTTTGCATATAATGTGTGTTATAAGTTCTTTTGAAATGTAAAAAAATTGATAAAAAAATGACTAAAAAGTTCTAATGAAGTAAAATAAAACAAAACAAAGGATTGATTCAAGAAACTAAGGTCTCCTCACTTTATGTTTCATTCAAAGGTGAGATGAAAAAAAGACAGCGAATCTAGATAGGCAGCATTGGCGTTTCTTTAGTATATAGTACCTATTACAAAGGCAGCGTTAAAACAATTTACATGGCTTTGGGCACAGTTAATTGACTTAACGCTGCCTTGATAATAGTGTGATGCACATATTTCCATGTTATCGGCAGAAAAGTGCCAATGACGCAGCAATGAGGGGCTTGATAATACGCCCCTGTATGTTGTGTGAGTTGCTGTTTGCGATCGGTGATATGTCCCTATGCCAACATGCACAGGGGTATCGAGGACTTGTTGTACAGCTCATGAGGGTATGCAATACAATGACTTTCATAGTACATGTGTGTCACTGTGCCCATCCAGCACCTTCACACTGTCCCTGGTTGCCGCTCACCCTGGTGTTGTTGTGGGCGTTCCAAATCAGCACTATCCTGGCCTGCGAATCCAACTACAGTCTCCTCGCTGATGACATGGGACACCTGCTCCTACAGCTCATCCAGCTCCTCCTGTGGAGCTGGTCCGCCTTCTCCGATCTCCCTCGCTGCCCTAAGGTTGGCTCCCAGTTTCTTCTTTGTCTTGCTCTTAGCATCGTGCCACCGCTTCTTGCACTCGTCCACTGTCCTCCTTCTCTCCCCCACGGCATTGACTTTGGTCATGATGTCCTGCCATATCTTCTTCTTCCTTGCCATGGTGACGGTGGAACTCACGAAGAGGTCCTGCTGGTGTTGCGTCACCTTTTCAAAGTACCTGGTTCTCCATTGGACTGGGGGTTCCTCTTCCTCTTGGCCTTTCCTTGGGTCTCTGCCTGGCCTTTCTGGGTGTTGTTTCTGCCCTCTGCACTTGTCCCTGCTTGCTCACCATCATCTACAATGTTAGGCATTTTGCTTGGTAAATTTTTTGGCTTAGCTGGCGTTTTTCGGGTCGCTAACGCGTTTTATGTAAGCCTGGGGCCTATTGGTTTGCGATATTTATCGCTGATTGGCCCAACGTCCTTTTTTTCACACAAGCGTGCGTCGCGTTAGAGATGTCACGCTAAATGTATCGCCTACTTTTATCGCATTTGATGGGAAATATCGCCGGCTAGTGACGTATTGATAATACGTCGCTGCAGCGGCGATAAATACAGGCGATGCGCGGCGATAAAAAAATCGTGCTAAATGAGTTTGGCGATAATTTTCACCTCTTATTGGTAATATCCCCCTTGGTTTTAGAGGTATTGATCTTGAGACTTCCCGTGTCACAGAAATCTTTAAAGTGGGAAAGCAATTTCTGCCGTCACCCTGGGGTTTTTGATACATGCAGGGTATTGTCCGCAAACAGGAGTGTTGCAATCACATAGCCCCCCCAACATGGTGCATCGGAAATATCTTGCTGCAGAAATTGAACGATATTATTCATATAAAGTGAAAAGAGTGTGGGAGCTAAGACACATCCTTGGCTGACACCCCCGTTGACTGCTATTGGATCAGTGAGCTGCCCTTGGTCACCCAAATAAACCTTTGTAAAGTTTGCAACATGTAGGAGGATTACCGCAGACAAAATCTCCAACAGCATCCTCATATCTGCTAAGCATTGCCACAGCTTTTGCCTGGGTACAAGATCAAATGCTGCTTTAAGGTCAATAAAAGCCACTCATAAACTTCCCTGGCCAATAACCACGGTCTTCCAAGAGAGTAGAATTAAATGAAAGACCTGATCAATTGTTCAGATTTTGGCTCTAAAGCCTGCTTGAAATGGGGATAAGATATTGTTCTCGCTTATCCAGATCTGTAGCTTATTCAGTAGTGCTTGGCTGACCACTTTCTGAATTAAATGGATATGGCTGATTGGTCTGTAATTACTGGGGGATGAGCTATCACCTTTTTTGAAAAATCAGAATCACCTCTGCGCCTTTTCAAGACAGTGGAACTGGGGCTCTCGCCACAGTAATCAGCTAAAAGCGCTGCGAGGCCTCCGGGTAGTCAGGCGCTATATAAGTGCAGTTTTTCATTTCATTTCATTTCATCCCGCTGCACTAGCATTAGCCAAGATCAAAATATAGGCCCACCAGTTTTCCTTATCATATAAAAACAAGTCACCAGGAATGCCATCGAATGCAGGAGACTTTGCTTGAACAATTGTGTTAATAGCAGACTGTATTTCAGTACTAGTAAAGAACTCCTCGGGATAAGTCAGGGGCAGGGCAGGCTGAGGTAAGTCTGGGTCTATGGACGAGGGATGCGCATACAGGCGTTTGAAATGATTGTGCCAAGCAGAGATTGCTATGTTGCTGGCTGTTTGGGGGGCTCTGGGGGTACCCTATGTGATACTAACTGCCAAAACAGTTCAGGACCTTTGGCAGCACATGCTTCACCAATAAGCTTCCACCTAGTGGAGAAGTGTGGCTCAATGGTTAGAGCGGCAGACCCTGATGCAGAGGTCTAGCCCGGGACCAGGGTTCAATTCCCCGCCTCGGCGGGTCTTGGGTTAAAAAATTCCACGGACCTGATCATTCTCGCCTTGGTGCCTATTCCAATCATGGAGTCCCACTCTGCAACTCTGGGCAAAAGCTTGCTTAATCTCCACAACGGCCCCCACAACGCTAAGGATGCCTGGCCTCCACCTTGGGGGTGCCCAGGAGTGGACACCTCACAGGGAAAGCCAGGATGGGTTCCACAGCGGTATTCGTACAAGCGCCTTGAGACCCTTGCGGGTGAGTAGTGCGCTATACAAGTATCAATTTACATTTACATTTACCTATTATCGCCCCACTCCCATTCCTCTCTTACTTGGGCTTTTTGATAGGACCTTCTCAGGTCTCTTACTATTTCAGTTGAGTGGGATCTGAGGGCAGACGCTAGTTGCCATTTCAGCTGCCTGCATTCGCGGTTAGACCAGGCAGTCCACAATGGTGCGCAGTGGCTTGGCCATAAGTGTGAAATTAGATCGCTAAATTGGGCAGCCAGTTGTTTAGAAAAGCAAGAATGTCTGTAAGAAATATGTTCCTGTCCTACCGGGTTCTCAGGCATGGCTCTAAAGTTTAACTAACATGCAGTTAATTGGTGGTTGAAAGACTGGAGCTTGGCCTCATCCAAAATCACCTTTTGCCACTTTAAGCGGCGGTTGTCATTTGATGGGAGGAATTCTCTAGTCGCTGTGAAGGTTCTGAGCTTTCTAGAAGTCCCATCCCTCGGTGACATAAGGCTCATGAATAGGGGGTTGTGGTCACTATCTACACTTGAGCCTACAAACATATCTATTAGCATTGGCCAAAACCTTAGGTCAAGAAGGAAATAATTAATGCAGCTAATTCCCTTAGATCTGTTAAAAGTATTGGCACCCATTTTGTCCGACTTGCTCCGCCCGCTTGTGGCCCTCAGCCCACACCCCAGGGTAATGGCTTTTAGCTGCAGTGCCACTTGGGACCATTTCCGAATTGGAGGCAGATCTGGTTGGGGGACTAGCCAATAAACATCCTCTTCTCTTTCCCAGCTATCGTCCACCTTTCCCAGAGGTTCGAACGTCATGTTAAAGTCGCCCACTAAGATCAAGGGATGCAAGAAGCGCCTTGCCCTAGGAGCTCCTCAAGATCATGCAGAGTAGTCGACCTATCACCCCCCCTAGTACCTCTCGCATCGACATTGAAGATGTCCAGGGAGCGACCTGTTTTACCCTTTAATTGAATACCCAAAATATCAGGGTTATTACAGGAGAGCTCTTGAACCTGGCAATTGAGCCCCATCTTCACCTAAACAAGCAATCCCGCTACTGGGCAGCCAACTTTGTTCTGGATGGAGGAGCGATGATATTCTAGGTAACCTGGCATATGTGATGAAGTGGTACTCCAGGTTTCTTAAAGTAAGCAGATGTCGAAGTTTCCCATAAATTAGATCCAGTACGGAAGTGTCAGCTTTGACTTCACCCCTGCACAATTCCATGACACCATCTTTAGGTGGTGTGCCGTCCGAGGCATGGGGGTGTTGGAAGGGCTAGGCCTCGAGATCAACACCACAGAGTGAGTCTGTTGATTGAGGGTTATGGAAGGTAGAGTGTCCCCCATAGGCTGCTCACTGGTTGTAGTTGGAGTTAAACCCCAGAACATTCAAGAATTTAGACTGCTAGATGTGTTACAGCTCTCCTCAAGTGAGGGTAACTGGGCTATAGAGTTCTTCGGGACTGGGGTTGGGGTGGGCCGGTTCAGTCAATCTTTATTGGCCAGGGTCAAATCTTAACCAGAAAATGGTGTGGCTGAAGGGGCTGATACATAAATTGATGCTGGTATTCGCAAAAGGGCAAGTTCTTGCTTCCAATGCAACTAAGTTGTGAACCAGCCTACCATCTGCTAGGGTCAGTTCAATGTAATCTGTTGGACTATGGGGAGGGGATAACCTTCTTGCTCGCAGAATGTCCTCCCTACTTACTGGCCTACAACCTCTGACATGCCTAATCCAGTGTGTTACCTTGTTCCTAAGCGAGTCTTCACCTTCCCACTTCTGTTTAGGGTTGCTTTTCAGGATATTTGTCATATAGATCCTGTTGGGAATTTGGGAGGCTCTGTGCTCCTCTCTTGCTGATATGTTACTGTGGTTACTCCTGAACTGTATATCATTATAGTGGGGTCTTTCACCATGACCAAAGAGTCCCTTGGTTGTGCACAGTATGCCCCCCCCCACTTCTCAGGCCAGATGGTGCATATAGTGCGCTTTTTAAAAATATGGGGAATATGGGGAGTGCGTTTGGGCAACCTGAAGTTTGCTGTTGTTGATGGTGTCTTGGGACTACTAGTACTAGAAGTAACTTGGGGGACAGGAGAATCCAATATTTCTACACATTCAGACACAAGGCTATCAATTCTGTCAAGAATGCAATTACCCCCAGCATGTTTCCCTTTCTTGTTTTTTTTTCTTTCAAATGTGCTTCCTCAGGTCCACCCTCAGTCGCTTTCCTCTTTCCCATGTCCAGCTGGATGGAATATCCAAAGAACCTAATTGTAAGACTTGAGGCAGAAACAGAACACAGTTCCAGGGCACAGTTATGAGTGTTACAGTACTTTCGACGTACCTTCAATGACTATGGCTTAGAGGGATGGCGCAGCCAGGCTGCTCTGGCCTATGACTGTGCAGATGGGCTAGCCCTGGGCCAGGCTTTGCCCGGGCTTTGCCCAGGCGCCTCCAGCACCCCGGGGCTGCAATGATTTTTTGGGGCACATCGATAATACAGCAGGGGGACCAGGGAGTCTGGGAGGTGTAGACCTCCCCTGGCTTTGTCTCTTTGGGTGGTGTGGGCTTCAGCAGCTGCGGTGCCGCAACAATGCTTTTGGGCGCCTCCAGGCGCATCAGTGATGCGGCAGGGGGACCAGGGAGTCTGGAGGTGTAGTCCTCCCCTGGCGCGGTCTTCTTGGATGGTGCGGGCTTCCACCAAGCACAGATTTGCCTAAATAATGCAGCATCACATCACAAATCATAGACACACTTCACATTCAATGTGCACAACATTTTAAAAAGTGTTTTGCAAAAATTACTATAGCCCTCATCCAAGGTCCCAGACTGTGCAGCAAGGTGCCCCCTCATGCACAAACTATATACCCTATGACAGCTAAAAACAATGTTTCCAGGGGCATATTGTGAGTGTAATAGAGAAAAGCTGCACTGCTTCTGTCTGCGCAGACACACAATGAATGGCTACTGATTAATGTCTAAGCTAGGGCCTACACTGCCCCCAAGGTGTCTTGCATTGTAGTGTGGACAGTCTTCTTGTTCAAACTGTTCTGTTCAACATTACAACACATCTTCTAACTCCTTTATAGTGTCCCCACAGTAGACTCTGTGCCCTACCATGTGTAGATTAACATATCACATGTTCCCAAATATCCACTTTCATTCCCATGCCTGACACACAGAAAAAGGTAGATGCAATCAAAAATGTAGAACAGCTGTGTGCCAGAACGAAGTTACTCCAACAGCTACTTTCATGTAATTGTAAAGATATAGGTTTAGATTTAGGCATGATACACATACACCAACACAATACAATCTTGTCATCCAATTGCCTAATAGATGTCCAAGTAAATATTGTCTTTGGTGACTAATTAAAACCTACATAGCATTGCCACTTACCCGAATGTCAAGAAATGGAGGCATTACAGAGGACACCCCACTTGGCTGTGTTGTTCCATGTTTGCCATTGACAATTGTCACTGGTATGCAAGGGACCCATTGTCATTACATTTACATGACTGTGGGGAAGGGAAATGTAGAATGCTGGACATAGGTCACAATGGTGACTAATGTACTTCTCATCCTCATCATGAGTGCTGACTAATTTTCTTTCTCTCAGCTGATCAAGGGCATGCACTAATGCTGTGGGTAATTACACCAGTGAATAATCCCAAACCCAAGCACAATGACATACAATCAAGCTCTCAGCCACACCAGGGCTATTGTGGAGCAGACATTTGGTGTCTTCAAGTCACAGATCCTCTGTCTTGATGCATCTGGGGGTCGGTTACTATACTCCCCACCCATGGTCTGTAAAATCATCCTGGTATGCTGCATCCTGCACAACATATGTGACATGACAATTGTGCCTTTGCGAGAGGACAATGTGGAAGCAGAAATGCTAGGTGATGGAGACGAAGGAGAAGAGGAGCCTATGCAACCTGTAACTTCATCAGCAGCAACAAGGTGGAGGGATAATATCATCACCCATTTCTTCTCTGACTATCATTTGACATAAATCACCTAAAAAAAAGTTGTATAGTGAGAAATGTTCCTTTGTCCATTAATAAACATTCACAACACTAACACCTTGTAAGCCTTTTGTCTTATATGCACATTACACTTCTTGCAAAAAATATTTGTTAAACTTATGTCTGTCTAGTCGAGTATAAGATACAAAATTTAACACCATCCAATACCAGAAAATATTTTGTGCATGCCAACTACAAGATGCAGATGGGTCACCATTGGGAGCAGCTATGATTCTGGTGTTGTTACATAGATGGTGGGCACCAACTGTGTGTGTGCCACTCCTGATGATAGCCATGTGTTTGGTCTAATACTTGTGCTCACCGGTAAGTCCGCTTTTATTAGTAGTACATTGCAGTATTCCACATAGTATGTGCATGGAAATCCAACTACAGTCAACACATGCCATGCAAAACTATTTGTTTACATGTCACAATCAGAGATTTAGCTCCATTAACAAGGCCTAACGCTAACTATCAAACGTTGCCTATGCCACATTGTTGCCTCTGTACTCCCAAAGCAGTGCACAAGATACACTGTCTTGTTGCATACTGTAGATATGGCAACATGTGAGTTGACATACTGTCATCAAAAACTGTACAAGACCATACCAAGGCATGCATGGTTATAAACCATTCTACATTTGCCATAAATAATGGTCTTAATGGCCATAAATATCCACACAGTCACATATGCATGGGAAATGGTATTCGGATGCAAATGGTACTCATACAATCACTCATAGCCCAATTCAAAACACCCCCTTACATGTGTGTGCAGGCAAAAGTTGAGCACTTACACCTCTGGACCACTACCTAAGGCCTTCAATGTGCTACTTGGGCCATTTTGCCCTAGCACAGAGTTTTAGTAGATGTATTACAATGTCGCTATTGCCTAGGTTGATTCTTGCATCAAAAGTGGAACCATATACATAGTAAAAGGTAGGTTTGAAATAACAGCCACACATACCACCCATGGAAAAGTGTGCAAAATGTTATCACTGTGTTTGATCATGTATCAATATTAGAACCATGACACAGATGATCACACACATGTGTATTATTATTCACACACATTTCACACATGAGCTACCAGTGGCAACAGTACAACAACAAACATCACAGAGAACACAACATTCACTGTCATTAAGAAAATGAGTAGCACATCAGAGTAAAGAAATTACTATAATTTCTTCCCTAGTGTTAAAAAAAAATTAATCACGCTAGACACATCAACTGGAACTTTTATTCCTGCAGCATACTGAAAAAAGCTGCTCAGTCGCATATGCGAAATACCTACTGTGAAAAACAAAACAAGCCCTCTAGTGCAACAGAGGTAAAATGCGTAAGCATGGAAAAAAAAATCACGTATAGCCTTAAAACATCCTGCATCCACACAGGAAATGATGTAATCATGCAAAGGAAGTGATGTAATGGATATTGCAAGCAGGAAGTCAGGAACTGCAAAGTTACTTTCACATTTACTCACAGTTTGTTTGTGCTTGCGGGTGTTGGTGTGGGTGGAGCAGGAGAGTCTAGTTTGGAGTTTGTGGAGTTGCTGTGTTGTGTCTGCTGTCCCAGTTGTGTGTATTGTGTCTAATGGTGTGTGCATTTTATGTAGTTTATTGTCAAGTGTACTGTTATGACTTGGGTGTTTGTCTTTTGGCGTAGTGTGTGTTTTTAGTTAGATTATAGTACTTATACATGGGTGGGATAATGCCGGGTCCAAAGTGCTTTAGGCCCATGAGCTCTAGGGAGTTAGGTACTTTTCTGTGGCTGGTGGTACACCACCTGCCCAAAATCATTGCAGCTGGTGGTGAGTGATCCAAGGGTACCCTATGAAGGAGCGGAAAAGCTAATGGGAGAATATCCGGCAGCAGATCTTGCAGGTACATGATGTGGACCAAGAGACCCAAAAACGTAAGCGTTGCTGGCAAGATCTTGTGGGCAGGGAGTCCAACTTGCTGGAATGTGTCGGCATCACAGTTGGTGGACCTACACGTAAGTACATAATTGTTACTGCAATGTCATGTGTCTCATGTTACGTTTTAACTGTTAGGAACCATGAAGTAAGGCTCACAATGATGTTTGGTACTACTCTGTCTTGTGCAAAAGAAATATTTGAGACATACCATGGGTATAGTGCATTAACGTATTTGGGAATCAGTGGTTTCTGTGTTACAGTGTCACCATCTACTTAATGTGACTTGACACCAACTTCTAAATAAGGGCCCTACTCACACAACACTTTGCGAGGAATAGCCATGTAATGTGTGTTGCAGTGGGTGTTCCACTGCAACACCAATTGCTGTACGATGCTGCCCCATCTTTACATGGTATGGGGCTGTGCCAAATAACCCACTAGGAAATACCTGGCCTGAAGCAGGCGATACTGTGAGAAATGTAATATTTCTCCAGGTATTTTGATATTTTCAAGTGTGCTGCTTACTGGTGCACACCAATATATAGCAAGTTCCCTACACAAATTGATTATGTGCAGGAAGGTGTCACTTCCTGCACATGAACAATTGTCCCTGCAGTGCGGGCACCCTAGCGAAATAGCACTATGGGGTCTGCTCTCGCCCTACACTGCTTCATTTGGGCCTGCACTAGGGACAACGCAGGGGTGGGGCACATTCTTGTAGATAAGGCGGTATACACCTGTTACAACGCATTTTTTACTCCGCACTACCATTACAACGCGACTTTTACTCCGCATACCATTACAACGCATTGCGCTGGGGGGCGCTGTAGGATAGGGAATAAGTTTAATTTTCTATCCAACACCTTCCCTAGTGTCCACGGGGACTGGTGTTGGAATAGAAAATTATACTTACCACTATCCAGCGCCCCAAGGCGCTATGCGTTGTAACGGTATGCGGAGTAAAAGTCGCGTTGTAATGGTATGCGGAGTAATAGTATGCGTTATAACGTCATACATCCAGATAAGGCGCATACTTGCATTTTTAAACTGTAGGAGCATAGCTTTACCAATTGTGGAATTGCACCACGAAAAGCAACTTTCTTTCAATGATGTCCCTTGAAGTGATTGAATGGCTGCTACTGCACATGCTCTCCAAAGGAGGTAGTCTTGCTACAAGAATGTGTAATTTGATTTCCAGTTTGAAAAGTGCATTACAGGGCCAGTTCCTTACATAAAGGGAGTGTCGTGCAAGGTTCTTGCACAGCTGTCATTTACCATCTTAGAACGTGCCAAAGTATCCTGTGGCTGAATGAGTGCCTTGTGAAGGGTCAACATAGTGAGGTGCCTTTGATGATCCTTTGCATAACCTATTATTTGGCTAGCATCTTTGATGTCTGTCATGGCTTGCTCCATTTTGCTACTCCCTAGTAGTTATCTGTTGTACAAGCCTTAGGGATGTGTGTAAATTATGTTGTAAGATAACATACCCTCAGCAGCACTTACAGGTAGGCTACACAAGTTGATGTGTAGACCATACATATGATTACAAATATATGCAGGCTTACTATTGGTTCACTGACAGAATATCAACAACTAAAATATCTGTATACCACAATATTGCGTTATAAATATCGGTCAAAAATATCGTCATCCTATATTTATAATGGTGAGAAAAAAATATATAGAGAAAACATATTGATGTCATAAATATAGTTGTAAAATATATTGTGTTTTATATTATATAAAATACATTTATAAATATTAAATATAATAAAAAATACAATAAATAAAAAAATTGATTTCATATACATTTTAACAAACATAAATAAACTTAATTTAAAAAAGTTAAACACATATATAATAATTAACCTGTATATATATATATATATATATATTTACTTAAAAAATATATTAAACTAACAATTTTGATGTGTTTTATGATTTTAAAATTATATACAAATGTAACAAATAAATATGCATATATATATATACATATAACAATAACATAAAATCTATTAAAAAAAACAATCTATTATAAATTAAAACATTAAACAATTTCAAAATCTTTAAACTTACAGTTCCGACTCCAGTCAGTGCGACAGTAGAGGAAGTGTTGGATAGTGGAGGGGTAAAATGACTATTCCCACTCTAATGAGTACAACAGAATGGAAAGTGTTGGATATCGGAGGGGTAAAAATTACTATTCTCACTTCCATTGTAGAGCTCACCTGGTGTTTCCACAGGGATGAGGTGGACGAACAGCTGGGTTCCAACTTCCCTCGCCCAGCACTTTAGCCCAACACCGTTAAAGCCAAAGAGGTGAAAGTGGGGAAGAGGGGAAACAAAACAAGTAAAGGGAAAAGGAGTAGAACACAATGGTACTTGTGGCACAATGTTTCTATAGGTTTGATTGCTTATACCTCCTGATGGATGAAAAATGATATGTGTAAAGTACGGATATACATACACAGATAGCTATGTTAATAAGGACGCAAGAAAGAATTAGCCAGAATATCCGTGATTGACATCCCTCTTTTGAATTATTGAAGATATGGACATGTAGGAAGGAAAGATAGAACTATCTATCTATAAGAAACAAGTACTTCATATTAAGATTAGGACTGCATAATTAAGCATTCAATCATGATAAGAGTGAACAGTACTAACCTTAACTAGGCCCACCATCAGGTTCAACAAGACAAAAAAAAAAAAAATCCTGAATTACTAGGAAAAAAACAAAAAGCGTGTTTTCCTAGTCAGGATAAAAGTTTAAACGAATCTACACAAAAAGGGGTCAGGGTCTGTTATACGATAAACTATCCTATAATTTTACAAATGATAATTAATGCCACTTTCTGATTCAACAGCCTAAGAAGCAGAAGAAAACTCCAGGAAAAATCATAAACTCCACATCGTGAATAGGAGAAAATCAGATAAGTACTAATATAATGAACTCAGATTATTTAATCCTACCGTGAGATTGAGCGCTATGATTCATCAGAAAACTCTCCGTTTTTAACTCACAGGAACAAATCTGTACTGAGAGAAAGAGCTGGCTAAGAGAGAACTGAAGGAGACTGAAGCAGCTTACACAGACAGGAAACTGAAACTGCAGGCGAGGAATTACCCAACCAACTGCTGACTGCTGCTCCCAGATGACGAGCTGCGACCCGGAAGGGAAAGGGTCTAGAAGCCGTAATGAGAACACACTGGGGACGTCTCTGCGACCAGACTTGTAACTGCAATAAGATACAGGTAAGTGGTGGGAAGTACGGGATTGCATGAGGGCTTATTGGGAATCCGTGACGGAACGCGAAGTTTGTTCCAGTCACAGGACACCCCTCAGCGTCAAGCTTGCCCGCCAACATCCATCATCGTGCGGTGCGGCTGTGACTCCAATGAGTGCAACAGTAGGAAAAGTGTTGGATAGCAGAGGGGTAAAAATTACTATTCCCACTCCAGTGAGTGCAACAGTAGGGAAAGTGTTGGATAGCGGAGGGGTGCAAATTACTATTCCCACTCCAATGAGTGCAACAATAGGGAAGGTGTTGGTTAGCGGAGGAGTAAAAATGACTATTCCCACTCCAGTGAGTGTAACAGTATGGAAAGTGTTGGATAGCGGAGAGGTAAAAATTACTATTACTACTTCAGTGAGTGCAACAGTAGGGAAAGTGTTGGATAGCGGAGGGATAACATTTACTATTCCCACTCCAGTCAGTGCAACAGAAGGGACAGTGTTGGATAGCAGAGGGTCAGTTCAAAATGAAAAACAAACAAAATATTAACAAAATAAAAGTTTTTTTTAAAGTAAATAAAAAAATATATAAATGTAAAAATTGAACTAAAATATATTTAATATGAAAAATAAAAAAATAAAAACATAATCTTACATACAAATCACAAATACCTACAAATATTATATTACATTTAAAAAAATCACACAAATAAATATTTTTATTTCGAAATTATATATTAACAAAAACGTTATTATTACATAAGTTTTGTCTATTTAATTCCTATCCTATAACACCACACAACTCACATTGAAAAAAATGTATGTCCATAATTAACATAATTACTTAAACAAATATTATTAATTAAAAAACAAATTAAAACACATAGCATTTAACTAACTTCCCACTATTTACACCTATAAACCACACCTAAAATTAAACTTTAAAATTTTTATTACACAATAAAAAAATCCAAATAAATAACTAATAGTCTTTAACAACTAATTATAAAGAAAGTAACATTAATTTACTCCCCACCCTTCACCCCTATAAACCCAAACCCCCCACACAAAATAATTAAACGATTGCCCTAATTAATTATCAACGAATTAATATTAATTATCAACTAATTATTCAAAATAAATGACTTCCCACCCTTTACCCTGAAAAACCCCACAACCCATAACAAAAATTAATTCCACAATTTCCGTATTTAATTGTCAATTAATATTATTAAACAACTAATTTATTAATTAAAAATAAATTAGTTCCCACCCCTTCCTCCTATAAACCCCATAACCTATACCTAAAATATACCCCAAAAATATTAAAAACACAATTAACATGATAAAATCTCAATTAAATGAATATTAATAAATAAAAAATATGCATTAGTTTATTATAATTAAATCATTTCCCAACCTATTCTCCTATAAACCCATAACAAGCTACAGAACTAAAATAACACAAAAAGTAATTAAAATAAAATGAATAACTACTCAAAATTAAACAGATATAATAAATAACATAAACAATACTTATACAAAAAAGAATCAAATACATTTAAAATATATACTAAAATACATAACACTAATTACAGATTTGATATTTTAAACAACTATATTTTTGCAAACAATATTACTGACTTCTATATTTTAAAAATTGATATTTCTTATCTTAAAGTCGATATTCTTGACGGCGATATCCTTGCTGTTGATACTTCTGTGTCACAATATTTAAAGCTTGATATTAGTGTTAGTGGATATTTGCAACTCAATATTTTGACAGAACACCCTAATTACTCAATGCTGTTTGTGTGCAGAGGGCCTCAATAAACCATTACCTCTGTATGCATGTGAATTGTGTAGGTGCAAAGCATCAGGCAAGTCAGCTATGTGTGTAGGCCAGTTGAGATGCCTATCTGCACAGGGGTGACATCTCGGAGTGGACCATCAGTGACAGGGCCACCCACACAACAGCCCAGAGGAGTGCAGGGCAATTTTAAACAGGACACAAAGAGGGAGCTTTCAGACATTACATTTAGGCTGGCAGTGCTGGAAAATACAGTGGACCAGCCCCTGTCCCTACTGCAGGACACTAAAAAAGCAGCGGGGCAGGGTAAATGCTAGTGCACACCATGTTCCATCCTCTGATTCTTGCCTGTTAGAGAGGCACCCTTGGTGTTTATGTAGTGGGTAGGATAGTTTAATTTAGTGTAGGTTTAGTATAGAGTTAAGTTAGTGTACATAGGGGTTTCATAAAGGTGTTGTTTTTTAATTAGTGACATAGGATTACTTTGGGTTGTTTGAAGGGTTGGGAGGTTGATGTGTATTTCATGTTAAAAAATAGAAAAACCTAAGACATATTTTTTTTAAATACAAAAAAATATATATTTGTTTTGGTTAAATGATCAGGTAGTTTATGTTTAGGTATGGTAATATTTGTCTTGTCTTCAGATGTGCTTTAAGGGCGGTGAGGGGTTGATGTTTAAAATGTTGTGTTAAGTGTATAGGTTAAGATAAAATAAGTTAGGGTAGTGTTAAGGTTAAATAGGATATGGTACTATGGGGATAGGTTAGGATACTTCTTTAGCATAGGTTAGTTAGTCACAGACATTTCAATCTTTTAATAAAACTACTAATTTTGTACATTGTGGTGTAAGTATTGTTTGATGTGTATCAGTGATCTATTGTGCTCTGCTGAATCTGGATATTTTAGGTACCTTAGCTTGTAGTTTTGCACATGTGTGAGTGGTTTCCTGATCTAGGGACAGGGTTCTGTCATACTGCCCATAGATTCTCATGATCTGACATGCATACAATGTTGATCAGGATATGTGGGTTTTCTCATTACATGATGATCAACTGCTAAATATGTTGTCCAAGATGAGCTTAATTTGTATCTAATGCAATATGGAGGAATTTGAGGAATATTGTGCCCTATGACTTATGTACATATAGTTGGTTTGTTGACTGATACACTGATCGCTGCATCATTACCTCTTGCACTTGCTATGTGTACTTTACCCCCATTGAGGTATGTTTCACAAGTTACCAAGGATGGACATGACACCTGTAGATTGAATTATATCACCCTTTACATTGACTACATGTTACAAGTTGCACATTATTGTGGCCACCTTGATTATGCACTCAATGCAAATAACACGATAGGTGCGTCCAACATCATTTGAACTCTCACTGCCTTTCATTGTCCCAGAGTCTGCAAGCACAATGATATCACTTTTCTCAATATTTGATGTAGTGGCTACACAGATTATCCATTGGTCACACTTTTCCTGATTCATGGTGACAGACAACACACAGCTGGCAATTAAAAGTGCATTTATTTACATGTACAATTCATTGGGTTACACAGGGACAATTCACAGGATGACAACCCCAAAGGATGAATGGAGCCAGTGGATGTCCAGACAGAGTCATCGTGGGGAACATGTCATGGGACATGTTGAGGATTTGGAAATTATCAATCAGAAGAATGACCGCAGTTTCGTTGGGGAGGATAGGTCCCATTGGCAGCCCAAAATTATCCAAGGTGATGACCAGGGCAAAGCCAAGATGAGGACAGTGACAGCAGATGTTCCCAGACATGTTGGTGAGCACAGGGCTAAGCAGTAACTGGACATTTGACACAGATGAATGCTACTGCATACTTTTTCTTTGAAAAGATGTAATGTCCACATCTTCCTCCTCTGATATGTGTAGTGTCTCCCATGAGGGTGGTGTGCATGCAGCAGGGAAGGGATACACAGGCACATCAGGGGCAGAAGCTGTGGCTGCTAGGGTCTCCATCCCCGCCCGCAACTGTTCTGCCAACTCCCACTCGACTCCTACCACAGTCTGTTAGAAGGTGATCTGTGGGTCCTGGGAGTCCAGGGGTGTGGTTGTGGTGGTAGATGGTGCCTGTTGGTTGTTTGGTAGGCTATATGGATATGCCATGACACCACTGACCCTTCCTGGATCCGGAGATGGTGTTCCAATGGAGTCCAGGAGCTCTTGGAGGGTGTTGTGGTTGATGGTTGGTAGGCTTTTATCATAAAAAACAGTAGAGGGACCCTGGTAAACAATTCTCAGGGGGCAAAATCAGGCAAACAGCAACACAATAAACATTAGAAGAAGCCCCCCCAGTACTAATAACATCGAACTAGTCCCACACAGACCGTGTCACAAATAAATCCTGTTTTTTTATATTTTATAAGCAAAAAATATATATATCCTTATTTCATATATTCAGTAATCAATATTTGTATTCTTTTTCAATAAATATAATATACATAAAATTCATACACTTACAATTGACTCACATCCAGATCAAATTTATAAAAATCCAAACATAGACGAAGCAATGAGAAATTGAGGTACATGTCTCAACAAGTACAAAAAAATACAAAAAATTAATATATACATACAATAACCACAAACAATCAGAAAAATTACAATACACAAGAGCAAAACAGACATAATAAACATACAGAACCACAGCACAATGCGCCGACGCGCGTTTCGGAGTTTTCATGTACCATCCTTCTTCAGGGCGCTGATTGTATATAGACAAATATAATTAGGCCTGATACATTTATTTTCTTTTTACAAGGCAAAAGGAATTTGAAAATACTAGCTTCGTCAATCCAATTCGCTGGATATGAGTAACAATCTAATAGTAAGAATCCAGCTCTTTTCGGCAATCTACATTTGTTGAATTTATGCAGTAGATGACGCTATCTATTTTTGTTACTCGACGGATACATTACTCCTCTACTGTGACGCCGAGATTGATTGAACTGGCAGTTCCATTGGACTTTTTGGAAAATTCTTTAAGAGGCTACCCCCTCAGATACTGTTTGGCCCTTCATCAATAGAGACCTTTTTGGCTCATAGATTAGGACTCGGCATCCCGCATGAGGGTAGCATCATTTTTATACTCCCAGTTAATAGAAGGTCGTGTGAGCTGGATTCTTACTATTGGATTGTTACTCATATCCAGCGAACTGGATTGACGAAGCTAGTATTTTCAAATTCCTTTTGCCTTGTAAAAAGAAAATAAATGTATCAGGCCTAATTATATTTGTCTATATACCATCAGCGCCCTGAAGAAGGATGGTACAAGAAAACTCCGAAACGCGCGTCGGCACATTGTGCTGTGGTTCTGTATGTTTATGATGTCTGTTTTGCTCTTGTATTGTATTTTTTCTGATTGTTTGTGGTTATTGTATGTATATATTAATTTTGTGTATTTTTTTGTAATTGTTGAGAAATGTACCTCAATTTCTCAATGCTTCGTCTATGTTTGGATTTTTATAAATTTGATGTGGATGTGATTCAATTGTAAGTGTATGAATTTTATGTATATTACATTTATTGAAAAAGAACAAACATTTTGATTACTGAATATATGAAATAAGGATATATATATTTTTTGCTAATAAAATATCAAAAAAACCTTGATTTATTTGTGACATGGTCTGTGTGGGACTAGTTCGATGTTATTAGTACTGGGGGGGCTTCTTCTAATGTTTATTGTGGTAGGCTTTTATCATCATCGCCATCAACCGTGATGTCTGGGACAGGGTGCTGACTAGGAGGTAAGGGTTCATCCTCTGCAATGGAAAGAGTACATACTATTTTGCTGTCTGCTACATGTTAGCACAAGTAGATGATGGCCGGAGCACTGAAAGTTCTCAGACACTCACCCCCAGTCACAGATCTGGGTTGAATCCATCATCGTTCTTTAGCTCACTTCCCCACCCCAGTACATACCCCGCTCCATGCAAATCAGTCTTGACCCTGTGCCTCATGGGAACAGTCCAGCCCGAACTGCCAAGCCATGTCTTCCCTGGACCGGAAACAAGCTTCCGAGGACCGGTTTCTGGCATTCCAGCCATCTTCAGCCCGGCTTGCTTGAATCCAGTGGCAAAGTGAGCAAGGGACTCACGTCTGAGCATACCCTGCCACACTTATGGCGGCCAAAAGCGGTACAAAAGGGGTTGGTGATGGACGGAGCATGTGAACCAATCAAACACTCACACCCAGTCAAAAGATCTGGGTTTGATCCATTACCGTTCTTTAGCCCACTCTGCCACCCCAGTTCAGACATGGCTATATGCAAATCAGTCTTGACCCTGTGCCTCCTGGGAACAGTCCAGCCCGAACTGCTAAGCCAGGTCTTCCCTGAACAGGAAACAAGCATCCTGGGACCGGTTTCGAGGTAACACCCCTCATCAACCAGGCTAGCTTGAATCCAGTGGTAAAGTGAGCAAGGGACCCATGTCTGGGCATACCCTGCCAACTTTGGGAAAACAAAGCAAACACAGGATAATGATGAACGGAGCACTGACATTTTTCAGACACTCACCCTCAGTCGAAAGATCTGGGTTGAATCCATAGTTCTTTTGCTCGCTTCGCCACCCTAGTTTGAACCCAGCCAAATGCCAATCAGTTTTGACCCTGTTCCTCATGGGAACAGTCCAGCCCAAACTGCCAAGCCAGGTCCTCCCTAGACCGGCAAGAAGCAACCTGGGACTGGTTTTGGGTTATCAGCCAGGCTAGCTTGAATCCTGTGGCACAGTGAGCAAGGGACCCACAACTGGGCATACCCATCCCACTTTGGGCGAAAAGTGCTGCTCAAACAAATTATGGACAGAATGCTGAATAAATCATACATTCACCCCCAGTCAAGAGATCTGGGTTAAATCCATTGGTCTTTGCTAACTATGCCACCCCAGTTTGGAGAACCTGGCTTGGCAGTTTGGGCTGGACTGTTCCCATGAGAAACAGGGTCAAGACTGATTTGCATATGTCTGGGTCCAAACTGGGGTGGCATGGTGAGCAAAAGAATGATAGATTTAACGCAGATCTCTTGACTGGGTGTGAATGTTTGATTTGCTCAGCATTCCATCCATCATCTGCGTTTCTTTTCCTTTCTCACCCTAAGTGTACCGAGTATGCCCAGAGTGGGTCCCGGGCTCACTGTACCACTGGATTCAAGCTAGCCTGGCTGTTGAGGAGTGATACCCCGAAACCGGTCCCAGGATGCTTGTTTCCAGTTCAGGTAGGACCTTGTTAGTAGTTCGGGTTGGACTGTTCCCATGAGGAACAGGGTCAAGACTGATTTGCATATGGCTGGGTCTAAACTGGACTGACATGGTGAGCAAAAGAACAATGGATTTAACCCAGATCTCTTGACTAAAGGGTGAATGTTTGATTTGCTCTGCATTCCGTCCATCATCTGTGTTTCTTTTGTTCACTATAAATAGGCTGTCTGACAACATGCTCTCTCGCGCTCTCTCTCTCTCTCTCGCTCTCTCTTTCTGTCTGCTGTGGTGATGACTGGGGGACTGGTGTCCAGTCTTGGGTCACAGGACCAATTGGTTTTACACTAACTATGCTGCTCTCTCCGGCTATGCTGTCTGAGTATCATGCTCTCCACTATTCACTTATGTTCGTTTGCATTTGGATTTTAGCTGCTGAGCTACCGCATTCAACCCTGGGTACCAGAGAGTGCGTGCTTTCACCTCTCCCCTTGCATGCAGTAACTCTGACAGTGGGCTAGTGAGGGTGAATTTGTGCAGTTCCCCATCTTGCGAGTGGAGACTCCTCCGCAAGGGGGCAAATACTTCATCCCATGAGTAGCATAGAGGTGGGCATTCCCATATGGGACCCTTCTAGGTTAGTACAGCAGGAGGCATTGCTCCCCAGGTTAGGGTTGTAGCAGGTATTGCTCCCCAGGTTAGGGTTGTAGCAGGTATTGCTCCCTGTTATAGGGTTGTAGCAGGTATTGCTCCCCGGGTTAGGGTTGTAGCAGGTATTGCTCCCCGTTTTAGGGTTGTAGCAGGTATTGCTCCCCAGGTTAGGGTCGTAGCAGGTATTGCTCCAGTTTTAAGGTTGTTGCTGGTATTGCTCCCTGGGTCAAGGGTCATAGCGATGGTCACTACCCTTGGTTGGCACAGGTGTTAAGTGCTGAACGATATTGTTGGGGTGGTAGCAGGCAGTGCTCCTTCTTTGTTGCAACAAGGAAATAGACACTGGCCGGTGAATTCTGTTAACCCTGGTGTCAGTGCTGGCAGCCCAACTTCAGTGTAGCCAGAGGGCGGTCGGCTCTGATACACTGCCTCCTGCTGGACACCAGGGGAGGTCTCCAGATGTGAATCGGTGCCCACCTACTCACAACAGATATTGTATTCTCTGCATTTATTTTAGGTATTGTTATTTCTGATGTGCTTTTTTATTGTTACATGGTGTTTTCAGATCAATTGAGACACATTGCATTTTGCAATTGACTTTTTATATGCTGCTGGATCTGAAATGAGTGATTACCAACCGCCTCCGAACAAATGTTATTATAAAATGTCACAATGCTATGTGAATACACAATGACAGACTGCCCAACAGACCGCCTGGCGTTTACTGTGTATTGTACGTTACCCTACGCCTGTGTTGTACTACTCATCACACTTGACATCCCCATTGTTCTTCTGCTGTTCCCACTATTTCTCTCCTGAGACTAAACCCTTGGGTATAGTGCACTATAGAACACAGTGCAGGGATAGCATTCCTCTAGTTTGTATTTAATGTGTATGGACGGATTGTATGCAAAGTTCCCCACTACCGGACTAAAACCCTGAATGGTACTCTACAAGGGGATTCAAATACTGTCTTCTTTCTCAATTTTCTGTCTTCTTTCCTCCGGCTGTATAAGGAGGGCAGTACCAGCACCTTTAGCCTATTTTCTATATCTTTCTCACTTGTGAATGCCCTATGGTGAACTCGTAGAAACCGACCTGGCGTTTTACCATTGTGTATCCCTCTCTGCTTTAATGAACAGACGTAGCTGGCTGAAGGAAGGCCGGGTGTGAAACTGAATGTGTTGTTTGTTCTCCTTTGCCTACTCCTTTTGTCTACGTACTTCCTTTTGTGTCACTGTAATGAAGTATGTCTGAAAGTTTGTAGCTGCTATCATGTCATGTCATGTCATGATGTCATGGTAAGTCCACTGAGACAGAAGAGGATTGAACAGTAGTCACCCAGCCCAACATAACATGTCATGCTGTCAGATAGCTCCTGTATTAGATGGTGGGATAGAGGAGAAGGAATGCGATGTCATCCCTTAATACATCTCTCCCCTCCTGTATTCACAGTCCCCTTTTTCCACCTGGCCGCTTAATTTGTAAAAAATGAAGTGCAGGGGCTGAAAATGCTGCCAAGGAGGCTGAAGCCCACTTCTACCTCCGGTGTACCCATCTTTCAACACCCGCACTGCCTCAGTCTCTATCCTGTAACCATGCTCTGCTGTCTGTCCCCTAAGACATGCGTTTTACTTCTTTACCTACACCGACAGATGAGTGCAAAAACAAAATGTACACCAAATGAAAATGCTTTTTTTGAACATATTAATCAGTGCGGTCTGACTAGGTTTGTTGCAGGTCAGGAGGCTGCTTGAGCACAGCAGGTCATGTCACTGCTAGTTTTGCCTGTAATTAGCATGCTTGGAGGCAGCGCACAGAAACTCCAGGTGACTCCATAGTGCACAAAAGCTGTGGTGGGCCACCGCCACATCAAGCAAGTTGAGGATAGAAGCAATGCAGGGATGCAGGCCCCCACTACAATTAGTCAATGGGAGGCTTAGTCTTAGGCAGTGGCAGGGAACAGTAGACTCCAGGAATAAAATGCAAGCCATTCGTTAATGATGACTTCTTGGATTCATGACAGGCTTGACGACATCATCACTAAAGTGATGATACACAATCATGCCTGCCGGAACAGATGTATGCCTGCCTATGAAAACATACCAGCCCGTCACCATGCAAGGTATGTGGTTCTTTTATTTTAAATTTGGCAATTAATATTGAGTCCACCACCTGCAGGACCAGAAATCGTAGCCCCGGCCCTGTGAAAGAAGTGCTGGTGCTGAGCACCTGAAAGCACCTGCTCAAATTAAGCACTGGAGAAAGGGGAAACAGCAGGCAGCCTCTTTAAGACGGAGCTGAGGGCGGACGTCAGGGACTACAACACGATTCAAGAAGGTGGGGCGGACAGCGCGTTGGGTCGGTCGGTGGCTGTATCAGCTGTGTGCGCAGGCCCGGACTGGCCGTTGCGGGCACCGGGAAATCCCCTGGTGCGCCACAAAGGTGGGGGCCGTTTTTGTTACAGGGCCGTTTTTGCAGCATAGCTGCAAAATCGTCCCTGTAACAAAATCGGCCGAAAACCGGCCCCGGCAAAGAGCCCGGTTGCACCCCCAGGGGGCTGGCCGAGTTTGCTAGGGTTTGCCGGTTTTGGTTCTCAGTCCGGCCCTGTGTGTGCGGGACGGAATCACAAAAGGAAGAAACAAGCAAGAAAGACCAAACAAAAGAAGAAGACCCAACAGCCCTTGAGAAGGTAGAACTGGAGCCCAGGAAAGGTCGCAGCCTGATGGCAAGCGGAACGCCCGCACCCGTAGGAGAAAAAAAAGCCGAAGCAGAGAGAGACCAGACTGCAACCGCGGAATCACCACGCCACGGCCCTAGAGGGACGTGGCTCTTCCAGGTGCATGGACGTTTATGGGCATTTGGAAAGGGGCTGAGACACAGAGGGACGTGAGAGGAGGTTGAGGGGTAAAAGGGACGGCAAAAAGAAAAATGAAAATTAGTGAGAAGGAAGAAAATCCAAAAGGAGCAGACTTTCTTTATATTCTTTTTTTGATTGCTCCAAACCCCACCCCTTCCCTTCACGTTTTTCGTAACTGTCATTTATCCCTCACACCTTCCCCCCTAAGTAAAGTACAAATAAAGACACTTACCTGAGCCTTTGTCCTTCTGTGCGAGGGACAACAGCGAACTAGGCTCAACAGCAGGATCAGAAGTGAAAGACCCTGTAAGAAGAGGAACACAAGAAAGAGACGAACAATTATTGTGATTTCCTGTGCTGTCAATAATAAAGCACATTCAAAATCAAGTACTGAGTACAGTGAGCCTTTCCTTGACCACGCTACTTCTACACAGTGTTACAAAATTGGTGGAGCATGCGGGCATCAGTCCATTAGTCCGAGATAATGGAAAGCCTAATACAACAATTGATTTGTGGTCAGGAAAAATTGGAATGGGCCAACGAGAGACAGATGACCACGGCCCAAGAGGACAGAGAGATGTTCAAGGCATCGCTCACCCAGCAGGTTGAATGCATACAAAAGGTTGCTGGAAGTCAAACGCATGTGCCCATGAGCCCACAGAGCCACCAAGGGGTACATGTAGGGCACCCTCATATAACCCTCTAGAAGTATCAACCGGGGAGGACCTAGATGCCTTCTTTATGGACTTTGAAAGAGCTGCCCAAGCCTACGGATGGCCAGAGGGGAAATGGCCTTTCTTTTTAGCCCTGTTGCTGACGGGGGAGGCCCAAGCTGCATACCAATTGGCTAATTCCACAAGAAACACTCCCTTTAAGGACGTCAAGACCATCATACTAGACCACTTGGGAATAGATCCTTTGGCATACCGGGCAAGATTCAGGAAGGAACGAGGTAACCCTGGGGATACCCCTAAGACATTATTTTTTAAGTTAAAGGAGGCAGCGGATAAATGGTTAAGACCCCAAGAGAATAGCAAGGAACAAATAATGGCTCTCATTTATCTGGAGCAGTTCCTTGAGGCCTTATCAACACCTACTCAAAGGTGGTTACGTCAACAGCCACATCTCTCTGTGGACCATGCCATAGAGATGGCCGCATCCTTTGCTCTGGCCCAACCAAAGACACTAGCTTTTGAACCCGATAGGTTCACACGATATGCCACAGGACGCATACGAATGATAAGAAAACCCTTAGGCCATCCCAGGAGTCTCTGAAAGACAAGCCCTCTAAAAGTGATGCTGTTTGTAAAGGATACACGAAGATTCTGCAGGAGCGTCAGGAATCCGAAGTTCAATCCACAGCCTTCCCCTGCTGCCTTCCCACTCTATCAAGCACTAGAGCACAGGAGGCAAGCCAGGGGAAAACAGGGAAACAAAACAAGGAAAGGTTGGGGTAACAAGTGGGTGTTGAGGGTCTTCAGACTGGTCGTCTCAACCTTCGTGTGGACTTGGTAATCAGGAGAGACTGCAATGCAAAGAGTTATATTCTTCAATCTGAAGAGGACAATCACATTCCCAAGTATATGACATAACCTTACATACCTAGATGTTTGTATGTTGCTGTCCCTGAATGAATATGGGAAAACCTCTGGAAAGGGATATAACTGGAGCTGCAGTGAAGAAGACAATACCCTTATAAGTCTACGGACCCAATGTATACTTGTGTAGTGAGTGACTAACAATATATCCTGCTCACTCTGCTCTTTTGTCTTAACAGCCTCGAAGCACACCCCAAAAGATACTCTGATTACAAGCATTCGATTGTTAGTATTCTTGATGGTGAGAACAACATCTATAATGATCAAAACAAGGAGTCAAAACCAAAATACAGTATCACTTATAACAATATAATATGCAGCGCGGGAATGCGCTGTTACCGTATTTCTGGAACATGTATCTGTATCCCACTCCTCACTGGTCCACGCAAGAAATCAAGTCCAAAGGAGGTGATAAAACACCAGAACTGAATAACCCCAATGTGAATTAGGTAAGAGCAGGGAAAAGGAAAAGACCTAACTAACTAAGTTCAGCTCACCGGTAAACAACCCAGCCGCCAGCGGAGCAAAACCCGGCTGGCAGCGGAGCAACCCGGTGAGGCAAGACAAAGGGAGGGAGAGTGTGTGCCCGGCCCGTCAGCGGAGCCAAACCCGGCTGACAAGCGGAGCGGAACACAAATGAGGCCAAAAGCAGAGGGAGGATGCCCGGCTCGTCAGCGGAGCAAAGCCCGGCTGACAAGCGGAGCTGCAATGAGGCAGAGGGTAAGGAAAGGAAATCTCGCCGGATGGCGGAGTTAAACCCGGCCGCCGGGCGAGACAATAGAATACTGCAAAGCAGCCTAAATGAGAAGCGACACTGGACGTGTCGAATGCACACAAGCGCGGTGGAGAGGCACTGTGCATATGAGAGCGACGGCCGGGACAGGCTCAGAACGAACCAACAGAGCCGAGGAACTCTCACAACGGACAAACACCAAGACGAAGAGAAACCGGAAGTCAGGCACAGGAAGTCAGGCACAGGAACGAACCCAACGGAGCTAGACGCAAGAACGTGAAGCGTCGCTCCCTGGGTTAAGGACACCTATATAGTGCATGTTTAAAGGGCTAGCGCACTAGGAGGGGGCTTGGGGCATGACACTGTTCTATTCAAGGGACCACAATTCTATGAGTGCGGGGAATAGGGTCATATAGCCAGAATATGTCCCTAAAAGAAGTCAACGGAAGAGCCGATGGATGTCAGTTGTATACCCAAAACCATCCTCTACACGGAAGAAATGGGTTCCGGCTTCTATGTAAGTCTCATACTCAATGGAAAGAATGTAACTGCTTTATTGGATTCGGGTTGTAGGCAGTCCGTTGTTCAGAGCACGTCGGTGAAAGACTTTCAGATCTGCCTGGAGAAAAAGACCCCCATCCGCTGTGTTCATGGGGACATCAGAATATATCCAATAGCCGAAGCCCCCGTCAAGCTACCCAATGCCAATTCTCTTCTAGTTAGGGTGAGAGTGTTGGACAACTTGCCTGAACAACTCATTTTGGGCACAGACAACGCAGAATTCATCTCCTTACTTAAAAAAACACTGAGGGAGACTCCTACACCCCCTAATACTCTGCTCACACAATCCCCCTGACTTTCAGACCAGTCATTTTAATATGCTCAGACCCAACCCTCTAGAAAGCCTGGCAACAAGCCAAGAACCCAGCAATACCACCCTCGTTCCCCTCATTCATTGTCAAAAAGGATCTATTATACCGGATAGGAAAACAAGACGAACCTCCACAGCTAGCGGTTCCCCAGAGATTCTGTGAACAAATATTATTTTTTGCCCATTCACACCTCCTAGCAGGTCATAGTGGGCCGGAAAAAACAACTCAGATCGTGTTGAGATATTTTTATTGGCCCAGGATATACGCTAATGTAGACAAATACTGCAGGGAGTGTGAAATATGTTAGAAGAAGAACCCCTATAGACCCCCTCCTGTCCCCTTGCAACGCCTACAAATTATCGATAACCCTTTTGAGAGGATAAGTATGGACTTAGTAGGTCCTCTCCCAAAATCAAAAAAAGGATATATCTATATACTGGTTATTGTCAACTATGCAACCCGATACCCGGAAGCTTTTCCCCTGCGAACACCAAACACGAAAAACATTAGCGAAAAACTGCTCGAATTGTTTTTGAGGGTAGAGTTTCCCCGAGAGATTTTGACAGACCAGGGTACCCCCTTTATCTCTCGTTTATTGAAACAAGTTTGTAAAACCTTGAATATTACTCAAATTAGAACCTCAGCCTATCACCCTCAAATGGATGGTCTGTGTGAGCGATACAATACCACCTTAAATTTAACCTTGAAAAAAATGTTAACCACTGAGGGGAGAGAGTGGGATATTGTAGAGATGAGGCTGAGACAGGAACTGCAGTTAGTAAGTTTATTCAAGAGAGAAGAGAGAAGAGAGCCGTCCAGCATGAAGGACAGGAAGGGCAGCTGCAACTGCCAAACAGGGAACACAGGAGGAGAATGCACAGTACATGAAGAACCCACTGGTGACATAGTGGGGTTCCAACAAGTATTGCGTAATGACAAGTATTGCATAATACAGATCACCACACACCTCCCCCCTTTCTTAAAAAAAACAAGATAAAGCTACAATAAATGGTAAATCATACATAGTCGCGAAATCTGTTGGGTTTAACAATCAATCTGGTGCTTTTCTTTAAACCATTGTCAACTTGGATATTGGGGGTAGGAACAGTTGCACGAGAAGCACGAGAGGGATCTCTGGCAACGCGGGAGGTGCTCCACCAATTTCCATTTGACAATTTGACAGCATTTTTGCGAACTTCCACAACTTGTTGGGAATCAAGGAACTTTGAAAGACCTTTTTTAACAGTGACAGGGTTCTTAATCTTAACCCAGTCACCAGCATGAATACTATGAAAAGACCTCTTAACATGTTCCATGTCACAAGGAAGAGAACTGGAAGATTTCTTGTTGGCACAATCCCATGCCAGTTCCAAGTCACAACCTTTGTGGAGACTTTTAACCATCCAAAAGGGAAAAGCTTGGGAAGAAGCTTTCCTTCCTCTCATCAACTCAAAGGGGGAGAAGCCAGTAGCAACATGAGGGGAAATTCTATAAGACCATACAAGATCTTTTACAGCTTGGAAAATACAGCTATTGGAATTGAAGGCGGCCTGCACACATTCAACAATAACTCTATTGAACCTCTCGGTTTTCCCATTGCTTTGGGGGTGATACAAGGGAGTTCTAGTGTGTTTGATGCAACAGTTGTTCAAAAAGACACTCATTTCTATGGAAGTAAACTGAACCCCATTGTCGGTAAGGATTTCTTCTGGACAACCCTCCCTCAGAAAAATTTTAGTCAGGCAATCTATAACACTCTTTGAATTGGGGATGTTGATAGGTTCAACCTCAACCCACCTGGAGAGATGATCGACGAGGACCAAGAAATACTTGGAAGTGTTGGGAAGGACATGGAATGGACCCAGGAAATCCAGGCCAATTTTTTGCCAAGCTCTGCTGGGTGGGGGAACAACAGAATCACAAACACCTTCCAAAACTAGGACTTTGTCGCTGGTGTTACAGCGTGTGCAAAGTTTGACAGCATCTACAATTTGATTATCCATTCTTGGCCACCAGAAATTTGACCTGACATTTCTTTTGGTGATAGTGGCACCCAGATGACCAGAATGAGCATCGGCAATAATTTTATCTCGGTAAACAGAGGGAGGAATGAATTTATTGCCCCTAACAATTTTGCCACTTTCTAAGGAAAGTTCGGAATTGATTTTCCAATAAATTTGAAGCTCAGGGGAAAGGGATTTTTCTTTGGGCCAACCTTTCTGTATGAAAGAGACAACATCCTTAAGTACGGTATCATTCTCAACAGCATTAACCCAATCATTCTCAGCAAAGGAAATGGAAATTTGTGAAATGTTGGCCACAAAACACTCTTCAATATCTGTTTCCCACTCATTTTCGTTAGGTTCTTGTATGGGTAACCTGGAAAGACAGTCAGCACGTTTGTTTTTGCTCCCAGGAATGTAAACAACTTTGAAGTTGTATTCCAAAAGTTTAGTGGAGAGTCTAGCCAATCGTGCGGTTGTGTGCTTGATATTTCTGCCGGAAAGGATGTCGACAAGAGGTCGGTGGTCGGTTTGAAGAACAAATGGTCTGCCCCATAAGTAAGATTTAAACTTTTCAACACTCCATGCGCAGGCCAGCAGTTCTTTTTCAATAACAGAATATTTGCGCTCGACAGGACGAAGAGTCCTGGAGGCAAACCCCACAGTAAATTCTTTACCAAAGGCTAGTTGTGAAAGAACAGCTCCTAGGCCATACTCACAGGCATCAACAGTAACAAAGGTTTCTCTGTTGCCATTGAAGGGCTGAAGAGCAGGAGCTTTGGTGATGTGTTCTTTGATGAGCTGGAAACCTTTCTCACACTCATCAGACCAGCTGAAGGTGGCACCTTTTTTGAGTAAAAGTCTAAAACATTCAGTGGTTTTGGCGTAGTCTCTCATGAATTTGGAGTAGAACTCACAGAGACCGAGGAAGGACAGGAGCTGCTCTTTGTTAGAGGGAGCAGGGGCGTCAATGATACTCTTTACTAGACCTGGTCTGGGCTTAATACCACATTCTGAGATGGTATGACCAAGGTATTCTACTTCTCTAGTTTTGAACACACATTTACTCTTTTGTAGGGTGACACCTCTTTTTTCCAAGATGTTGAAAACTTGGTCAATGACTAGATTATGTTCGTGTTCAGTTTGGGTGAAGATGAGGATGTCATCCTGAAAGACGACAACATTAGAGAGTTCCTCAAACATTTCAGACATAATGCGCTGAAAAACAGCGGCGGCAGACGCCAACCCAAAGGGGAGGCGACGAAACTGAAAAACTCCATCAGGAGTTACAAAAGCGGTGAGATGTCGAGAGAGTGGGTGTAATTCAATTTGGTGGTAAGCCGCCTTTAAATCAAGTTTAGAGAACCAAGTAGACAAGCCTACTTTAGCTATCAGATCCTCAATGCGAGGGAGGGGAAAACCATCGACCCAGATAGTTTCATTGAGACTGCGTAAGTCCACACACATCCTAAGATCGCCAGACCTTTTTCTGGTAAGAACGATGGGAGAAAGCCATAATGTAGACTCTACCTTTTCAATGATTTCTTGTTCGCATAGCAACTTAAGATGTTTGGACAAATCTTCTCTGATACTGAGGGGAACGTTTCTTAGCTTGTGTTTGATTGGAGAAACACCATCTTTGACCTTGATAAAGTGTTGGAAGTTGGTGATCTTACCTAAGCGATCTTCAAAAAATTTTTTATATTTGTGCTCCCAAAATTCACTATTGAAAATGTTGCAGATGGGGGAAGATGCAGGAGAAGAAAGATTGCACCCTTCAATGAATACAGGATTGGGTAGGCCAGGTTTAATGGTGACACCAAATTCTGCCTGATGTATAAGTCCTAGAACATTGATACCACGTTTGGCAACATAGACTTTCCCCTTAATGGACTTGCCAAAAATGGAAATTTCAGCTAAAAAATAACCTAAAAGGTTGATTCTGCTTCCTTTAAAGGCCACTGAAAGGACATCAGGAGGAAGTAGACATTTATTTTGCCAAAAATGGGAATACTTATCATAGGAAATAATGGTGATGCGAGCACCGGTGTCTACCAGTAGTGAGATATGGTGACAGTCAATGGTGGCATCCACTTCAGGATCAGGGACGAGAAAGGTACGGCTGATGGTGTCATTATCTTTTACTACAACAACATATTCCTGATTGGTTACATCACATTCAGAATGTTCGGTAGGGAACTCAAGGGAATTGGAGTTTTGGAAGGAATCATTTTCACACATGACGCTGCGTACATCACCTCTTCTTCCTCTCATGCAGACCCTAGAAAAATGACCATTCTTCCCACATTGGGTGCATTGTTGATTGGCAGCAGGACAATTTTTAAAGTTGGAAGTATGATAAGAAGAACCACATCTATAACAGAAAGTACTTTGATTAAATTGTCTATTAGGAGTGAAGGGTCTTCTAAAACTGGTGTTTCCCATTCTTTTGAAATAGCCACGAGAGTCATGAGGAGTTGAAATAGGGGGCTTGATGGAAAAGGGCACCTTGGTGGAAACAGCACTAGAAATGGAGGTATTGGAAAGAGAAACTTCCAATTGTTTGGAATCTTCTAAAGATGTTTCGATACTTTTGGCTATATCGATTGCTTTATCAAGAGAGGGATCTTTGCAGGACAAAAGTTTCCCTTGGATTTGTTTGCAGGAGCAATGAGCAACAAGCTGGTCTCTGATAAGTTGAGAAGTGAAATTGTCAAATTCGCATTTAGACGCAAGAATTTTTAAGGCTGTAACAAAAGTGTCAATGCTTTCTTCAGGTTTCTGAGCTCTAGTGAAAAATTTGTAACGGTGTACAACCATGTTTTTAGTTTTAACAAAATACTTATCTAACTTAGCTATGGCTATTTCAAATTCGTCGGGAGTTTCGCCAGTAGGTGGAACATAGACCGGTAGATGGTCAAAAACATTTTGCCCCTCAACGCCAAGATGATAATACATTAAACTTTTTTTTCTTTCTGCGCGGTATCTAAGACCATCAATTGCTCCTAAATAGGCCATAAAGGATCTCAACCAAAGTTTCCATTCTAGAGGAGGATCTCCAGGAGTCTGAAGAAAGGGTGCAGGAGGAGATACATTTTGCATTGCGAGATCTTCTATTTTACCTTTAGGTTGAAGGAATAAAATACAAAGAGGAACAATAAAACAACAGTAGAGAGAAAAAGAAGAAAAAAAAATTTTGTTGTAAATATGGTAGTTCAGAAGCGTGCAGTAACTGTGCACTTCAGCATGTAGATGAAATACGTGTGGCAGCTGTGCACGTCAGCGTGTAGATGAAATACGTGCGGTAGCTGTGCACGTCAGCGTGTTGGTGAAATACGTGCGGTAGCTGTGCACGTCAGCGTGTAGATAAAATGCCTGCAGTAGCTGTGCGCATCAGCGTGTGGATAATAAATGTTTTGGTGTGCAGATGCTGAAAATATGTTCAGGTCATGAAATAGGCAGTGCACACCAGCGTGAGAAAGTTGGTTAACTTCTTTGTAGAATGGTTGAGCTGTGTACTTGAATTGCGCACGTTAGCGTAGAAAAATATTTAAAGCTGTGCACATCAGCGTGTCAAGAGTTGTGTGCATCGGTTGTGCGATGAGACAAAGATGATGGAGATAAGAATTGAACACGAAGCCCTTGTGACGTAACTGGCACAAAAAGCGTCTTGCCGGTTTCTAGGGAGACGCTGATATTCTGTCTTGCGTGCTGGTGCAGAACGAACGTGCAGTTCTGGTTGCTGGGGAAACCAAATGCGCGTTGTCAAGGGGCGTCTCGCAGGTCGCGTGCTAGTGCTGAATGGACGAGAAGTTCCACAACGTCATCATTCAGTGGCGGAGCTTGAGAGTGAAAGAACAAGCGGCGAGGGCGAACGCAGTGTCGGGCAAAGGCACAGACAGCACTCGGAGGTGGTAGGAAAGGAGTCGGAAGGCACAGGCACTGAGGCAGACAACGGAGGTAACGGGGAAAAGTCACACGTAGTGCTGGGAGGCGTGTCGATGGTGCGAGGCAGTTGAACAGTGAGTGATGAAGTGCGCTAGGCAGGTTTGGTTGGAGCGCAGGATGAGGCAAAAGTAGAAGTAAGTTGGGTGGCTGCGACGGCTCTCTAGGATGGCGGGTGAGAGTAATATGGAAAAAAGTACTCACAATGAAGTAGATTGTAGATGTGGGGAAAATTCAGGAGTTCAAACCGTTTCGTTTGAAGATGATCTGTGAGTGGATCCAACAGCTGAGGAACAGCTGACCATCCTCGTCGTCAGTGTAGAGATGAGGCTGAGACAGGAACTGCAGTTAGTAAGTTTATTCAAGAGAGAAGAGAGCCGTCCAGCATGAAGGACAGGAAGGGCAGCTGCAACTGCCAAACAGGGAACACAGGAGGAGAATGCACAGTACATGAAGAACCCACTGGTGACATAGTGGGGTTCCAACAAGTATTGCGTAATGACAAGTATTGCATAATACAGATCACCACAGATATGTTGCTACCCATCGCACACTTTGTTATTAGAAGTCAGGTTCAGAGAAGCTTAGGTTGTTCTCCCTTTGAACTTCTTTATGGGAGACAACCACGAACCTTACTAGAAATGACAAGAGAAGCGTGGGATCAAGAGAAAGAAGAAGATAAACAAAACCTTCTAGAATATACCCAGAACCTAAGAAAGCGCATACAGAAACTGAGAGACTTTGCTCACGACAACTTAGAAAAGGCCCCAAGAGGCCAGCAGTTGTCTTACAACAAAGGGAAGAGATGGCACGAGAGACAGGCCCATGAGTGGGTGCTCTTACTTCTGCCTTCCTCTATATCCCATAAACAGGCAGAATGGAAGGGACCATATGAAATTATTGAAACAATAGGCCTCTCTACTTACTGGCTACGCCTCTCCTCAACCAAAACACAGATATACCATATCAACCTAATAAAGAAATGGTTGCCATCCCTTCCAAAAGATACCCACTTTGTTTTGTCTGACCACAAGCCTGTTCCTTCAACGGTGACTCAATTATCCATAAATGAACATCTAACAGAGGAACAAAAGGTGTCCCTTCAGGCCCTCCTAGAGTCCTTCTCCCCCATCTTTTCCGATCTTCCAGGAAAAACCTCAATAGTCGAACATGCTATTGTTACCCCACCAAACAAAGTAATAAAACAATGCCCCTACAGGATACCAGCCGCTAGGAGAGTGGCAGTTGCTGCTGAGCTAGAGAACATGTTACACCTGGGAGTCATAAAATCCTCCAGCAGTAACTGGTCTTCCCCCATTGTCATAGTTCCGAAACCGGTTCCATTTGTTTCTGTATTTATTTCCGAGTGATCAATGCTATCTCGAAATTTGACTCATACCCCTTAGCAAGAGTCGATGAGCTCATCGCGAAATTAGGCGAAGCCCGATATATAACCACACTTGATCTAACGAAAGGCTATTGGCAGGTACCGCTTATTATTATTATTATTGTATTTAAACTTGTATGGTGCAACAGCTACCCGGAGGTTTCCAGGCGCCTATGGACACATGCTAAGAAGAGGAGTAGTCAATGGAGCTTACTGGTTGAATAATCATGTCTTGATGCCTTTCCGAAATCTGACATAGTTATGCTCATGGCAGAGTAAGAGTGGTAATGAATTCCACAATGCAGGGGCCAATTGAGCAAAAGAACGACCACCCATCCGAGCCCGTTTGAATCTAGCGGTCACAAATTTAGCCTGCTTGGACGAGCCTAGGTGACAAGTGGGGATGTATTGTTTAACCAAAGCACTAAGATAGCTGGGAGCCTTCCCGGCGTTGATTCTGTGAATGAAGCAGAGTGCTTTAAATTTGGAGAGATTTTCGATCTTTAGCCAATGTAAGTCGCGAAGGGACCTAGTGATGGGGGTCATTCTAGGAAGCCGGTATTGGAGTCTGGCTGCAGCGGTTTGGACCACTTGCAGCCTGCGAATGACATCCTTGTTGGCCCCTAGGTATAAGACATTCCCATAGTCCAATCTTGACACAATCAAGGCTTGGACCACCGTCTTTTGAGCTCTATCCGGCAGCATCCATAGAATATTTCTCAGCAATTTCAAAATGGCAAAGCATATTGAAGTGGTCTTAACTGCTTGTTGTCGCATAGACAGTTGGTCGTCAATAATGATGCCCAAGTTGCGAACACATTGCGATGGTTGAAGAAGGGGACCCATTTGGTGTGGCCAGTGCTGTGGGCCCCAAAGATCTTTACTACCGCCAAGGATGAGAAGCTCCGATTTTCCTTCATTCAACTTCAGTTTATTGGAATGCATCCATTAGGCAATATTTTGAAGGCCTATTTGAAGAGAGAACACCTTAGGCTTATCGTCTGTAGATAGAGAGAAGACAAGTTGTGTGTCATCTGCATAAGAATATATTGTAAGCCCAGCTTCTTCTGCTATGGCTGCCAGGGGACTAATGTAAATGTTAAAAAGCAATGGGCTTAAAATAGATCACTGAGGCACTCTGTGGAGGGAGACATGAGAACTAGAGTTATTAGTCTTTGAAAAAACCTGGAATGTGCGATTAGAAGGAAAACTCTCAAACCATTTCAGGGCAGCACCACTGACACCCTTAGATCTTTAAGTTTGAACAAGGGTCTCATGGGGGGACCTTTGCAGAAGTTGTTCGCACTCACCCTTGGGCACTGCTGTTGCTTGCTGCTTGCTGCTGCTGGGGCTGGGCTCCTGACGCCGTTAGTGATCCCCGTCGACGGCGCCATCTACCACCTCGGCTGCCGCGGGGAGGAACTACGGTTCCCAGCATCCCTAGCGGCCGGACACCACCACCACTTCCTGTCCCGCGCACCAGGAGGTGCTCAAAATCGTCGCGGACGCGCGCGGACGGCGTCGGGCGGAGCCCGGGCAGAGGGCGGGCCGTCTAAGGCCGTCCAAGGACGATCAGGGACGGGACGGGCCACGTCCTTAACATCATGGGTAAGAGAAAATTGGTTACTCCTGTGACGGAAGAAGCTAAGGCTAAGGTTCCAAAATATACGACTAGTATTATTACTTATCTGACCTCTAAAGTGGACGAACTATCATCTCAGATAGCTGTTTCCGAACGTGCACTGGGTCTGGAAACCTGTGGAAAAGTAAATTTTGCCATGTTCTGTGTCCCTACGTGTCCCCCATCTTATGTTATGTGTGCATGATTAATATGCATATGTATTCCCCATGTTTGATTAAAGACGCAATTACAGTTGTGTCCATCTCTAGTATGCCAGTTTTCAGTTCTCGTGAAAGCTACGAGTATTAGGCCTATGTAAAGTTACGTTGCCACGTTTCTCAGTGTGCACTTTATTTCATTGAAAAGTCCCCGTTTCTAGGCCTCAAAAGGGCCCGGACACCAGATTCAGCTCCTGTCTCCTGAGCCCTCGCTGAGGAGCGATACAGCCCCCACCTGTATTCCTGACCCTTCACTTACTTCCTGCCTCACAGTGCCCGGCTCAGCCTGGCTCTGCCTGCTAGTCTGCCAAAAGTATGTTATGATTCTAGTTATCAGTCCAGCCCTCCTTCTCTGCATTCCTAAGCTACTGAATCGCATCAATAGTTTCCGTCATCGTCTAGCCTTTACGTCTCCATGTAAGAGAAATACTATATTAATGGTCATTTAATATTCTTCAACACGCACTACATGTAGAATAATGCATGCACCAGTCTTAGAGTCTGTTAGCCTTTACCCCGATAACTTTTAGTTTATATCAACATGTTCTCTAAACATCAGATACTAGATAGTGTTTAGGTACATGTTGCCCTGACTCTCCAGACTTCAGTCTCCTTCTTTAGCACAGAGTTCATAGCCCCCAGCTTCTCCTAGTAACACGTCATTGCCAGCTTGCGCGCACCACTAGGTTAGAGGTCCCGGCTCCTTAGGTAGCCCCCTCCATGTTTCTGCCCCATTTATGACATATTCTGTTACGTTTGCATCACATGTCTATGTATACGCCCTGTTACACCTACTTTCAGCCTTATCTTTCGCGACTGCTATTGACCACACCCACTGCTCCACCTATCGTATGTACTGTAATGCAATTGTTTTAGTATGTATGCTTGTGCACTGTTATTAAATGTTACCCATTCCCTTACGCCGATCCTGCCCCCGGCAGCGCTGCCATCCTATTCCTGTGCAGGTTGTCCTGTTCCTGTCCTTATGCTGTATTAAACCTGCAAACTCCTACTACCTCGAATCTTGACTCTTATTTATTGAGCTATCTGTTATTACTATGTCCAGTCAAAAATAGATCCGGTATTATTTATTTATATACCACATAATGGCGCCCGAATAGGGACTTGCCCTTTCCCCACGCGCCGGTGAAGCCACGTATGCCCCCTGACCCTCTGCAGCCGTGACGGAACCATTTCGTGCACGTGCAGATATTTCTGCTTCAAGTATCCCTCAGGCCCACGGAGGAGACGGAGGTTGCGGTCCAGCATCCAGACGAGGCGGTGGAGGAACGCGGCGAGTCCCGACCAGAGCCCAAGCCGAGAGTCCAAGGTCCGAGGTATCCGGAGGCCCACCCGTAACAGAAGTCCGAAGTGTGTCCGTCCGGCGTCGAAGCAGTCCAGTCCAGTCCGAGGCTTTCCGTTCTTGCTGCCCGGTGAGTACCGTTGCTGGGGTAGTATCTAGACAGGGTCAATCTAATTGACTCTGGTCCGTGGGTTTGGTGGTACACAGACCCAACACGAAGCGTCCACTCCGGTGGATGCGGGTCCTGACGTGTCTCTTTATGAGACCGGTAAGTTTCGTACTGTTTTAGCAGTGCATCTAGTCTCTGTTCTAGTCAGTTCTGCCCTCGAGAAATTCTGTATTCTGTTTCCAGTATTCCAGGTAGTATTTTGTCAGAACTGTTATTTTAAATGTCATTCATGTATTTTAATGTCGTGGTATGAAAGTGGTGTAATTATCGTGTTCATTGTAAATTGTATTGTGTCTAGATTACAGTTCAGTCATGCCTTTGTTTTCCAGACTACGTCAGTTAAGAACTAGAAAAGGTCTGTTAGAAGAAGCAGTTCCTGTCCCGCCTAGGGACAGTCCAGGTCACTTTATGTATCAGAAGCATGGCATAAGTGCCATATTGTATCTAGATTTATGGGTAGAGTACACCAAAGAGTTAGAAGAAAAGTATAGATGGCCCGTATCAGGTACGTGGGATGCCGAGTGCATCATGCGAGTAGAAGAAGCATTATGGAAAAAGAAAGCCAGACAGTCACAGAAAGATGCCATCGAGTTATGGCGCAAAGAATCTCATAAGAGAACTGAAAAAGAAATCAGAAAGTCTGAATTAAGTAGAGAATCCATAGAAAGAGCCCAAGAAAGGGAACTAATCGAGATAGGTGAACGAGTTAAAACCGAACAGTCAGACAGACAGAGGAATGCCCTCATTAAGGGTATGTATCCTCTTCTTGCCGAGGGCTTGCCAAAGGCGACCCCGGAGGCATCCAGCAATTTTCCGCCACCATTAGTTCCGATCAAGTTACGTCACAAACCGACCGCAGCTGATATTTTTATCTCGTCCTATTTGGACGACACAGTCCCAGAATATGCAAATCCTGTTCCGCCAGTTCCTGTAAATCATGTAATCCCTGCTCCTCCAGTCACCGGGGCACCTTTTGCAGTACCTGCTACGGTACCCCCGGTCCAGCCCATAGTACAACTTCCCGCCACATCAGCCACTCTGCCAGCACGAAGAGTATCAGTCGACGATTCTAGTCTAGGGGCCGCAGGAGGAGGTCCTCCTGGTACCCCGCCGCCACACCAACGTGTAACGTTAGTCGAGTTACATGAACGTGCGTTACAGCGTACGCCCAAATATAAGTCCGTTGCAGACATCCGACGAGCTCTTACTGAATGCCGCTATGATCCAGTCACAGGCGATGATAGTACGGTTATATACTCCATACGTGTAAGACGGGTGACCGGGTATTTGGACACCCTACCAGATATGAAAGAAGATCTAGACAGAATATATCGTTTCATCCGTACAGGGGATGATCCAGAAAGTATTGGCGAAGCCATGTCCCAAAGGAAAGCTGAGATCCAGCTCATGATATTAAAGTTTCTGATTAATTGTTTAATAAGGGAACAAGATTATCCGACCAAAGATCCGGCCGAAATGAGAACCCTGACAAGGTGGAGTGATAATATAGCCGAGGGTAAGCACAGAACCATCAGTAGCATAGAGAGTATGTACAAGAAAATTCGTAAGGAAATAATAAGGTTACACGAACACCGTAAAACAGCACAAGTAAGCGAGAAAGAGAATGACTCTCCCACAGAAGAGGTAGAGGACGAGAATACCGCCAGAATAGCGTATGTAGGAAAATCTAGATTTCCAGACCGCCATTTACGCCTAGAACACAAGAAAATCTTTCATCATCCAGCACCAGAACAAGGTTCTCTAGAACAAGTATTTCAAGCTACCGATCACATTTTGAAATCACGAATCGGTTATAGTGAATTAAGTACTATGCATGAACAAGAACTAGCCCGATCAGCAGTCCGATGGATTACTGATTCTACCACTTTTCCAGACGAAATAGTGGCACAAATGTTTCTGAAATTGCCCCCAGCCGAGCAACGACTGGTGGGTATGTATATGATTCAGCACCTCATTACACTGTATGAGGGTCAACATTCTGATCCAGGTCCGTTACATGATGTCCTGAACGAGTTACTCCAGTATAGATGGAAAGGTTTAGGTACCGATTTAATTAGTGTCATTCTAGAACAGCGCCACAAATATAGTATGTTTTTGAACCCGCATTTTGTTCATGTCTCACCTCCAGAAAGTAAACCGTTTTACATAGATAGACAGAATCCGTTACGAGAAGTACACCCAGTCAGGACAGCAGATGGTGAAATGCAACGAGTATTTGTTTACACCCCGATTACAAAGATGGAACTCTTAGAGATGAAGAAATTAATTCCCTGTCACGACAAAGATCCAGCAGGGTTCCACCGAGAATTAAAAGACATGCTCCGTATGGGAGAATATACGTATCCAGATATTATTAAAATGTTAAAAGTCCTGTTGCCCGCAGGGGTATATGAAAAACTCAAGGAAAAAGAATGGGAGGTGGGAGAGAAAAAGATCGATTGGGCAGTTCTAGAAGCTGAAGATAAGATACGAGTACCAGGTACCGGTCTTGGAGAGAAATGTAAAGAATTACCAGAACTGTTAATACAAGTTTTGCCCAGATTGTTAGCCACTAAAAAGGAAGACTGGGATGCAATCTCAGCCTGTAAACAGAAACAAGATGAAGACACTAGTGATTTTTATTCTAGATTTGAAAAATGTTTTATTATAAACAGTGGATTGAAGACGAGTAGCGAGTCATACCCTCATCTTTTTGTTACTAAATTAGTCGAGAATTCAAGTCCACAAGTTAAGAATCGAGTTTTGAAAGTCGAAAGTACATGGCAAGCTAGTACCCCGTCCCAGATGTTACAGATGCTCCAATATCACCAGAATAGAATCAGAGAAGAGCAAGAACACGAAAGAAAACGTATGAAAGACACGAAAATGAAAGTACTAGTTGCACAATCTGTTCCACAAGACAGTCAGAAGAGGGGTCCGAATCAAGCCAGTCATCCTGCAGCTCCCGTTAAAGGGACATGTAATTATTGTAAACAGCCAGGTCATTATATAAACGAATGTGCAGTTCTGAAACATAATATAGCTACTGGTAAGACTAAAGAAAGACCACGTCCGCCTAGACAAGAACAAGTTTCACAGACTTCTCAGCCACAGAATGCACAACAGACAGTTCCAGTACCGCAGCCTATTGCTGCAACACAGCATGTTACACAACAGATGTACCAGTATGCTCAGGCAGAGTATCCAGAGTACCAACAGTATTCATGAAACAGCCTAGAGAGGGAGGTAGGCTTGCCTCTCATCGAGATACCTGTAGATCAAGAAGGTCCCTATGTTCACAGTCAAGTATTAGGGAAAGACAGAAAGTTTCTGATTGATACAGGGGCAAGTAGGACCACTATAAGTCACGCCGAAGTTCCAGGGGCTCCGCTCTCAGGCTCTAGAAATGTTTCCCTTGGATTTTCAGGAAAGCCTATTGTAAACGAGATTTCTAAACCAGTTACTCTAGAAGTAGGTCCATTGTCCCGCACTACTGATCTACTGCTTACGAAGTCATGTCCAGAAAATGTGTTAGGTATTAAGACACTGAAAGAATTAGGTGCAGTTATATGTTGTTCCCCAGAGGGAATACGTTTGTTTTTACGTGACTTCAAGGGTCACTATGTTTTACGAGATTTTGATCCAAGATTGTCTAATGTTCCGCAGCATCTATGGGCGCAAGGTCCAACTGATGTTGGTTTTATGCAAATCACACCCCATCGTGTGACTCTCAAACCAAGTATAGTCCTGCCACGAATCAGACAGTACAGATTACCACCTGAGGCTGTAGCAGCCTTATCCAAAATTATTGACGAGCTCATGGCTCAAGGAGTAGTTGTAGAAACTGACTCCAATGTATGTAATTCTCCGATCATTCCAGTCATGAAACGTACTGATCCAAATGCACCCCCAGTATATCGATTAGTGATTGACCTTCGAGAACTCAATAAATGTATTATTCCCCAGTATCCAGTTGTTCCAGATATTTCTTCCCTATTGACAGCCATTGATTCCGAAGCCTCATTTTTTACAGTCATAGACCTCAAGAACGCGTTTTTCAGTGTCCCCATTCATCCAGACAGCCAGTACCTTTTCGTTTTTTGTTTAAATGGAAGGAGCTATAAATTCACACGAGCTCCTCAAGGTTTCACAGAAAGTCCTAGTATTTATAGTCAAGCACTTAAGAGACAACTAGACAACATTCACATGCCAACAGACACTGCCCTGCTCCAGTATGTCGATGATCTACTGATCACGGCCCGTTCTGAACGTGCTTGCGAGCGAGCATCACTTACAGTCTTGTATTTCCTTGCCGAGATGGGGCACAAGGTGTCCCCTTCAAAACTTCAATTCTGTGTCCAGCAAGTGATCTACTTAGGCCACTTACTGTCCAAGTGGGGTAGGCAGTTGACACCAGACCGTATACAGCTAATAGCGAGTCTTCCTCAGCCCAAGACCCAGAAGGAGGTACGTGCTTTTATCGGCCTTACTTCTTATTACAGACAATGGATTCCTCAGTATGCATTTCTAGCCAAGCCATTAATACAGTTAACGACACAGGAGGCAGCCGTATCGACTGTCCTCCCTTGGACATCGGAACATACACTTAGTTTCAATGAGTTAAAGAAAGCTATATGCCAAGCTCCTGTTCTAGCTACACCGAACTACAGTAAGCCTTTTACACTTTTTGTCACAGAACGTGATGGTACAGCATTATCTGTTCTTACACAAGATCAAGCAGGACAATACAAGCCCTGTGCTTATTTTTCGAGCACATTAGATCCAGTAGCCCAGGCTCTGCCTGCGTGCCTCAAGTCAGTTGCAGCCACAGCACTAGCTATCAGACAAAGTGATTCCATAGTATTAGGACATTCCTTGACAGTACAAGTTCCACACTCCGTGGAAGTTCTTTTAAACCGAACACAGACTCAGCACTTGACAATTGCACGTTTAACAGGTTATGAACTGACACTGTTCCAGCCACACATAGAAATCAGACGCTGCAACGTTCTAAATCCTGCTACACTGTTACCGTCAGTTATTTCGAATCCTGCCACACACGACTGTGTGGAAGTAGTTAACACTATGACTAAGCCAAGACAAGATCTGACAGATATTCCATTACCAGATCCCGACCTGACACTTTATGTGGATGGTTCATGTATGAGAACAAGTACAGGAGAACTAGTAGCCGCGTATGCAGTGA